>NC_137210.1:9001154-9073654 GCF_960531495.2 Zeus faber | reverse complement strand
TCTTTCCACTTTTTTTCGTTTCCCGTTTCTCAGCCCCCGGTTAACCCCTCCCATGAGGGGGAAGATGTAGAGATGGCGTTGATGTAAAATGAATCAAAGATATGAACGCGAATCAGACTTTTCGCGTAGCTTTATAGAAGGTTTTCCTTCCATTTGAGCCCATGCTTCATAAACTGTCTCATGGACCTGAGCCTGTAACCCCCTGAGATGAAATACTGTATGTATACGAGCACAGAATTTAGAATTTCTTTAAGAATCATTTCATTAAGCCCTTTTTATTATCCCGATGCACACCAAAAAAAACATTTTAAAGCTCGGAGTCCGGCCAAAATACCCAAGGTTCTTACCAGGTCCTTGGAGTGCTTGAAGTGCTTGAATTTTGTGCTCAGAAATTGAAAACAGCCCCTTTTGTGCTGAAGTGCGTGAAAAGTCCTTGAGAAAAAAAAAAAAAAAAAAAGTGATTATTGAAGATCTGTGACATTCCCCCTGGTATTCAAATCGTAACGTAATAAAGGTTTTCCAAAATCACTTTTATGACACAGATGATGCCAGGGAAATGTAAATTGAATCCAGAATGGTTGGAAATAGACACCTATAATAGTAGATGGCAATGAGATTAATCATATAAATCATATTAATCATATAATTGCTAATTCATATAGTTGTGTTCCATGCAGAAAGAGGAGAAGGCCATGATTGCCAAGATGAACCGGCAGAGGACCAACTCCGTGAGCCACAACACCGGCCACTGGACGGACCGGCCCTTCTACAACCACCTGGGAGGGAACAAGATCTCCAAGGAGATGAAGAGAATGGTGAGTGTAGAGCGGAGTCTTGTCTGGCCTTCAGGGCGAGCTCAATTCTCTTCACGGAAAAAGGGGAAGAGAGAAGAAACACAAAAATTCAGTGATACCGTTTTTTCACCAAAATCACCGGGTAAATAGCCGATTGACGCCTTTCCCATTGCCCATTTCTCGTGTGTGAGCGTGTCATGGTTCCAGTGTAATTGGGGGGGAAAAAAACAGTGGAAGCGGCATGGGGGAGTATCCATGCCCGCACCGGCAGCACCCGACGCCGGTCCCTCGCAACGGGGAGCGGAGAAGCCCCTCAGGTTTCGGAGACCGGCTTGGGGCGGTGCTGGAGTGGCTGGGACGGGGAGCTCTGGGGTGCTGTGCTGCATTCCCCACGGAGCGTTCCCCGCACTCAAAACATTTCATCGAAAAAGCCCAAAGCTTCAGATTTTGATTAAGGACTCTAAACAGGATATGAAATGATGGAATGATACACGGATATTCCTGTCTATTTATGCTCCAGCGTCCGGACCTTCAACGCACGTCACATTGCGCCTGTAAAGGGGCCAAAATGAGCGTGTCGACCCGGGTGTCCTGTTCACATCAGCCGCGATTGGAGCGGGAGCCGATAAAAACCGTGACTATTGCCCTGTCATTTTATCCAGGGAATGAAACCCCGGGTGTAACCTTTCCCACTAATGACGAATGCCGGATGTGAGCGGGTGTTTGGTGCAGTGGGAAAGGGATGTGAGAGAACAGCCGACTACAGTATATCAGCTTTCAGCTTTATTTACCTCCAGAGCAGCTACCCACCGTGCAGAAGCTGCAAACACTGATTGGCTCACCGACTGCACACACACACACACACACACACACACGCACCCACGGACCCACGCACCCACGCACCCACGCACCCACGCACGCACGTCATTTTGTACCGCAAGCCCACCCACCGTCTGTGTTGTCCGTTTACTCTCTCTTTCTCTCGCTCTAATTGTCTTCCGCTCCTCTCGAGCGTTGTTGACCTTTGCGGAAATGTTGGGTTTATTTAGCTGTGTGTTTATTTTCATCCTAAAGAAATAGTGGAAGTCACACAGTTGTGCATTTTTAAAGGAAGTTCATTGATGACACCGGAGCCCAAAATGGCAAGAAATTGGGCCAATTTATGTTATTGTTCAACCATTATCAACAGGGTTATATTTCCGGTTTATTGTTGAGTGTTAGTGTGTTTTTGTTTTGCATTTTTTATATTTTGCCAATTTGTTCTTGCTCATCATTTATTTATTGTTTATTCCCTGGTTTATTGTTAGGTTTATATTTATCGTTCATACATTTTTACGTTTATTGGTTGTTTACATTTTTAGTCTTCTTATTTGACTTATCTTTTACTATCTTTTTATGTGGGCTGCGTTGACATCTATCTATCTGTTAGGGATGCAATGGTACAGTGGGCCCAAAGTTCGGTATGTATCATGGTTTTGGGGCCAAGATAACGGTACCGTTTCGGTATCTTTATATGTAAGAAAGAAACAGTTAAAATGTGTAAAAAAAAAATCGTTTTTATAGTAGTTGTCTGCCACAAATAACTAGTGTAATGCTCTGTGTGTATGACAGTGGGGGGAGTTTTTTTTGGTGGGTTTTTATAATTTGCATAAGTTCATATGATTGGGAGAGAGGTGTCCCGGATAGTGGATAATTAATTTTGGTTAATCTTTATTTAAATATAATATTTTATCATTTCACAATAATAAATGAAGAAAACCAGTACTATAGTTTGTTATTTTTATGTAGAACAGGTATAAACAGTATTTTTGACACATAAATAATAATAGTAAAATAACTTATGGAAATAAAACCTCACGGTTGGACCAGTGTGCCTTCGCTTTGTGACCCTGACGGCGTGGGAGGGGCGTAAGCTATCTCTTACATAGAGGGGGAACATTTCCGGCGGCAGGAAACGGCAACTTAAACAACACGACATAAAACTGTAAAACTTGACAATAAAAAGAACAGCTCATCACCCAGGGAGACTCGGCTCTCTTCGTTCCTACAAAAGAAGAGAAGTTCATAATAAAGAGGGACACCGCCATTCCAGGGGTTATTTTTCGACTCGACGCATTGGTTGATTGCACTCTTTACGAAAACATTTCTATGTAGTTTTATCTTGTGTTTCTATGGAAAAGGCTGCATAGCCGCGCTCAGTCGCACAAAAATAGAGAAATGCTGCTGCGGCTCCGTGCAGCTGATGTGGCCGGTGGAGCTGCAGCGGTGGATTCAGCACCTGACTGCGCCAACACATCCGGTGGACTTCTACAGGTGATACCGTGATACCACGGTTCATATGTGCGTACTCTATCAGTCTGTCTGTCTATCTGTCTATCTATTTATCTATCTGTCTGTCTGTCGATCTGTCAATCTGTCTGTCTGTCTGTCTGTCTGTCTGTCTGTCTGTCCGTCCGTCCGTCTGCGCAAAGAAAGTGATAAAACAAAAGTATATATAAAAAACAAACATAGCAGGAACTGTGCAGGAGAGGTAAGAAACCCCAAAGTGCTTATAGTAAATCCTATAGCAATACTATGGATATTTGTTTCCTTAACATAATGACACAAAAAAGGAAAAGTTAATAATAAATAATACTAGATAAATCAAAGGTAAACACATAAACACACATACTTGTCACTTTGATGGACCAGTGATGGACCACTTTTGATAGAGAGGAGACTGCTATTCCAAAGTGATGCGCCGCTTTATTTTATGGCGTATTGTCCAAGAGTTGTGTGATATAAAGGAGGATAAATGTCCTTTGCTTGTCTGGTTGGATACGAACGGACATCAGCGATCATTAAAGAGAAGTTGTGAAATACACATTTGGAAAGCTGTGCTTTTGAAATGTACATTTATACATAAAGATACACGCTTGATGGATATTGATGTTGTTAATGGATAACAGATTGAATTTCTTGAACAGAGGAGCCGATGTGTTCGTGGCGATGTGATCGAGTACATTAAACTATTATACCGTGTAAGAAGACAGCATCGATTTACCAGCGATCAAACCTTTCTAATGATGCCAAAATACTTATAGTAGCCATAGTTTTTTACACACGTACTCAATGTGGTCTTTCCAGGACAGTTTTTCATCTTCTCATACACATAACAGTTTTGCAGAAGTGGCTTGGTTGATTTCAATATCCTTAACAAACAATTTGGCATCTTCCTTTGGATATGTTATTTTTTTTTAATTTCTGAAAATTATGAAATTTGATTTTCTGACATTTAGCGAAGGTTTGTTCATCCGGAACCACTTTGCAGTATATGATAGAATATCACTGGCTGATGGCTTGTCTGATCAAGGAATCAACGTTTGCTTGTGATATGATAACATTGGTATCATTGGTATCAGCCAGAATGAGCAATGCCGAATCAGACATCCAAGCAAAGTTATTCGTATAGATGAGAAATAGAAGTGGCCCAAGAATACATCCATGGGGCACTCCGCAGTATAGCTTGAGCCTGTTAGGAATACAACCGTTTATACATGTTGATCTCTGTTATTATTATTATTATTAATAACAACATCCTGAAAGCCTTAACGGTGATGTTTGGAAATGAGAATTCCATGATCAACTGTATCAAAAGCCTTCGATAAATCCAACACTATACCAACTGTGAGCATATTACAGTGGTACTTTGACTTACGAGTTGAATTCCTTCCGTGACAGAGCTCGTAATTCAATCTGCTCGTAAAGCAAATCAATTTTCCCCATTGAAATTAATTGAAATGCCATTAATCCGTTCCAGCCCCCCAAAAACCACCCCAATTTTTTTTTGTTACGTATATTTAAATAAGAAAAATGTATTTATAAATAACTAAAATTGTATAAAAACATAATTAAACATAATTAAAGAGAATTTCGAAGTGAATCGCTCATGTTTTTCTGTGATTTCATTCTTTAATTCAATCGACATCATCCGCTTCTTCTTCTCAGCACCTACTTTCTTGGGACCCATGGTTAGAATTATTTTTTTTTTTTCGGCAAAATAACTGCACAAAAAGCACAAATCGCGAGCGCAAAACGCAAAAGAGATGCTTCCACGGTCAGGTAACCACGTGAAGTGAAGGAGTGAGACGCGGGATGCTGGCCGGATTCGCTCGCCACGCCAACTAGCGGCGGCGCTCCTGAAGCTCCTCATAACTCACATTTTTGCTCGCAAATGAATACAAAAAGATCGACAGAACGACGGCCCGTAACTCAGAAAACTCCTGTGTTAGTGCACTCGTAAATCAAGGTGCCACTGTGTTATCAAACGCTGTGGAGGTTTTGTCTGTAGGTTGTAAGAGAGTCATTCATGTTGAGGAATTTTGTCGAAATCCATATCGGTGTTTATACAGGATATTGTTCATCATTCAGGTGTTGACATTGATGTCACGCGCTTCCCCTGGAACCTCTGAACCTTTTGAACACTCTTGCATGGACTAGCTTTTCCAAAACTTTGGAGAAGCCAAATATAAATTGTTTCTAGAAATATAAATAAATAGAAATTGTTCGGTAACTAGTGAAAAGGCGAGGATCCGCTTCCTTAAATAACGGTATAACCTTTGCGACTTTATATCTTTTGCGACATTCAGGTCTTTTGGGACAACTCCGGTTTTTAAAGAGTCTGAGAGATCGTTTGCTCTGTCAGAAGGGTTAGTAAATGACATGTCACCATCAGTAAATTGGGAGCCTTTTTCTTATTTAGTAATTGATAAAAGATGTTCCACGTGGATTTTATATTACGAGCAGACTCTTCAGACTTGCCTGAAAAGGATTTTGTTTTTGCAATACAGAGCAGATGTGAAATACATTTTTTTGTGTATTTTGTATGTATCAGAGTCGTGGGGATTTGGCATTAGCAGAAATCTTTTATATAGTTTATTTTTCTTTATAGAGGATTTCAATAATCCCGACGAGAACTGTGGTGTACGAGCCACTTGGCCCGACTTGATCTTATACTTAACTGAAGGAAAGCGTTTATTAAATGTAGAGTTGAATATTTGTAAAAATGATTGATATGCCAATTCAGCATTATATTCAATATTGATATTATCCCATGGAACATCCTCAACCATGGACTTGAAACGTTCTACTGTATATTCCCTTCACTAAACTTGCAATGGCTTGCTTTTTATTTATCTACAACCGATTGCTGAAGTCGGTTTCATCAGTGAGCCATGTTTCCAATAAGGCAATAACAGAGAACTCATCATTTAGAGCTGACGCACAGTAAAGCGGGTTAGTTGATCATTGTTTTTAGGTAAGATAAGATAAAGGTTCTTTATTAACCCCAAAAGGGAAATTCCGTTGTAGCAGCAGCTGCGTACGTTTAGGTGAAATGTAGAGAAAATGTCCAACTTCTTTGACAAATGGCCAGTAAGAGTGCAAAACTCATTTTAATTGTTACAATTACAGGAACGGAGCTCACTGTTTGCACAATTCAAAATAGTTTGCATCCGGGTCACATTAGCTTGTATGGGTTGAAAACCTGGTTCAAATAATTTGGTTCAACATCTGCATCACTTCTATCTATTGTTTTGTTTTGTTCTGAGTCATTCATGTGTTGGACATTGTAATATACAGTAGCTAGTGGGTGCACGAGTAGCCTACAAGGGATTACTGACCCGCTCCTTGGATACATTGTCTATCACTGCTGGGGCGTTGGGGGGCGTGGTGGACAATACGTTTGTCCTATCGCAGGAATGCAGCGTCCCCTCGCTCCGGCGTGGCCTTCATAGCCGGAATCAGTGCTTTTTTACATTTCTGGCGAACAGCATCTGAATAGCCCTGGTTGACGTGCACGTTCCTTCCTTTTAAATCCTTCGCTTCCTCCGTAGCAAAGGCCTGGGTCTCTCCTCCAGTTGGTCGTCCGGTTCCAGCTCTAACCCCGGGATTTCGATCTTATCAGAAAGAAGTTCCCGTACCCGAGCCTCCGACTCAGCCCGGCCGTCTTTACCAGACTCTTGGATCACATCAATCGCAATCTTGTTTAGTCGGGACGGGCCTCCCGAGTAGTCTGTCTCCGGCAGGATTGAACGGATGTTTTTCGCTAATAACTGAAACTTAGACATTCGTTTTCAGAAAGCGTCGAGGGAAGATTGCTTATCCTTGGCGATTTTCACCCAATCCACTTATATGCCGAGCGAATTCATCAGGGCTCTTGTTGTTCGGCTCGCTCATTATCGTCAAAAAGATCTCAGAGTGGCACCCCTGGTGCTCCGACAACTCCATAATACACTTTCTGCTGTTCCATCAAATCAGGCAGCTGAGTTAGACACTTAATCTTCGTCTCTGCCTCTCCCTTTCGGCGGCATGACACACTCCTTTGTTCCTGCAAGGGACAGCAGCACTTCCTTCGGAGAGAAAGCCACAAGACCTACTGGAGGCTGAGCTCTGGTCTCCAGGCGCTTTTAAACACACCTTTGAGGTGGCTTTGTCTGACCCCCAAGTCCTCCTACAGTGACCTGTCTGTCTGTCTGTCTGTCTGTCTGTCTGTCTATCTATCTATCTATCTATCTATCTATCTATCTATCTGTCTATCTGTCTGTCTGTCTGTCTGTCTGTCTGTCTGTCTGTCTGTCTGTCTGTCTGTCTGTCTGTCTGTCTGTCTGTCTGTCTGTCTGTCTGTCTGTCTGTCTGCCTACAGAATCTATCTATCTAGTCTTTTCCTCCATGGACAAATGCCCATCTATTGTGTTGACTGTGCTTGTGTACATTTCAGAGTACACACACACACACACACACACACACACACACACACACACACACACACACACACACACACACACACACACACACACACACTGTTTAACCTTCCAGACACTTTTCTTGTTCCTTCATTTCACCACAGCACTAAGAATTACCAGTCATTACTACCTATTTATATTGGGTTATAATCCCCAAAAATCCAATATGACTTTTGCGTTTGAAGGCCCGGGCTGTCAAGATGTGACTTTAATGAGTGTGTTAACAGCGTGGCGCAGGAGACGGCTCGGCCCATATATCAGCACCGTAATCAGTAACGGCATGTTTATTTAGTTTTTTGTTGTTTTTCCTCGCAACGCCAGCCGAGCGCGGTGCCAGACGCACGGTCTCCTCCTCAGCGGTCGCCCTTGACTTTAGTTTGTCCGGTTAATCGTCGCTTCTCTCTCATTTTTCCTTCTCTCTATCTCTCTCTCTCTCTCTCTCTCTGCTTATCTCGGTTCGGCTCTGCTAATAAATCACCCAAATGCCAGAGCAAGACAGGGGGCGTGAAAGGGATTTTGTTGTCTTTGCGTGAGAGAGCATAGGAGGGAGGAAGGGGACGTGGGGTTTGTGGATTCCGTCCCCGCGGCCTCCCCCCCCCTGGCCTCCCCGCCTGGCCTCCCCCCTGATTCCCCCCCCCCCCCCCCCTGGGCCCCCTCCCCCCGAACTGCCCCTGGTCCCAGCTTCCGGTCCAGAGATGGACACTTGGAGCAGTGAGCTGTAAATGACTTATGAGGTGTTTGGCGGCTTTACTTGAGTGCATTCCTCGTCCTGGGATTTATTCACCGCGTTCAAATGTCATGAAGGAGAGCAAGGAGGGAGAGAAAAACAAGAGAATGGGAAATTTTGTGTGTGTGTCTGTGTGTGTGTGTGTGTGTGTGTGTGTGTGTTTGTTTTTTTTTTGCATTCTTGAAGGTCTCGAGGGTAAGATGTCAGTCTAGCACAGAGAGCTGGAGTGCTCACCTTCAGTACCGGTGCGTTGCCTGCTTTGTCCACTAGGGAGAGCTGGTGGAACGCGGTCGGATGCAACTCACCTTACCTCGCTTCAAGCGATTCGCGCGCGCGCACACACACACACACACACACACACACACACACACACACACACACACACACACACACACACACACACACATGCACACTATTAATTACATGTATCTGAGAAACCGAGAGAGGGAGGCAAAAACCTAATCTATAAAGTCTGTGACATTTCTGTTCTATCTGGGCCCCCGGGGGCCCTTCATTCAAACTCTTTGTTTTGAGGGCCCAGATAATTTGACTCTCCTGGAGAAATTTGTGAAGACAGATTTATTTCTTTCCACCGAATATCCAGGTATCATGTTACTGGTCAGAGACAAGATTCCCTCCATTTTAATCAGACACCTGCATGATTTTTCATCTCTTCTCACTTCCTTTCAGACAGAATCAGCTCCAACTTGACATTCTTGAAATAGATTTTCTTTTCATTTCTTTTTTTCGCCGGGGTTTGAGTGAGTCAGGCTGGCGTCGCCCTCCGGAGGGACCGCGTTCTCAACTTTTAAACCAGTGTGAGGTTTGACTTTGAGGCCGGATGTAATTGGATCGTTTTTTTAATAGTCTAGATTTGTATATGGAATGTCGATGTTTAGGGGAGCGCGTTCGGCTCTTTACGGCGTGATTTGTCCCTTTCCTGGGACCTTGGCTGAGTCTCCCTGTCTGACTTATATAACGGCGGTGTCCTTCTCTCATTCTGTCTTCCAGGGCTTCGAAGACCCTAAGGACAAGTGAGTAACCCCCGGATCCCCACTCTCCACCGCCCCACCCTCCATCCACCCCCCCCCCAACCGCTTTTGTTTGTCTCTCTCTCTCTCTGTCTGTGTACCATGGTGGTGGGAATCTCTTTTTTATCAAGGTTCATTCCTTTTTTCTTTTTTCTTTTTTTTTTTGGGGGGGGACTTAATCGACAGTAGCTCCATCATCAAAGCTTCACCATTAACGTTCGTCCAATACGTGACATTCGTGACATTCTTTCGATGTGCTCTTCCATTCACACCCTTGTCAAACCAAATTCAACCGGTAATTTATCTCCGCTCCGCTACCAGCATGGCGGTGAATTTCACCAGCCAAACGCAGATTCTGACGGGCATTTGCATGCCATTTCCCTCCAGAACCCCAAATGAACTCACTGATTAGAGTTGGGGATTTTTGATGAAAGGGTTTTTTTTTTTGGTGCCACGTTTTTTTTTTTTTTTTTTTGCAACTTTTCTCTCCTGCTAGGGCGGCCATGCTGGTTAAAACTCACTGGCCGGACCTTATCACACCCCTGGTCTGACCCGGTAGTACCCGAGCGGTTTGAAGGGGGGCGGGGCTTAATTTTTGACCACTTTCTGACTTCATTCGTTCAGGGGCAGAACAAGATCTGAACATCTCAT
This sequence comes from Zeus faber, assembly GCF_960531495.2. Classification (NCBI taxonomy): domain Eukaryota; kingdom Metazoa; phylum Chordata; class Actinopteri; order Zeiformes; family Zeidae; genus Zeus; species Zeus faber. The sequence goes on along the minus strand of NC_137210.1, from coordinate 9,063,669 downwards.
TGAGAAAGACGTCTCGCCCTCTAGATGCATCTCAATCCAGCTGCTTCTCAGTGTTTTGGTTTGCATGGACATTTCACAAACGAAATCACTGGCCGTCCTGCTTCAAAGTCATTTTTTTTGCCGCAACCCTTGCGAAAAGGCTGCCGCCAGGCTTCCATCTCTCCGCCTTTTCTTTCCTTTCTAGTTGGCGACCGAAAGCAAGCTTTCAGATCCTTCCCTAAAAAAGCTAAACCCACGGCTGGTTCTCGTCTTGTGTTATCTAGACATTTCATTTTCAGAAACACGCAGGAGAACCTCAACCCCGAGGACGAGGTGGACGAGTTCCTGGGCCGAGCCATCGACGCACGCAGCATCGACCGCCTGCGCTCGGAGCACGTCAAGAAGTTCCTGCTCACCTTCCGAGAGCCCGACCTGGAGAAGAAGGTGAGACACACGCACGCACGCACACACACACACACACACACACACACACACACACACACACACACACACACACACACACACACACACACACACACACACACTCCGACATATTGCCAATATGGCACCAAATAATTGTCCATGACAAGCAATCTTCCCAGTGCAAAAAGCTCTCTCTTGTTCTCTCCTCTTCACTCCCCCCATGGGTGAGTCAATCAAAGCCCAGTTGAAAGGGGGGAGAGCGGGGCGGGGGCGGGTGGGGAGCCACCGAAGGGAAGAGGAAGCAAACCGCATCAGACAGCGAGAGGACAGGATGAGAGAAGAGGATGCAGGGGGAGGTCAGGGCAGAGAAAAACAGAGAGGTGGAGAGTTTCCCTCGTCCTTTTGCTCCTCGTCCGTCTCCGTCTGCGGTTTCTGCATTTTTCTTGGGACGGCGAAGTTCCTGTTTGGGTTGGGTTGTCCTTCACTGGGACTTACTGTGTGCGTCTTACTGTGAGCCGGTTCGTTGACACTTGGGATTAATACCATATTTGACTCCCTATTAAATAGATCAACATTTGAAGTGGTAATCCGTAAGATTATTATTTTTTAAAGAAATGCAATAGTTGATACCTTTACATTGATAGATACCTTTTAACTTGTTAAGAAACAGCCTTTCAATGTATTTGCGTTACGTAAGGGCTCCTCTTTATGGCGTTTCCATTGTTGGTGCCGCCACCAGCGAGAAGTGAGAGGCCGCCCCGGATGAATTTGATGAATCGGCGCCGCATGTTGTGGTCAGTAAACTGTCGATGTGGATGACAATCACAACAACAAAAGTACAGCAGCCTCGGGAAGAATAATGGCACGGTATCCCCGCCGCCTCAAGCGAGCAAGAAAAAAAATAAATTAATTAAAAATAAAAATCAATGGATCAGAAGAAGGCAAACCTTCCAGGAAAGAAAGCGTCCGAGAGCGAGGACAAGGAAACCCGCGACGAATAAACCTCTTGAATCTTGAATCTTGAATCCACCCGACACAGATCTTATGGATTTCCACTTTAATGGCAGCTCTTGCTATTGCAGTTTTTCACACAATTGTTTACGCGGTAAAATTGGAACTTCAAACGCAATCACTGACACCTGAAACTCTGTACCAAATCCCTAAACCAAGTCTGCAAAATGACAAGCACAATTTCTGCTTTACACTCAGTTTGCAATTCTAAATCACACTTTTTGCACTTCACAAACTACAAAGTCGCTTGCGTTCCTTTGGAAAGCAAAGCCAAACACAATGCCAAGCTTTATTTAATTCAGTTGTCAACACCCACAACACTAGTTTCTTAATTTTTCACTCAGAAATCAGAGCAGATCAACTGGGTCATCGACCACCCACAATTTGTTCTATACCTCCCACCATATTCCCCATTCCTTAACCCAATTGGAGAGCTTTTATCGGCATGGCGATAGAAGGTGTATGACCACCATCCCCTCGCATGGAGGCCTCTTCTCCAGGCAATGGAGGGTGCATGTGGTGAAGTTCAATCGGGGGCTTTTGGCGGCTGGATTGGATTCGTCACTCCAGGAGATTCTCTCCCCGCTGTTCAGCCAGTCACTTGTGATGTGGATGAGGTGCTGTGGCCAGACCAAAATAGGAGGCAGGATTCAGCCTCAGTTCTTTTTTTCTTACATTTTGCATTTATTTATGGTTTATTAATATTAGTTATTTATTTTTATTTTTATTTTTTTTATCTTACTGAATGTTTTTCATGCTGTGGCAGTTCTGCCTGCCACACGCCACCCGAGTGCCGTTTTCAGGGCCCTTCGACACAGAGACACAGTATAGATGTTGCAAACACACCAGTTTATTGTGGAGAATGGCAAGAGAGTGTAACAAGCCGAGAGCAGATGGACATACAGTATGTCGTGACAGAGGCTCTCCTCGTGTGTTGGGGATGGGTGATTTACCTGTTGCCCGTTGATTGCTCTGAGGAGCAACAGATGTAGAGCCACCTCTGATCCCGGGCCCTGCCTAAACCACACCACACCTGGTTTTCTCCTGTTCGCTATGTAAAGTGTTACATACGAAACAAAAGTGTTCCAAAATACTGCATTTTGGAAATAGAAAAAAAACAATTATTTATATATACTGTGTGTGTATATATATATATATATATACACTGTATATATATATATATATATATATATATATATATATATATATATACTGTATATATACATTTTTTTTGAGTAGATATAGATTATTGTAACAATCTTTTACAATCGGCTACAGTGCAACACACTGAAAATGCGAAAGGCATAAACCTACTGATCAGATATTCATAGTAGTGTTTTGTATTGAGCACATCAGTGTGTTGTTGGTTGGTGGAAAGATCTATTCATATGATGGCGTGTATGCGTCGCTTTGATGCAAGACGACATTTTGGAAAGCGATAAAGCAGTTTTGAATGCAATTAAAATGATAAGGTAGAGTTTTATGTTTGTGGTTTTGTGAGTTTTGGAGTTTTGAGAAAATGAGCCAAAGATTCAGAAAACAGTTGTGGGCGAAAAAACTGTAAACCGAAAACAGCTGAAAACCTGTTGAAATGGGAATCTCTCTCTCTCTCTCTCTCTCTCTCTCTCTCTCTCTCTCTCTCTCTCTCCAGTACTCCAAACAGGTGGACTCCAGGTTCGGGGCCTACGTGGCCTGTGCCTCCCTCGTCTTCCTCTTCATCTGCCTCATCCAGATCATCATCGTACCGCAGTGAGTTGTACAGGGGGGAGGTTAAAGAAATCAGAAGGGGAAAACATGTTGGTTTTCAAGGGGAATATGGGATGGGTGCACGTTGGCGGCTTTTGAAATCCCCACCTCCACTAACGGGAGGCTGAATATGCGTGGGTGCCAGTGAGTCATCCCTTTTATACTGCCGCAGATTAGAAATGGGCTTTTGTGGCCACGTAGATCACAGTGATTAGTATTATTGAAATGATAACACCAAGATAATGAGGTGGATTATTAAATAGAATGAATTACAACCTCCAGTCCTTTAATGTGATTACAAAGTCACTGAGCTTTTTTATACTCTTTCTTTTTTTTTTTTTTTTTTTTTTTTATCCTCGCTCTCTGCCGCCTTGTGTGTTGAAGTTTATGCGTCTATCTTTTTCTTCGGCTTCCTCCTTATAGTTCATCCATCCGTCCTCCAAAAAGAAAACCCCTCCCTCCCCTCTGTCAAGTTATTGTCTTATCGAAATGCTTTTAATTATTTTCGCGCACCGCTGCCATTTCAGTGAAGCTTTATCAACGTAAAAAAAAAATATTGCCAAAAATAATTGTAAACAGATAAGAGGACGGTGCATGAAATGTCAATAAATAAATGTACAGCGGCATCAGATACAAAAATGAATGAAATCATATTAAATTGGTTTAGGAGTATTTCTCCGACGTCTGGCTCGCATCGCACACAGATTTCAATTTCCTCTGTCTAAGCACTCTCTCTCTCTCTCTCTCTCTCTCTCTCTCTCTCTCTCTCTCTCTCTCTCTCTCTCACTCTCTCTCACTCTCTAACTCGCTCTCTCTCTCTTGCTCTCTCTCTCCCCTTGTCTTTCTCCATCTCTCTCTCCATCTCTCTCTCTCTCTCTCTCTCCCTCAGCTCCAGTTTGATGATAAGCTTCTTCATCACCTGTCTGATCATCCTCACGGCCGTCATGTTCGTCTCAGCCGTTTACTCGTGTTTTGGGGTGAGTAATCTGTGATCGCGACACAGATTTAAGGATAATAGAAATTTGTGCTAAATGGGACATGGTATCATGAGAGGACTTTGTTTTTTTTACTGGTTACTTGCACAGAGCAGGTAGTGGACATCTTTTCCATAAAACCTGATCCTTCTACTGGTCCTGTCCACCCGATTCTCGAGTTTCCACTTTCTTGCGTTAATTGGGATTTTAAAACTGCTTAATTATAGACACTGCATTCTGATATCTGACGTATTTTAGATCCGATTTATTTGATTTTATTTCACATGCCCTTGATATCTGAAGGGTTTTCTTTTTTGTTTGTTTTTTTTTTTTTTTTTTTACATCCATCCCTAAGCCTCTAATTGAATAGCTTCTATAATTTCTCAAAAATGTCAAAATGACACAATTAATTTAGGGTTTTCAGTTTTTGGGGTTTTGGGATTTTAGTTTTTAAATTTAATAACACATTTAGAAAAAAATGATATCAGATTTCAAGATTTCCATATGTGTCAAATAATAATACAATTTTTATAAAATGTCATATCACGTTTAACACTTTTAATATACACTATTAATATCCACAGATGCAATTGAACGTTAAAGGGGACCCATTATTAAAAACTCGCTTTTTCAGTGCTTGTGCACATACATTTGGGTTTTTGATGGGCCGACTACCTAGTCAGTTCTTTTGTGGGCAGCCTTTGTCATTAAACCTGTCCTTCATATGTCACTGGGCCCACATTAGAATTAGAACCAAATTGAGAGGGGGAAGAGCCAGAGCCAGAGACAGAAGGTATGAATGTAGTCATCTGTAGTATTAAGGGAACAGTGAGAGCAAACGTCTTATTCCACAAAACCCATTTTGAACATTTTGTGTGAGGTGATATGAGCTCTGCACAGAATCTTACATTGTGTGAGTTGCATTTTGGAATTGTGGGTCATAGAAAAGGTGTCATCTGTTTTTAATAAAAGTTTATACTGTATATTCTGGAAAAGGGATTTTCAAAATGACTGATATGAGTAAGATGTTCAATCATCGGAAGTGGTTGAAGGATGTTGTTCTTCTATTTGATTTTAACTTTTAGAGACTGCTGTAGTCGAAGGAATTGAAGGAAGCCGTGGCCACCGATATTATACCTTGGGGTTAAGGTTGGGAAGGATATAAGCAAAAATGTGTTCCAGATGAGTAATTCCTTGTCTTTTCCAAGACCTGAAGATCTGTTTTGAACCTGGAAATCTGGGTTGTGTGACCACTGAGTTTGAGGAATCTCCACCAGACTGACAGAGTCGTTGCGATGAATGGGTTTTCAAAGCAATTGTGTTTCCTTATTGATTCAGTAAGGAATGGGAGATCAGATAATAATAACTCCTGACATTCTGTTTGTTCAGTGTCTCGCCATCCATGGCCTATTTGTTGCTCTGGTTGTAACCATTTCATTATGAATTGAAGATGGTTTGCTAAATTGTAGTATCTGAAGTTTGGGGCTGTTTGGCCTCCACAGTTTTGGTTTTTCCTGTAGTGTTGCTAGTTTAATTCTCGGTTTCTTGTATTTCCAATAAAATGTATTGACTATTGAGTCCAGAGTATTAAACCAATCTACTGTTGGTTGCACCGGGTTCCATAAGTACAACAAAATATCACCTGCATCTTTTGTGAACAGAGTTTCCTGTTTGTATGCCAACGATATTACCCTTTTGACGGATGGCCGCCGCCAGGGGTTCAATTAAGATGGCGAATAGTAAAGGGGAAGGCGGACATCCTTGTCTTGTGCCGCGTTGTAGAGTGAAACGCTGTGAAGTGTAACCATTGGTGATGACAGAAGCAGATGGTGAGTTGTACAGAATTCTGATCCATTGAATAAGGGACTCTGCAAAGCCAAATTTGTTGAGGGTTGAAAAGAGAGATGTCCAATTAACTCTGTCAAATGCTTTTCGGCATCCAAGGAGGCAATAACAGTATTTAAGTTGTTCCTTTGAGATATGCTGATCAGACTGAATAAACGGTGCAAATTGTTGGATGAGTGTCTGCCCTTGGCAAAGTCTGTTTGGTCTGGGTGAATTATAAATGGAATAACTTTTTCAATTTTGTCGGTTAGTGTTTTACTAATAATCTTCAAATGAATAAGGACGAAAAAACGTTGAGTGCTGAAAAGCGCCACTGGAAAGGCCAGCACAAATATTTTAAAAGAAAGAGGAATTAATGCCAACTGTCCGTGAAGAAACCGGCAGATAATGGAAATGTAAGTATTTAAAAAATATATATATATTTTTAAAGTATGCGGTAGATAGACGGTAGGCGATCCGCTGTGCGTTTCTCCAAACAAAACCGACAAAAATAACGGTTTTATAATTGATGTATGTATTTGATTTGATTTTCAAACAGTCCCGGAGCGGGAGTGGGAAGCAGCAGCTCATTCTTGTTTAAAGCAACGCACACACTGAAACAGAGGGGTTAACAGGAATGTTGTAATGTCTAAATGTCTTGGACTAAATCCAACAGAACTGGAAGTGAAGCTCAGACCCCATTGGCTCATAGAACTCGGGGCCCCAGGAGGGTGACTCCACCCAAAAGAAGTGGTATTTTCAGAAAAAAAAATTCAAAAACATGTTTTGGGGACCTCAGAGATCTATAAAGTCTGTTGAAAAGGAGCATAATAAGTCCCCTTTAAACCTGGTTGGGTGGAGTGTTTGTGTTTGTGTGTGTGTGTGTGTGTGTGTCTGTGTGTCTGTGGGGGGTGGGGTGGAGGTATGACTCTGGCCTGCAGCCACTCACTGCCTTTAATAGACAGACGGTAATAATTGCATTACTCATTGGTTTGATTGCGCTGGTCTGAGGATGTCGGAGTGTAGACGTCAAAGACCACCGCTCCGCTTCCCCTGGGAAACATTTTCGATTTATTTCTTCCACTCCGGCTCTTATTGTGGCCGGAGACGGGCGGTGTGGGAAATCATAGACGATAGAACAGTCAGCTCCCCTTAGAGCTGCCGGAGTTGCAGGTGCCGTTTACTGTCAGGCCTCATTTTTTCTTGTAACAAAACAAACTGATGAACTCATAGTTTATTGTAATTTTGGCCTGGTGTTTACGGCAATTTCTGCGAGTATCCCGCGATTCGACAAAGTAGATGTGATTTGGGACTTTAGCGTAATGTATTATCTTGCTGTTTCGATCCCATGGTCCACACTGTGGCCTCTGAACTCTGAACCACCACACAGGTAGTGGTGTAGAGGTGTTCCACTGTGGCTGTCATGATTCCCATCCAATATCTGGTGGATGGGATGGAATGTTTAAAGTAACTGCAAAACCTGTGATCTTTAATTTGCTCCTTTTAAAGACGGTATACACATCTAATCGTATGCATAGCATTAGGTTGGATTTAAAGGCAAGGTAAGGCTTATACCGCATTTCATACGCAATTCCAAGCGTTTTGCATATGATGTTTGAAGTTCTTTTTGCATAAAAAAAATTTGATGGAAGCTAAGAAGAATAAAGGCGTTGGCCTATAAAGCCGCTGAAGTGCAATTCAAAACACACTTGCACTCTTTCTGCTTTCTCTCTGTCCTCCCTGTGGCTGTAGTTCTTCCCAGTGCCTCTGCAGACCCTGTCCAAGAGGATAGTCCAGTCTAGACTCAACAGCACTCTGGTGGGCGTCTTCACCATCCTCATCGTCTTTCTCTCCGCTTTTGTCAACATTGTGAGTCCCGTGGCGGCAAAACAAAGAAGCAGACTCTCAAGGGGTCCGACTCGTCTCTAACTTTTATTAAAAAATAATAATAATAATTTCCCAACCTCCTCAGTTCACCTGTAGCACCCGTGACCTGCGGGGCTGCATCAGCTCGGAGCTGAACATGAGCCTGCGCAGCGTGAACGCCTGCCACGCCTACCTCCTCAACTACACCTTCGACACGCAGCAGAACCTCTGCGACGGATACTCGCCCATCTGCAGCTTCCCCGAGGTATAGCCTGTTAGTCTGGGCGTCTGTCCCAAACTGTCACCAGCTCTTCGTACCCAGCTTTAATCCACGGTGGACGGGAGTTTTTTAGCATTATTATTATTCATCATTTTGTCTTCCACCCCCCACCCGCAGTACTTCTCCTCCTGCGTGCTGCTGAGCCTGCTGGCGTGCTCGGTCTTCCTGCAGGTCAGCAGCCTCGGCAAACTCTTCCTCATGCTCTTCATCGAGCTGCTCTACCTCCTCATCATGGAGGTCCCGGAGGCCGTGCTCTTCGACAACCAGGACCTGCTGGTCATGGCCAGTGGCGTGTGAGTGCACTGTGAGGGTGTATTGATTAACAAAAAAAACAAAAAACCTTTTTTTTTCCTCGTTAATCCTTAATATTTTTTGGCCTTTCTTTTCATAGAAAGACCACCAATGGAACGAGGTGAGCATGATAAGGACTTCAACTATACAACAACAATTATAGAGACGAAAAATCCTTAACTCTACAATCTTGATGAAACTTGTGTGTGTGTGTGTGTGTGTGTGTGTGTGTGTGTGTGTGTGTGTGTGTGTGTGTGTGTGTGTGTGTGTGTGTGTGTGTGTGTGTGTGTGTGTGTGTGTGTGTGTGTGTGTGCGCGTGTTTCCATGCAGCTGTCGGATGGACTCCAAGGTTCCTCTGAAGATCATGACTCCAGTGGTCATCACCGTCTTTGTGCTGGCCCTCTATCTCCACGCCCAGCAGGTAGAGTCCACCGCTAGGCTGGACTTCCTCTGGAAGCTGCAGGTAAATGACATGAAATTAAATCCTATGTTAAATCCTGAATGAAATGATTGTCCTTTCCTTACATTTTTACATATTGACACACCTACCCTCCGAAACGCCTACTTCTCTGCCCCCCAGGCCACCGAGGAGAAAGAGGAGATGGAGGAGCTGCAGGCCTACAACCGCCGGCTGCTCCACAACATCCTGCCCAAGGACGTGGCCGCCCACTTCCTGCAGCGCGAGCGGCGGAACGACGAGCTCTACTACCAGTCGTGCGAGTGCGTGGCTGTCATGTTCGCCTCCATCAGCAACTTCTCCGAGTTCTACGTGGAGCTGGAGGCCAACAACGAGGGCGTGGAGTGTCTGCGGCTGCTCAACGAGATCATTGCCGACTTTGACGAGGTGGGACAGGGCCAGACGGAAGTGAAATCCGTCCGGCGCCACCATTACCTCGTTCGTGTTTTCATTGCGCCCTCCCTTCCGCCAGATCATCAGCGAGGACCAGTTCCGTCAGCTGGAGAAGATCAAGACCATCGGCTCCACCTACATGGCGGCCTCTGGCCTCAACGACTCCACCTATGACAAGGCCGGGCGCACGCACATCCGCGCTCTGGCCGACTACGCCATGCGCATGATGGACCAGATGAAGTACATCAACGAGCACTCGTTTAACCACTTCAAGATGAAGATCGGTGAGCGGAGCCCCGCCCTCTTTTCAGTCGATCACAGCTTGTGAAAAAGACTGTCCTGCCTGGCTTTCTTAAGCTCGTGCGAAAAGTTGGACCAAAAATGTGCTTCTGTTGCCAGGTCTCAACATGGGTCCGGTGGTGGCCGGCGTGATCGGGGCCAAAAAACCTCAGTACGACATCTGGGGGAACACGGTCAACGTGGCCAGCCGCATGGACAGCACCGGGGTGCCGGAGCGGATCCAGGCAAGTGTTTCATGGAACGTCAGGTTCTGATGATGTCCTGAAATGCTTCCATCTGACATTCTAGTCGGAAATGTGATTGTCGTGTGAGGTTTCTGAGAAGGTTTGAGGTGTCATTGATGAGATTCTACTGCTTTGAGCTGTAATCCGTAGTACATTGCAGTAATATGTAAATAACCTGCTCCACTCCTGAAATTTGAATGCTCGGTGTGCACGGGAGTTCTGGCCCAGAGCGATTGAATGAGCGAGGGGAGGCAGGCGAAGACAAAACAGTCGCGGTGAGCATGTATTCATTACAGATTAAACAAAAAGGTGGCTTGTTGGCCAAAGGCAAAGTCATAAGCCCGCTGGCAAACAGGGGAAGAGTCCGGTCCGGCGCGGCGCATCTGTGCTTATGCGCGCTGCTGCGGTATCGTGGCCGGTCTGCTGCGCTTAGCGACCGTGTTGCCGGGTCTGATCCCATGTCCCTGTCTCCAAAAACCACGCACCTCCTCTACTGCTGGGAAAAACAGAACCTAAATGACTTCCTGGTCCAGGGGCAGACAGGGCATTTGCCTGATCCCCAGCGGCCGAGCGGCCCCAGGATGGGAGCCTGCACCGCCTGTCTGCACTCGTGGATTGACCACACCCCCTTGGCCCGCCACACCTGGTTTTGTGTTGTGGCACCTTGGTGATACACAATTTAATATATTCAAGTTATATACTAGGTATTAAGATGAATACTCATTATACATATCGCAATATTGTTATATATTGTTGTTTCCTCCACCTCGTATTATTATTATTATCATTATTAACACTAATTTCACTCAGTATACATCCTTGTAGCTTCCCCCCCAGTGTTTTGCCTCCACAATGACCTCATTGGCCCCAGTGTATGATTAAAGGGGACCTATTATGCTCCTCTTCAACAAGTCAATATAGGTCTCTGAGGTCCACAAAACATGTTTTTCAATTTTGTTTGCTGAAAATATCACTCCAGAAAATACCAGATTATGCTTTCTAGCCATTCTAACATGCCTCTAACGCATCCTGTTCCAGGACGGGCTGTTTATGTGGGTGGAGCCACCCTCCTGAGGCCCTGAGTCCTGTGAGCCAATGGGGTCTGAGCTTCACTTCCGGTTCCGTTGGATTTAGTCCATAAACTTTCATTGATTTCACCTTTATCAATACACAAAATTCTGTTTCTGAACAAATATGGCAAGAAATAAGCAATCCAGTTGCTGTATCTTCACTCATATTAGACTTACAAGTCCTAATTTAAAAGTTTGTTCTGACTTTTGTTGCCGTGCTTTATGCTTGTGGGAGACGCCGACGCCGCACCAGGCCACCGCACATAGAGATTTTTTGTTTCATGTAAACGTCGGAAAAGAAAATGAAATAGAATAAATAAAATAAATACATCTACAATAATAATAATAATATATACAATAAAAACACAATTTTTTTATTGGTTTAGTTTGGAGAAACCCACAGTAGATCGCGGCGGCGCATACTGCATACTGCATACTGCATACTTTTTTTTTTTTTTTTTGGAAAGAAAGGCACAGCACAATAAATTTTTAAATACTTACATTCCCATTGTCGGCCGTTTCCGACGGTTGGAATTTATGTCTCTTTCTTTTAAAAGATTTGTGCTGGTCTGTGCAGCCAACAGAGCAGTCCCCATGCTCTGGGGGTCCGGCGGCACTTTGTTCTCCAGCCGTAGTCCTCCAGCCGCGGGTGGAGTTACTCAGATGGACGGTGGTTGTAATTCTACTGTGGGCCCAGTGATGTATAAAGGGATCTCAAATCTGAACAGGGCTGTTTCAGGGCATGCTTTCTGACAAAGGCTGCCCACAAAAAACTGGCTGGGTTGTCAGATTTCACCGTTTGTTGTGTTAGTAGGCCCATCAGAGACCCAAATGATACATTATACCTAGTTTGAACGGAGCTTTATAATTTTAGTCTAGCAATTTCATTCATCTCCCTCTCCCTCTCTCCATCAGATAACCTCGGTGTACTATCTGGGGTAAAAATAATAATTCAGAAACGGCGCAAACTATGTATGTGACGAATAAAGCTCTTGAATCTTGAACTGCCCTAAAAGAGAGAGAGCAGACATAGTAGGGTGGCCAGGGTGTGGGCGAGGGCGCGGCGTATGGATTATTTGATCTCTCCTCTCCCCTCCAGGTGACTGCAGACCTGTACCAGGTGCTGAGCTCCTACAACTACACGCTGGAGTACAGGGGCGTGGTCACCGTCAAAGGCAAAGGAGAGATGATGACTTATTTCCTCACCGAGGGACCCCCCAGCAGTTAACACACGCTGAAAGACCTGCGGATACTAGCGGGTGGAATGGGAAGTGCCTGGGAACCAGAGGAGGAAGCGACCGGGACCCGTGGTGGATTGCGGTCGACTAGACTTTGATTCTCAGAGTTCTCAGAGGTCGTTTTTTTATGAGTCATCGCCGAGCTACTATTTTTGATGAGAAAACTCCGAGTGGGGTGGGGACCCGGTGGTTCCCCCCCCCCGAGTCCGCTTACGAGACCAAAGACGTCCAATCAGAGCGCGGGGACGGAATTAGACTCGACGGCCCTCTGTTGACAGCGGTCTCTGGCGATGTTCCCTGAGGCATCTCTCTAATTGCTCCAACCTGCCATATTTTTATTGAGATTTTACTGAAGAACGAACTGAAGGCTGCACGGAGACATTATCGTTTTCATTCTTTCCCTCTGAAATATATTTACATGTAAAACACAGATGTTTTATATGTTCGTATGACGTACAATCCGTGTGGGACCGATTTTGTCTATGTATGTTGTACACTGTTTTTGAGTGATACAGATAACTACAATCTAGGAGTGGACACTCAGCCACCAGCACAGCACTATACAGCCCTTTATGGAGTCAATTATGAACTTATCTGATACGACGGAGTGGAGGTGTTACTGGAATGTGTGACAGAACTTGGGTGGACGGTACAGCCCGGTCGGGTACTTGAATGAAGAGAGAGAAAACTGCTCTGGGGTGTGTTTGGGTTTACAGAACACTTCTGGTTAGACATAAACACTCTCTCACACACACACACACACACACACACACACACACACACACACACACACACACACACACACACACACACACACACACACACACACACACACACACACACACACACACACACACACACACACACACACACACACACACAGGTACCACATGCTTTAACTGAAGACACTTTCAAATGAGGATGTCAACATAAAGCTTTTTTTTTTTGTGTGTGTGTTTGTTTTGTATCTGAAACATTGTGTATTTTGGCTCCCAGACACCAAACTCTACCGGATATTTTAGATTCTATATTTTGTACATTAATATATTAGAGAGCTATCTATTAACACCAACGTGTATTTGGATGTAGATAACTGAAAGAGACCTATGACGTACATGTACATGCACAGACACTCGCAAAGGGGGATGGGCTGCCACTCTTCTTGCTGTTTGTTTTAATTTCGTTTTTTCAGTTTATCTTCCAACTTTTTTTATTTTTTATTTTGGTTTCCCAGGTGTCGTCACAGTTGTTCGTCTGGTCCAGTGACATTCTGTAGCAGCGCTTTTAGTATTTTCAAATCTTTGTCCCAGGAATGCACCCAATACCTACTCATCACACTTCCGGAGAAGCCAACATGCCCATGTCCTGACGGGAGTCGCAGCAACCGCTGATGCCGTCTATCTATATTATTGATGACAAGAATGTGTACTTGAGAATGGGGATGAATCACTGGTTGTTTTGGCGCTCGAGAACCTCTTCCGAGCGGAACGATATCGGCCCTCCCCTCCTCAGTACCCCTGCTGGTTCAATCAGATGGTACGACCTAATGAATGTCCCATGATCTCCAATGAGGCCTTTTTTCAAATCATGTGTCTATGAATTGACAGCGATGACATTCCCCCGTGCGAAGGGTAAGCCGAGTGGGAGTCCATGGTGAAACTGTGCCCTTTTCATCTGCTGTATTTGTCCCCATTAAATATTTTCTTTACTAGTGTAACAGCCTTTTTTAAGTCTGAGTCGGTGTTGTCGGTGTTGCCCCCTGAGGTTTTCGCCGCAGGGGTGAAGAAATACGATCCCGGGCAGTTCAGCTATGTGAGGAGGAAGGATGACGAGGTTCCGTACGTCTACTGATTAACTCTTGTGTGTTCACTATTTATATTGAATATAAATATGTAAAATCGCACCAACCCGGATGCTCTGCTACACTGGTGGCAGCGGTGGGATCTGCTGATGAGGCCTTCGTCGGTAGTTTTTTGATACTCTTCCTCTTGCAAGCTTTTAGGATTTGGCACAGCGTCCTGCAAGCCTTGTATCACAGTCTTAAACTTCTCGCATGACTCTGGGCAGATGAATCTTGCTGCGTAATCTGCCTTCTGCTTCAGTCACTTCTGGTTCACTAGAAAGCATGTACGTAGAAGCTGCAGTCTCAGATTCTCTATTGCTGGATCTGTAATCCCAAAGAGGTTGGGCGTCATGAACCCATGAGTAAGGATCGTCTTGACACTGATGTTCTCCTAGCTACGAGTGACCTCCTCCCTCTTGTGGGTTCTTGCTGGGTATGTTCTCGATTGGGAACTTGTTGGCATTGCAAGACAGATTCTGAGTCGTGTGTTCCTTATCTCACTCAGAACTTTATCAGAACCTCAGAACCTCCTCAACCGCAGCATCTACCTCCTTCGATACCACATGCACCGGTGACAACATCATGGTTATTTCCGCAAGTTCTCCAGATTCCTCCCGGGGGGGGGGGGGGGGTTGTACCATCCTGGCTGGTGCTCGAGGGAGCCTTGACAATTGGGATTGTGACTGCTTGGGAAGGATCTCAAAAAAATTGGTTTGAATTTTGCACGTCTGAGTGTCATATCCCCCTTCTCTGGCTGGAGTCCTCGCTACTTCAGTTGGAACCCCCTGTCCATCTCCCAGTGCTCTGAATGCCACCGTAGAGGCCGTCTTATGGGAGCGTCTTCTTCCCATTGTTATGTAGAATCTCTTTCAATACAGTTTAAAGGGAGTTGAGTCGGTCCCACTGCAACACGGTCATTTCCAGTTGCAGGTGGACACGTTTCCAAATTCCATAAGCATCAATCAGGCAACATTAGGTTCCGTAACCGCAGTAATGCTGAAGGCGGAGAGATTGGGCTCAAGAAATGGGTTTTGGAGTTCTAAGGTTGTGAAGAGGTGCACCTTTGTGTAGCTGTAAAGACTCCTGGTGTAGAGGGCATTTCCTCAAAGGGAATGAAATAACCTAGACTGTGGATAGGTCTGAGATTGGGTTCACATGCTCTTGGCACTGGTGCAATGGTCCTGACACCTGGGCGGCACGTTACAAAGGACAGTAACTAGAAATAATGCTGCTCATTGGCGAGACTGGCAAAGGATCCGGTGTGATGGGATGAGGCCATGTTGGCGACCACAACAGTGACAGCCGGCACAGGCTGCAGTGAGAAACTGACTGAAGCAGGGGGCGGTGGGTGGGGATGGCTGGTCTGGTTCTTGGTGCATGACGCCCGATATTCTTCGGGAATCTGTTGGGAGGAATTGAAGAAAACAAAATGGCCTCGCTTTCAGTGGAGACCAAGACAGGAAGGGGAGTTTTTGCCTGGCTTTGCCGTGTCACTCAGGATGTCCGAGGGAGACGGAGATTGTGGCAGTCGGAATGACTTGGTCGACACGTACTCCCTCTTTTCTGCGGTTCCGTAATGAGCAGACAAGGCGTATGTGCTATGAAGCTAGCTATGAATAACACTATTGTTTTAATGGGGGTAGGGCATTTGTTAATTTATCTTTTGCCTGTGTCTTGTATTTCAGTGTGTCAGTTGTATCTGGTGTGCTGCCAATGATTTATGCCAATTGCATTATCTTGCCACTTTTTGCATGCTAACGGTATTGGTCGGGGTTTAAAGAAATGGAATAAGCTATTACCATTGTTCTTGTTTTTTTTTGTAATGCTTTGCCACTATTTCTCAAATGCCTGTGCCTTGGGATGATTGGGACTGATTTGCTTTGTTTTGTCATGCACTAGGTTCTCTGTGGCTCTTTTGGCAGTTCTTCTAAGGTTCAGGGTTCATAGCCTCAACGTACAGGGGTGAAGGCTTGTGACCCCTGGCGTTTAAGATAGAGGAGAGGAAGAAAAGATGTTAAGTACATTGTGGCAGTTCCGCCAGCCACACGCCACCCGAGTGTTTTTTTCAGGGCCCTCCAACACAGAGACAGGCACAGATGTTGGGATGGGTGATTTACATGTTGCTCGTTGATTGTTCTGACGAGCAACAGGCTTTCGGCCACCCTGATACTGGGCCCAATTACCTAGACCCAAGACAGGTGGGGCTGCTTAAACCACACCACCCCCACACCACTGCTGGACGGTCCTGGCAGTGGCTGCTGGGGGGGGGGAAGCTTACTGCAGGCAAGCACCCATGGTGGTTGATTTGGCTTCTTCCCTCCCGGTCCTCCGCTAGACATCCTGGGTGCCGCTGATCCCAGTCGGAAGAGGGCTGGTGCCGTGGTCACCTGCTGGTGGCTCCATTGCGTCTTCGGACGGCCCCTCTGTGTCCCTTCCCCATGCCAGAGTCCTTGTTCAGGCACCACTGTGGCAGTTCCGTCTGCCACACACCACCTGAGTGTTTTTTTTAGGGCCCTCTGACAGAGAGACAGACAGAGATGTTGCAAAGACACCAGTTTATTGTAGAGTGGCAAGATGTAACAAGCCGGGAGTAGATGGACACATCATGAAGGAGGCTCTCCTCGTGTTTTGGAGATAGGTGATTTACCTGTTCCACGTCGCATGCTCTGACGAGCAACAGGCGTACAGCCACCCTGATCCTTGGCCCTATTACCCTAGACCTTAGACAGGTGTGGCTTCTTAAACCACACCACCCACAATCGGCTACTGATGCACTCTCTTGTGTGCTCATTATTTATATTAAATATGTAAATCAGACAAACCCGGTTCCGCTACACTAGCGTTATCTTCAGTGTTACAGAATATGCCACCTGCAACTGCCTTTTGCCTGACCCATCCTTTGACCTCCATATTGTTTTTGTTTTGGTTGTGCCACACGGTACACGCTTTCTGCTCATCCAGACTAAATAACACTGTATCAAATGTCAGACCACATCACAGGTCATGACAGGTTTTTAATCTGTAGTCGTAAGTACAAAAGGTAAAGGGTTTTTCACATTCTACACTGTTTGGCAAAGGATTGTCCTCAAACAAACAAAAAAACCCCCTCTGGCACCATGTTGAAATACCTTTTGTTTTGAGCCAAACTGTGTGGCACGAGAATATATTGCACTGCTTTCTCCAGTGGTGTTTGTTTTATTTAGTGCACCGTTCTGCTGCAATAATTATGTGCACACACCAGGAACGTACTTCTGAAACTTGTCTGGCTCGCTTTCTATTTGTCTCACTGAATCCAGGGCATCGGTTTGCCTTTAAAACCGTCTTTGATCCTTAGTTTAATTCTCAGACTGCCATCATTTTTTTTTTTTTTTAATGGTTTTATCTTTAAATCCCAACGGCTTGATAAGTGCTTCACATGGTAGAAGGGCCTCTTAACATCAAGGTAGAAAGCTACAGTGCCATTGAATCCCATTTAGCTTTTTAAACCTTGTCAAAGGATATTTGACAGTTGACCAGAGGGGTTGTGCCTAAGTGGAGTCCATGGTGTTGGAGTCAAGTCAAACACAGGATTTATCTTTTCTTAGGACTTTATGAAAAGGAAAAAAAAAAAGTCAATTTTCAGAGGCAAACTTTGGCTTATTTTGGCTTTTTGTTTATGTCAAACACAATCAATGCTGTTTTTATTTTTTACATTCAAATAAAAATGCTGAAATGTTTTCACGCGTAAGAGATCTTAATGTGCTTTTCCATTTACTCTGCCTTTACTAAAGGATGCAGATGGATGCATGCTTTACTTTCAAAGACGTTTTTGTGTCATTCAACCTGAATTGCTGGGTTCTCGAGCTGTAGCTTTGCATACATCCGATCTTTTCACCCACAGTTATGGGTTTGTTATATTACAATGTCTTTCATTTCCAACGCTGGGATTTTTCTCAAGAGGCATTTAAAGTGCCATAACAACCAACTTAAAGTTTGGAGCTATCGAAGCTGTGAATTCATGGATCTCCAGGAGATGGCAGCAGTACTCCATAACTGGGAAGGACTGACGGACGGATGGACACGCGCACACACACACACACACACAGTATTCCCATTATGACTATTAATGATACAGGAAAGAAGAGATGAAAGCAATATGCTAATCCACTGATAAAAACCAACACTCAAGTGCTATTTCATCAGGCCTTTCAGTTCTCACAGAGAGATAACTTAAACCACTGGCCATTCAGTCTAATGAGGGAAATTCAGTCTCTTGGTAAATAGCTGATGAATCATTCGTGGATAATTCTTTGACCGTAAATTGTCTGTCTTCAGGCCAGAAGACCATTGGTAATATCCATAAAGTCAAGCTGGACTCTGTGAATTTTAAACCTGTGACTTATTTTGTGAGGGGGCATAATATATCACATCTGGTAGGAAATGTTTGAGCATAACTGAACAAATGAGATCGACAAGGCTGGAAAAAAAGAATCATTTTAGTTGTAATGTCCGTCAATGTACAGCCACAAACCATTTTTCCATTACTATCCAGACATTTCCTTTGTCTTGAGGAAAGGATTGCACCGAGAACACGCCACTTTACCTCATACTAGGAAATCTTTCTTCCTCCTAACAATTATCTTCCAACAATATAATTATCGTCCTGCCCTTTGCACACTTGCTTTTGAAATGAAGTAGAGAGTGGGGCTGTGGCGTTGGTTTAACAAACCTGGGGAAATGTACCACACACCTGCAAAGTGGCTTACAGAGCTTGTATACTCAAGGTTCTGGTATTTTTTCAACGATTATGTTTTTCTGATTGCAAAAATCAAAGGTTATTCGTTTATAAAAGGTAAGTAGTGTCTGATTTGATCAAGTACCAAAGTAAGCAAGGTACTGTTGGAACCATAAAAAGACATTGCGATTGTAAATATATAGACTGTCTTAGAGTTTTTTGGAGTTTAGAGCCACCCCGTGCTCAATGGTTGAGAGAATCACTTATAAAAAGGACAGTGAAGAGGGTGGAAAGTTGAAACAGATTAAACAATGCTTTTACTACATACATTTCGTAAGCACCTTTGTTGCTAATTACGCTGTCACCTCAGACATTTACAGATTTCAACAGGCACTGATCCACAGAATGCAAATGTGAATGTATTTATTTTTTTAGATGAGCTCCTCTTTGCCATTCCGCACTTCTCGAAGCCAGAAAGAGCTGGCCCGATTTGCACCTTCGCTAGAGGAGTCGTGATTGCGTTGGAGAGCAGGATGTGAGAACAATCTGTGGTGATAATACGCCGCATTACAGATACCATCAAATCAGAACCATATTGTGAAACCAGCTATTAGGTCATGTAGGTGTGGTACGGCTGTTTGCTAAGCTGCTCCGTCCGTGAACACGATTTTTAAAGAGGGATGATGAATCATACGAGACTGAAGCACTGCAGCGGTCCCTAAACAGCCATATGGTGTCAATGCCAGATGGACACAGAGCGCTGGCTATTCTCCTTTTATGCAATGACTACTCATTGTTATTGTCCATGAGGAAATAGAAGATTTTTAACGGAAACCTGATGACCTTGACACAACCGTTCAACTCGACACGGACAGGAAAAACAAGGAGTGTCCCAAGTGACCTCCACCTTCCATTTGTTTGAGATCACATGCAAGTTTGCAGTGAGAATAGAAAAACAACATTGTACTTGTTAAAGTGGAAGATATTCTGCATGGCAATGATGTATCTGGGGTTGACTGGGGGTGGGGGGGGTGGGTTTGTCTCTTTATCAGAGCCCATCACAGGGAGCTGTGTGGCAAGGCGCGAGGTTCCTCACCAGGGACCACACAGATGACATGTCTGCGGGCGTGATACCAGAAGTGTGTAACATTAGCACCGCGCATGTGTAGCTGTTTATTAGCACAGACACGCGACGCCGGCTTGTGCTCGAGGCTGCGCGGGCGGCTAAGTAGGTTACGCCCGAAACAACCTCCGTGTTTTCTGTGCATCAGAGACATTGAATTAATCTGCAGAGAAAAAGAAGAATTACACAAAACAAAAAAAGATGTAATCTCCAAAAAGCCTGACTGAACAACGGCAACGCACAATCAAATAAATAGCGGAATAAACTTCCAACATTATAAGCGAGTAACGATGAGTTGCTCGTGTTGAGGAAAGGGGCAAAACACACGAGGCAGCGTTGCATAGTTCCAAGCAGAGACTGACCCTCTGACAGCGCCGAGAGAAATTAAACGTCCGTGTGTCGGCTGAGGATGTGACAGGCAGCAGTCTGCACGGAGACTAATCCTGCGTTTGGTGGCTGAGCAGAATAACAGCCGAGTGCCGGACTGGTTCCTTGCTGCTGTTCCTGTTACGTGGTTTGCAGGGTTTAGAGTCTTATTGGGGTTTCCATTATAACCTGATTCCATTAGAAGTGTAGTCCCATGCTGGCCGACTGAAGTCCACACTGCAATCACTGTACAAGAGGGTTCTCTTAAAAAAAAAAAAAAAAAAAAAAAAGATATATATATATATATATAGATATATATATACACACACACACACACACACACACACACACACACACACACACACACACACACACACACACACACACACACACACACACACACACACACACACACACACACACACACACACACACACACACACACAATCTTTGGTCGTTCGTCAGACGTTGTAGTCCGGGGCTTTGCCCAGCGGCTGTCTGAGTCTGATCTGCAACGTCATGAAGGCCCCCACCGTCACGTGGAAGAGGATCTGCCACACGTTCCTCAGTTCGTACAGATACATGTTGGACAGGCAGATGAGGGCGAACGCCAGGAAGGACTTGCTGTTCCTCCAGATGGAGAAGTAGGCAAATAGGTAACACTGGGAAGAGACGGGAGAGAGCACGGTTAAGAAGCCGCGCACACTGTGTGACTGACACCGACATAATGTCACCAATAATTTGCCCCAGACAGCAAAGTAAAATTTGATCTGTCAAGGACTCGAGCCTGATAACGGTTTGAGACTATCAATTTGTCATCTCCAGAAGCACCATCCTTTTACGGCATAACAAACTGCACAAAAGAGTTGTGAATGAAAATGTTTGAGGGGAAAGAAAGGAGAGAGGGAATTTGAGTGGAAAGTATTGAGCTCTCTCTGACAGGTTGCTGAGCGGCAAAGAACAGGCCCGCTCGTCTGCAGCGGGAACAGCCTGTCAGGGGCTGACGGAGTGACCATCACTTACTTGGTAGAGACAGGCCGCTGTGCCCAGGAAGAAGGCAATTACGTAATTAAAGTCTTCGTCGTCGTTCTAGGGAGAGCGAGAAAAAATTGGGTTATTATTCAGTTCCAACGAGCCATATCTCCACGTGGCCTAACATAAGTGATACGACAGGGGCAATGCGGAGTTCAGGATAGGGCTGAACAATTAATCCAATTCAATCCGACATCACAATTTAGTATAGTAATAATTAGTAACTCAATTTTCAAATCGCAAAGGCTGTGATAAAAAAGGGGGGGGGGGCAAACATGAGCACGCCAGCGATGGGGTGCCAGCGATCAGCGCGACAGAACAGTGTGTTTTTATTGTACGTCTCTTTATGGAACAAAAACAAGTGCATATGGAACGAAACCGGGCGTAACGGGGACACTTTTTCCGTGACTCTTTTACCACCCCTGGCTATAGAGATTGTTTTAACCGAACCTCCGCGCTGCCCCCCGGTGAGGCCTACGGTGCGCAGATCAAGCCTCTTCCAGAACACTGTGTCCGTTTGTTTTTTTAAACTGTTTTTAATTGAATGAGCATAAAGCTACAAAATAAATAGAGCGTTAGTGGCGCGCGGGCAAAGCTCATTGACTTGCAGCGGATGTATGTGGACGTATGCGCGCAACATTTTTATCGAACATTTTTATTACAAGGCTTGACGTTAAATCAATCAGTCAATGTTCTACCGTGATCTAAGGGTTTTCTTTTTACAATTCAATAGTTAAATAAAGATATGTTATTCATTTCAATTCATGCATCAATTCATCTCATTTCATCATACGAGCAGTTTATATGTTGACTGTATCCAATGTTGTGTTGGTCGTACTATAGAACGATTTATTGCTTGTGTTTAGTGAAAAATACCGAAGATAAAGAACTTTAAAAAAAAAATGCATACTAAATTGCAATATTGGTCTAAAAATCAAAAATAAAAGAAATCACAATTAAATTATTTTCCCAAATTATTGAGCCCTAGTTCTGAGCACCCTCCATTTGCGGTGTCTATCTTTATGGCTCTAAATTACCACACCACTTAAATTCTTCTTTTTTTCCCCCTGCAATCTGATTAACTTAACAAAGACAACTTGCCATCATTTACCCTGAGCACAAATCAATGGTGTCGTATCCAATAAAAGACTTGAACGAAGCTGCATTAGACTCGCTGGCGGAAAGAGTGTGTGTTTCAGTGCAGCAAAGTCACTGGTCTCACCTGCAGGATGCTCTCTATAGCATGGACCCCCCGCAGCAGGTTGAGGCCCCCGCAGAGGACACTGAGCACACAGGACACGATGCCGGGCAAGGTCACCGGATCCAGCATCTGAGTGGGAGCTGGAAATACAAGCAGACTCAGCAAAAACAGAATGTCACCCGATAGGACATAGTCGCAATAAAAGTAAAAAAAATATCCAAGAACAAACTAGGCAACACGCAGGTCTTGCAAAATCGACACCATATAGGGCTGTATCTGAATGGGAATATTCGGCGGGTGGCGCATTTTTCGCACCCGTCCCTCTCCGATGGTACAGATGATGTGCGGGCCAGCGATGGTGTGCCGGTGATCGGTGTGCCGAAACAGTGTGTTTTTATTTTAGATGCAGGTTATTTTATTTGAAGTCTCTTTATGGAATGAAACAAGTGCGTATGGAACAGTATGCATCTAGACCATGCGCAATGAGGACACTTTCTATGTGACTCTCTCCCCCGTTCACCGCCTCTCCATGCATTAGGTGCAGAAAATAATCTTAAGTCTACAATGTGCCCCACACTGTTCTCCACCGCCTGTATCCGGCGGTGGAGAAATCACACCTAAAAATATATTTCTTTACAATTCCCTATTGAAATGTAATTTCTGCATTTTGTAAGCTTTGTAAGTTTTACTGTAATGCACGTTGAAAGAAAAAAACAAACAAAAAAAAAAAACAACCGACTGCTGGACTTAAATAATCTGTCGACTAACGGGTTTCCGGCTGATGATTCGACTTGTCAACTTCAGGGGACAGCCCTAACACAATGTATGAACAACATACTATGACTAAAGACATGTTAGAAATCCTCCAATAAAAATAAATAATTAAAAATAAAAAAAAGGGGTAAGGCTCATTTTTGCTAAGGAGCAGCTTGCGTTGTTGTATTAAAAATCAAATGAGTCCAAAGACTCCACACCGAGATGGTTTAGTAGCACAGAGGAAGAGATGTCGGCTTCATGGCTTGTTAACATGCATGTAAGGCATTGGGAAAGATATTCAAGTCAACCTTGAACCTTTGGTGTGCGCACGCACCAACACTCTTTCGTGACCCAGTGGTTAATAAGATATGGGACGGAAACATGGAAGACCTGGAACCTCAGAGCGTGGGATGAAGCAGACAAATCTCTTCCGAGCCCGTTTCACTAGGTAACACCAGTTGCAGCGGTGGTATAAGTACTTAACTTATTATATTCAGTGTCAGAGATCTTTGACTTCCACTCCACTACATTTTAAAGCAAATATACCACATTAAGGTTAAAAATAAATTAAATATTACAAAAATATCAAGAAATGTAATCAGGTATGCATGAGCACATGAAAAAAAAAAGGTACAATAGTACTTTATGCCGTATTATTCTCCAGTATATCATGGCACTGTGATGACATGACATGTACATGACAAGTACTTTTAGTTTGAATACTTTAATTTAATCTAAGACCAAGTACTTTTATACGTTTACTTTACTAAAAATGTCAACGTGGTACTTCCATTTATTAGAGTCATCGTATGTCAGGGAATTTGTACTTTTACCACAGTAAAAGGTCTGAGTATTAAGGCTGTACCTGACTCCGATTTCTGTCAGTCTAATCGGATTCGGCTGTTCAACTACTCGCTGGCGGGAGGGCGATTGGGCCGCATTTTGTGCACCTGTCTTCCACCTCAATGGTACATACGATGCGTGCGCCAGCGATGGGGTGCCAGCGATTGGCGTGCCAGAACAGTGCGTTTTTATTTTGGATGTAGTTTTTTTTATTTATTATTTTACGGCTCCTTATGGAACGAAACATATGCTTATGGAAAGGTATGGAACTAAACTGTGCGTAATGGTGACACTTTTTCCGTGACTCTCTCCCCAATCAGCCCCTCTCTATGCGTTATGCACAGAAAATAATCTTAACGAGTCTAAATGTCGTGCCCGGTTCCTCCATGCCCCATCCCCACGCTGTATTTAGTTGTTTTATTTGGAGGAACTGTATCCGGGTCCAGACACGGACGATTCACACAAAAATATATTTGATTTCCCTTATTTATAATTCGTAATTGCAATGTCATCCCTGTGCATTTTGTAAGATTATATCTGATTAATTTTGTTATTGCAATGCACAGTGACAAAAAACAAAAAAAGAAAATGCTCAACTTCAAGAATATCAGTCGACTGACGGGTTTTTGACTGATGATTCGACTCATGGACTTTCAGGGGGCCGCCCTACTGGGTACATCTTCCACCACTGACTAGTTGTAACCTACAATGCAGCAGTCCGTTGCGCTTTCTTTTGCCCTCATTCTTATTCTATGCGTGTGTGTTGAAACAAAGGAGTTGTAGGAGGGCGATTGTTACGATACGAGTGTACTTTTATTTCTTTCGCAGTAGCTCCGCAAGGCATGAAAACATGTGGATTGTACACAGAAGAGGAGCCCTACCGATGCCTTTATACTTGGACGGCGTGTGCAGAGAGAAGCCGTTGACGGAGTTCAGGTCCTCGGGGGAGAGCTGGTAGGGCGGCCGCAGCTTGATCTCCGTTTGCATGTCGGACAGGTTGATTTTGGTGGACAGCGAGCGGGGGCTGTTGTAGCGCTGCTTCGTCTTCTGGATGAAAGTATCTGGCCAGTGGTGCATGGAAACAAAAGTCGAATGGAAATTTGAAATCACTGCTAGGCGCACTTGTAAGCAAACAAACTGTTGTAGTGGCTTAAAGAATGTGCGTGATCCTGTAGAAAGCTTTGTACGCTCACCGAACTCGATGAAAGAGTACGGCCTCACGGCGCTGTTGATGCGCTTGGTGTTGTATGTGACGATGAACTCCTTCTGCAGCTCATCCAGGAAGCAGAAGGCCAGCACATTGGGGTAATTCCCTGCGCACACCATCAGGTACCCGACACCCAGCGAGCTGGAGAAGCTGACAGCACAGAGATGCATTTACTGCATTAATCCTACAACTAAAACAAGTAAAATAAGAACATTGTGCTAAATACTAGGGCTGAACGATTAATTTAATTCAGACCGACATCGGATTGTAATAGAACGCAATTTTCAAGTTGCAAAGGCTGCAGTTAAAAAAAAGTGTTTTTTTAATGTTACACAATCTAACCGATAGGGCTGTCAACATTGGCCAAAAATCATGTTCGAATATTCCTTCTGAAAAAAACAAAAACAAAAAAAAACCACATAAGTTTGAATCTATTATATCTATTACAATTTTTAAAAATTACAATTTGACCAACTTTCGGGCTGTGTCCGCCACGTCCTCTACCCCCAGGGAGCAGACGGGGGGATGGGACAGCTCCTTTCTCCGGGATCATTGCACAATTTGGTCCTTTTATTTAGCTCCTCCGCTCTTTATCCTTTGTTGTGAGATTTCAGAAAGCGGCCCCAAAAAATGGAAAAGAAAAAAAAAAGAAAAACGCCTAATTAAGCGATTGTTTTAACCGAACCTCTGAGCTGCCCCCCAGTGAGATCCGGTGCTCCATCCCGGGCCGCGGTGCGAGCGGTGTGTGCTGCTGGCAGAGCCTGGAACACCTGTAGAGTCCAGACAGATCGAGCCTCTTCCAGAACACTGCGTCTGTTTGTTTATTTGTTTTTTAACCTGTTTATAATTTCATGAACATAACGCTTTTTATAAAGATATTATTAAGATATTTATGCATGGACAAAGCTCATTGACTTTCTGCACATAGGATGTATGCGTGCAATATTCTTTATAAAAAACACATTTCTACAGAAACACAGCATTTTTTTTTTTTTTTTTATGTTAATTTTCAGATTTGAACAATTACACGGCTTGAAGTTAAATCAATCAGTCATATTCTACTGTGATTGAAGGTTTTCATTTTTACAATTCAATCGTCAAATAAAGATATGTTATTCATCTCAATTCATGCATCATTTCATCTCATTTCATCATGACACGTAGGCCTGGCCTACAAGAACGAGGAGTTATAATGTTGACTGTATCCAATGTTGTGTTGGTCATAGTATAGAAATATTTATTGCTTGTGTTTATTGAATAAAACAGAAGATAAGGCACAAAAAGAATCGCATACAAAAATCGCAATATTGGTCTTTTTTTTTTTTTTTTATCGCAATGGGATTATTTTTCCAAATCGTTCAGCCCTACTAAATACAGGAGAAATGTGATGCACAGATAAAAGCTCCATTTCTAGTACAAACACCATTCTTCATATTAACACCGAGAAGGTAATTTACATCCTCTGAGCAGCTAATTAAACCTAATTTCACACTCAGAAAACACGTATATTTTAACTAATTTAATTATTTCCCCCACTCCTTCTTTCACAAACACTCAAACTCAAGTAAGTAAGTAAGTAAGTAAGCAAGTGCAGCTGCTCTGACTGTAGACACATAATGTTCCAAAGATCTCTAAGGACTCCCACTATCTAGGAGAACATTAAGGAGAGAGCTGACTGTCACCCCAACGACCAATCCCATCAAATAAACAGATGCACAACGCAAGCGGTCAATTAAAACTGCAAATCAAAGTGATAAAACAACTATTTGGTACAATATCGGGGAGAGAAAGATAAGATAAAGGTGCGTGCTACCCGACTGACAGTACATATTTTATGTACCACGTTTATCCAAGCCTAGAGAGCCCCTCAACGTCTAAATATATTGCAGGTGGGGTGTTTCCCCAAAATTATTCATTATTTCTTCCATTACATTACCCGGTAAATGAAAGTCATTTTGACTATCTTGTCCTCAGAAGCTAATGGCGAGATTAAAGGAGCTCATATCAAAGCAGACCAGCCCAAGGATCACTTTGCTCATTGTCAACAAACTCTGTGTTTCTCTCCTTTTGGTCTTTTAAGATGAGCTCTGCTGCCTTCGGAAAAATTGAGGAGAAATGATCTCCTTAACCAGTGGTTAAGGTCTGGTGACCCCCCTCCCCCGAGAATCACTGCAAGGGCACAAGGCCTTCCTTTTTATGAGGTTGTCAAAAATAGATTCATAAAACACATTGCACAAAAGCATAACACACCAATGTAACCTGGGCTCTCAATATGTAGTACTATAAGAAAAGACAGGTCATAAAAATGTGTTTCATGATCTTATGGGAGCAGTTAGCTCCCGCACAGAGGACCATTATCTGTCATAGCATTATTTATATGTGAAATAACGACATGTGGAAGAAATGTGACACTGCAGATGGTTCCAAAAAAAGACTAAGGCTTAATGTAAGAAGGTGGCAAGATCCAAGGAACCAAGGAGCATCAGTGTTGTCAACACTGACGCTCGAGGAGATTTCAAATCATTTCTTCCAATCCCCTCCCATGCTGCCAAAACCCTTCATATTAAAAAGACATTAGGTATGAATATAATGAGCAATAGCACACTGTTCAATCAAATATAAGGAAGATGAGGCTATGGGCTGATACACCTGAAGTCATTTCAGTGAACTACACTCCTTGAATTTGACTAACTACTCCCCTTTATGACAGTTGCATTCCTAGTAAGTAAGTAAGTAAGTAAGTAAGTAAGTAAGTAAAAATCTATTTACATAGCACCTTTCCAACAATAAATGCAACTCAAAGTGCTGTACAACACCGCTTATCCTCTGGAAAAAGGTAATTCATCACAATAAAATGATTGGGTGACTGACAGAATCAATTCCGATATATTTTATAAAACACAAAACAAAACACGCAGTTGAGAATTTCCCTTAGTCATAATACCACACAGATAGATTAAGATTCATGAGTAAGAAATTCCTATGATTTAATAGATCACCATTCCACTGATTATCACTGTATTACTGATCTCGACGGCTTTGAGGGCAGATGTGTAGACATTGCACAAGTGTCTCTGCCACGCCCGATGCCCAAATCTGCAGCATAACTTACTTGACATTGTACTGGCCAATCCTCACGGTGCAGCGATCTGGGAACTGGCCGAGCTTCCTGGAAAGGCCCTTGAGGTGCCTCCTGGTCTCCTGGAGTCCCTTGTCCTGCTCATAGTCAGTGGACGCAGAGAGGGGCAGACCGTCCCCGACCCTCACCACTGATGCAAAAAGCACCATGGACATCTTACAGCTTTATTTTTCTTTTTTTTTTCGGTATTTTAGTCCAGGGCCCTGCAGACAAAGCACAGGAAGTGGATTTGTTTTAGTATAATTAAGCGACACGAAGACAAACAGGCCACATGATCAATGGTTGGCTTAATAACTGGGGATGGACAGCATTGCATCGCATTAGCATAACCAATGCAAGTGGGCCAACGTGCGACGGTGGTGAGTACTTGCGGATCAAATGCATTTCAAGCACTGGGGGGGTAACAACAAAACGTCCGCCACTGTCCCGTCTACCTGTCTCTCTTATCTGTCTACCATCAGGACCACGGAGAGCTCCAGCCATCGAACGATCGCGCCCACACCGTGACCTAACGCAGCATTCCTAGAGCAACATGAAAGCTATACACCTACACAGGGAAAAATAAATATATATTTTATAATTACCGTTAAAAGTACTCATCTTACTTAGCATTTTTTTTTAACAAAAAAATACATTTTAAAAATCCTGTGTATCTTCGTGCTCATTTACCATCTCTATAACAACATCATTGCACACATTTACTCGCGCCAGTCCAGGGTTCACTAGAAGGCGACGTTCAACGCCCGTATTAGCAGCGAAGCGAGCCAGCTACCTGCCGCTGGGATTAGCCGGCTAACAGGATAGCGTGTACGTTGAGCGACCTAACGACGGCAACGCGCGAACCCGAAGCGCCCACGGGCGTCTGAGCAGACCCGAGGCGCCCGCCGAACCTACTTTTGGAGCGGCATTCTACGTTATCCAACAGGGAGCCCGGCGTCCGGCGGCTGTGCTCTCGGCGGGAGCTAGCGCGCTATGCCGACGCTAGCGTCAGCGCAGGAGCCTACGTTTTACGTGGCTGTCGCGCTGTGGATTGTGGGTGTGGGTGTGGGTGTGGGTGTGGGTGCGGGCGACCGGCCCGGCCCCCCCCCCACCCTCGTCAAGCGCCGCCGTCGCGCCGCAGTTCCCTCGCGGCGAGCTTCCCCCTTTCGAGCTCGGAATGACGCTCCCCACAGAGACTGGGCCCTCGGAGCTTAATGTCGATTTAGCAGATTCTCCTATTGGGAATTCCGATCTTAAATGGCTGAAATGGTCTGATATTTCCGAGGGCCGAACTCGATGGAACGCAGCACGAGTACTTATTGGTCGATATTGTACTTGTTTACTATTTATCTCGACATTTCAAGGGTCCCTATTGTGCCTCCGCTTATTTCCCGTCGTGTATATAATGTCGCGCCTGCGGGATGTGCGTGTTAGACGTGGCCAAAGTGTCGGAAGAATGAGGTGAACCCGCGACAAAGCAACCGCGGTGAACAAAACGCTCTGAACGCTCCGTTTCCGCTGGTTTTTAAAAAAAATACTTTTTTATGTGGCGATCTGCTCCAACCGATCCGCTGTGCGCTTCTCGGGACATAAACAATAAAAAAAAATAGTGAGTTTTTTTTTTTTAATTTATTGTCGATGTATCAATTTTTTATTTTGTTTTCTGACGTTTACAATGAAACAAAACAAAACAAAACAAACAAAAAAAAAAGTGGCTGCTCACTCACGGTTAAAGCTGCACGCACAGGAAGGGGCATGTCACAATGGCTAGAATGCATAATCTGAGTGGGGGTTTTTTGGGGGGTTGTTTTTTCCAGCAAAAAAAAACTTGTTTTGGGGACCTCAGAGAGCTGTATCAACGGGTTACAAAATGGACAAAATAGGCCCCCAAACGATGCTGTAAATTACAGAAGGTAAAGTGACGTTATTAGTGTTGGTTATCACAACCTGCAGGAAGCTCGTTGCCGGCTTGAGTGTGAACGTCAATTCAACCAAGTGCTTAAACTTGGTTTTAATGGAATTATCATTATTATTGCGCAGTTAAAAAGGTCTACATATGTAATAGTATTATATATAATAATTATATATTCTATAAAATAACATAATAAATATACATTATGATGTAATTATGTAAAATAATATATTTCCTTCCCTTATTGACAAAATTAAAATACCCCATTTCCTCCACTTGTCCTGAAATCCAGTGACAGATTAGGCCTCTCCGTAATGTGAATGACTTCGGTTCTAAAAAAGAAACGGCAAAAAAAAAAACAAATAAAATCTTTTCACCTTGAGAAACCTTCAAGTCTTGAGTGGGGAATTTGCTGGTATCATCATCATCATCATCGGACAGCAGTTAATTGCCTATTAAAATAGGGCCAACCGCAAGTTGAGCTCCAGGAGAAAATATATAACATCAATACAGTGGCTGTTTTTTGGACTGTTTCGTGCTGCAATGTGAGTGAAGGGGAGAAGCAGAGTTCAAGTTCAAGCAAAACAGATCACCTTTCTCTCGCTTTTTTTCTCCTTTCTCCCTAAAGCCCTAAATGTTGGTGTACACTTGTGGACTCCGATCTAAAGTTGAAGAGGTCAGTAAATCGTGAGAGTGACACTTTTCATGAGCATTTGTTAACACGGATTGGAATTGCACTTTGGCAATTCTAACCCATTTCTGTCTTTTTAACTGTCGTCTCTCTTTTTGTAGCATTTATTTAATGTACTTTGTTTTGATGTAATGCATCTTATGTCTCATATAAAACACTTTGAATTCCTTTCTGCATGAAATGTACAATACAAACAAACTAGCCTTGCCTAAATTAATGAAGGTGACAATTTAGAACGTTTCTAGTTGTATTGAGGATATTTCCACCATACATTTTTATGTTGTGTTCGTAGTAGAATTTCCTTTTGAGAAATATGCCTAATAAGTAATATTTGCAAGAACACTTGCGATGACCACTATACACTCAAACACTGCCTTTACATACAGTATATAGGAAAAGTTTATATAATTAGTTGATACCATGTCTCTGTACCATGTTGATATTTAGGACTGGGGCCCATTTAAAATCCTGCCCCTCAGGTCTGACAGACAACTCTTGATTGACTTTAAAATAATCTTTCTTTCTGCATTGTTTGAGTTTTGCATCATTTGAGTTTGGGGCGTTCAGGCTCATGGCTCATGGCTGCCGGCGAGGTGTACCACAAACGTAGGCTTATTTATTTTATACTTAATGAGGTAAGTGGATAGAATAGTCCAGCATGTAGGGACTGGCTGCTTGAACATTTCTCTTGCATCACCCACCAAAGCCTTTATATTCCATCTCATTTGTTCATTTGTTCCACAGACGACCCCCCCCCTGCCCTCCCTCGCGCCCCCCCGCTGAGCCGTCTGGGCCAAAAATGCCAGGGCCAATTTTTTGTCCCAGTCGAGCCCTGCTCTTGTGGAACTAATAAAAAGATCACATCCAGACATGCTGTCAAAGCCGGTCGCGCTGAGTGATTTTCAATGCGTTTGGCTCGGACCAGCAGAAGATTAAAGCGGCGGGATGAAGTTCAGAAAGAGACGGCGTCCCCCGGCAAGCCCAGCTTCTCAGGGCGGTTCACCTCATCTCCCAATCAGTCTCACGTTAGGGACTACGGGCTGCTCGCTGCTAAATAAGACTTAATATATGGAAACCTTTTCGGCTTGTTAAACCAAAAGGTCATTCGGTCCAGCAATACTCCTCGACCCGCAATCGATCCTCGCCGTGCGACGTCGATTATGTATACTGCAGATTTCTGGGAGGCGTGTGGAGATCTGCGACAGCGTAGCGTTGTTTCTCTCGGCT
This sequence comes from Zeus faber, assembly GCF_960531495.2. Taxonomy (NCBI): domain Eukaryota; kingdom Metazoa; phylum Chordata; class Actinopteri; order Zeiformes; family Zeidae; genus Zeus; species Zeus faber. Next base: position 9,031,560 of record NC_137210.1, on the reverse strand, counting down.
CCGCGACGTGAGGTGACGGATCCCCCAAAGTTGAAGTTAAAGTGGAGCTCGGCTGAGCGGCGCGGAGGCCCGGGCGTATGGATGTTTTTCAGCAAAGCGGCGTGAATCATCATGAGGGGTGCTTCTCGGGAAGGGAAGAAAAATCGCTATCTCTCCCAAGCAGATACTCTTTTCGGGGTATTTCTTCCACTTCCGTTGTTTGGGCCGATTTGTCCCGTACGTCAGGAGACTACTGAGTGGTTCTTCAGACGTGGCTCATCTCGCAGCCAAATAACAGGCCCTGGAATCAATGTCCCCGCCGAAAGCGTCGAATCAAATGAGAAATGTGGCGTGTGCCGGGCTCCGTCTTTTCATGGTCAAATGAACTCGAAGACGTCCAAAAAAGAGGAGTCAGTGAAGTGAAGAATAAACAGACGATTGGGATTCAGGGAGCACGGAGAAGTCAAGGAGAGGAGTCCCCTGTGCACACAAGTACAGGACTTCCTCGAGTTTGTGTTACAACCCTCGTGGCCTCAATTCCTTTCGTCATTTAGTGCAGATGAGATTCTTTGGCTCCAAATGTAATAAACAAACTAAGCCTTCTGCAAAGCCGTGAAGCAGGAGCTTCTACTTTTTCTGTAATATCCTGTAATTAGAATTAGGATTAATTGTCTATTTTCACCTCATATGCCCTACAGACATCATGGTCAAATTTAAGGTTGCATACATCCCAACAAAAGCAATTTATGTAGGTGTACATTGAGATTTTTCTATAATCCATATATTAACAATATTATCAATGTTGCATATTATAACAATTCCATGGTCAAATTAATAAAAGATCCCAGGCTGTGACAATCATGACTGCATTTTCTTGGCAGTGTATTTGTAGAAAAAGGTCAAATACATTCAAATGTATCCAGATACAAATTACACACAGGCCAAATAAATTAATTACCTAGATTAATTTTTAATTACTTACCATTACACGCCAAATTTTGTACCCAATTAGACTTAATTCGGTGTGAGTAAAATGTGCAAGACACAAAAACTACTCCAATTATGAATTACTTTTTGAGCACTTTTTGAATCCTTGCCTCCAGAAATAGATTTTCTCTTTGTTGTCATTTTTTTGTGCATAAACATCACTTTAACTACATCAAATGACAGACAGAAAAAAAAATCCAAATCCAAAAGAAACTTTCTCAATTACGATCATTTCCAGGAATTCTAATTAGGTACTCCCACCCCTTATCAAAATAATAATATATGACATTGATGTATGATATTACCAGTGCAAAGAAATGCTAGGCCAGGCTATTTATCCAAATGTGTTTTTATAACATTTTTATACAAAAATCATTGAACATTTTTGCCTTCATTTAATTCTCCGTTAGCGGCAAATTGGCTGAAAATGTTTTCAACATTTACTTCCATAACAAGTGTAACTCCGTAATAACCTTGATTCATTTGGGGTAAAATTAGTTGTATACTGTTATTGCTAAAATAATAAGCAACGGGAGAAGAAGAGAGATATCAGCATTATTCATGACCCTGCAGGATGATGGGTTATGCAGTTAAGACAGTCAGGTAGGGAACCACTCCCTAAGGCCAATTATGTAGTAAACTAACTAGATTAATTAAAATCGTTAGGTAATTCATTCATATAGCTATAGTAATTAATCTAGCTTGATGGATTCAAAGTTTCTCTATTTTCTTGAACAACTCAAAATGCTTTCTTAATTTGAACTTGTATCTGGAACAAACATTTTAAACTCAATTTCGCACAGCGGACGGAATAAAGTCTGCATCGGGGACCGAGGTTTTCACAACATTTTAAAACCAAAATGACTGTGCCAAAAAGTAATTTGCATAATTAATGCATATGTTAAATACACCTTAAAATCACAACGCAGAATTTTGGAAATGTATGACTTTATTGTTTTCATCTCAGCACGTCTCTGTGTCGTGAAGGTCAAAACTGTACATATGGCTGGGGACTGAAAATCAACAAAGGCAACAATGATTTCTTGGCATCAGTGTGATCAAACCCCCACACACCATGGAAACCTTTGGGATAAGACAGAGGTGGTCTTCACATCTTTTTATATTCATTTCTTTTTTTTTTTTTTTTTTAATTGTATTTATTTAAAACACGTGACAGCTCGGCGTAAGGCCCCCAAAAAGAAAGAAAAACCAAATCATTCTTTCCAAAACAAACACTGAGATATCGCGATATAACACTAACGAACTCTGTAAATCATTATTTGAACTGTTTGCAGCAAATCCTGCTTTTGCATACCATGGAGGTTATTCATATTGACCACTGAACGAACACACACACACACACACACACACACACAGAGTTTGGTGCTAGCCAGAAGTTCATCTGAGACAAATTTATTCAGAACTATCCCATTAATGCCAGAGTTGAAACCGATCATTATTTTCCATATCCCCCCCCCCCCTCCACTGGGCCGACGTATCTTCAACACGTCTCGCCGTGGCGTGGCACGGGGATTCGACCCTCACATTTCGCCTCGTTCTCACCTGAATACAAACGTAAACAATCTTTAATCTGGCGACCTCCGGGCTCCGAGACGTGCGGCTGGAATGCAAATTGCAAACACACTACTTCCCTTTAATTGTGTTTCGCGATCCCTGAGAACCTTATTCATAAAGAAAGGACTCCAAAGTCTTGAATAATAAAACACAAGTTCAGCTACAGATAAGCCTTTTAAATATTCATGGAGGCTTAGGAATGCGAGTTGAAAGCACGCAGAGTTGACACTGCTGCGTGGGCAACGATGATGGCTCCGATGAGATCAGTTTGGGATGCGCAGATACTTGCACCGGGGCCGATACCGTGCTCATGTATTTTGTACGAGTGTAAAAACATTCCTTAACCTAAACCGGATGCCGATGCAACATGCCATAGCTGCAATGCAATACTCACTGCACCGTTTCATTTCTGGAGCTCTGAAAGTTTAGTGTTATATCTGATTTTGTGGATTGATTTATTTTCGGTCTTCAAAATCGTGTCGTATGACTGCAGTTGGGCCTTTCCGTATTGTTCGAGTGAGTCCTTGGTACTCGGTCCGGATAAAATGCCATTGCTGCATCCTTAATAGCAATGATATTGATATCGTCTCGCTTTTATCTATGTAGCCTAATCAATGATATTGATGTTAGGACAAGGATATGTACTGAGATAATGGATAAAAGGAAAACCTTTCAAAGAGCCAGAACACATTGGAAAACTCAATCCAATCCAAGCCATTCCCGTCCAGATTAGGAAAGAAGAAAGACAGAGGGGATATTGGAGCATCCTCATCCCAACAGTGAGATTTTTCTAAATATTCTGCTTCAATAATAGAGGGAAATTACGCATTTGGCCCATAGGGTTTTGTCCATCAGAAGTAAACAAAATAGCCCAGGGTCTAAATAAACCAACACCCGGAATCTACAAAAGACAAATCAAGAGGTCACGATCAGGGTCCCAGCGGCGACAATACAAGATGTTACATGACAACATGGTTAACGTGTGATAACAGAGTGACACCAGGATATTTGTGACACCAGCAAGAGCACAACTTGGACAATTATTGATGATTGGAAAAGCATGAATAATAAACTGCCTGTTGCTTTCCCACACAACTCTAACGTCTTGTTCTCGGGTTGAGGGTATCTTACAACATGATTCAGAGCATCTTTGTTCGCCCGTGTATTTCGGTTGCTCATCATTTATTCATTTTAAGGCCACAATTTGTTTTGGAGAAAGACTGTCACTTTTTGAGCGTGTAGCTTTCCGGCGATAGCAAGAACCTCTTACCTTGGTCACACAGGTCTACATGGGAAACTCAAAGATCTCTGATCTAGCACTGCGGCAACTGCACATTTTATTAAAAAATAAAAAAAATGTGGTCGTGGCCCGTTTTGATCTGAGTATAATAATCGAATATCCTGGACGTTTTTTCATCTTCCGACATGAAGGTTTTGTACAAAAATATTGGAAACCGCAGAGGCATATTCCTCTGAGGGGGGTGGGACTGCTGGATCCCCGTGGTACGATGAACAGTGCTGTGGTGAGCTGGAGGTGGCGTCTAAAGAACAAAAATGGTCACCCTCTTAAAATGACGTTTTCCATCACCAACACCCACCGCGATGGGCCTCTGTTACACAGACTGCCCATGGCTATGCCAGGGCCAGTATTGCATAGATACGGTATAAGGTATAGCTTTTTACATATGCAGTCACAGTATTTGGGAGAGAAAAAAAAAAGAAAAGTGTTTTTTTTTCTTCTCGCTAAAATATTCTTGATATAGAAGTTTGATTGTGTTGGACTGTTGGTATTATTACAAACATGATCACCATGGTATAAAACAAAGCCTTTTGCTGAGGTCATCACGTCTCCCAAGTCAGTGGTGATTGGGGCCCCTTCCCTCGTCGCTGGGTCGGGGGGGGTCACAGTGCAACGACATGCCCGAACCCCGGCCGCACAGCCCCCTCCCACCTAGAGCTCCTCTTTCCTCTTGCCGATCTTTTCCTGATCCCGCCCTCGTAGGCTGCGCATAAAGCCCGTGAAGCCCGCCTCCTGTGAAGATAAAGAAGAACATTTTCAGTAGCGCAATATTAAGCAAAAAGACATTTTGCTATCTTTCTATCGGCCGCTCCTCTTGTGCTATGTAATGCTGTGAAATCCCTGGTTGGTCATTTCAAGGCCAGCGCCACACGGGGTCAAGTTTAAATAGGTTGTTCTTTGAAGGTAGCAAAACCAAGATGGCCACTAACGCTCTCCTCAAAGCAAAGCTGTGGCTCAGCCATCACTGAGGGATTCTGCTCCTTCTCATGTGTAGCCGCCCGTATAGTTATCGGTTGATCTTATTGGCGACACAGAGGAAATAATAGAAAGTCGTTCTTTCGCCAGGGAACAAAGAGAGGCTCAGTCACAAAGCAGAACTTACCCCGCGATCTCCGTTGTATTTTTCGGCAAACTTGCCGTAGTTGTAGTAATTGAAGGTGGGGTAGCCCTCCACCCCTTCTTGCTTGCACAGCTCATGGTTCTGTCCTTTGGTGCAGTCCACGGCAGCGTAGACAATCTGAAGGATTCAAAAAACCCTTTAATGAAGCGCCGTACAAAGCGTCGCACAAGTGTTGCACTTTAAACTTTTTTGATGGCAAGAATACCAAAAACAAATAAATACAAAAACTAAAAAAAAAAAAAAAGAAAGAAAAATGAAATATTGCCCTAGAATTTGAGGAGTTACAGTGAATGTTCATGTTTATGAGGAGTCGTGTATGTTCGGTGTATTCACATCAAACCATCTGATACAGGGAGGATACGGGTGGTTTGGCATGCTTAAATTCCATACAAATCTGAGTTCCACCCAAGAGTGGCAACGCGCTGGAGGTCATCTCGTCCACCTCATGAGCCTGTCGCATCCATGCGGTGAACACAAATGAGAGTCCAGCTCTTTAACAAACCCCGTCATCATTCAAATGCTGTGTTGTTGTCCAGTAAACCACGGGAACAATGGGTGCAGGGTGGCGGATTGGATTAAGACTGTGTCTGCATTGTTCAATGGTAATCAGGTTCCAGTTATGGCCCAGTAGTCACGGTTCAGGTTTTTCCTAAATTAACCGAAAACATTGAACGGTGTTCCCCAACACAAAACAGCATTTTGTGTAACGATACACGCCTGATAAAAAAAATGAAAAAAGAATAATGCCATATGTTTTTAATGGTAAAGAGGCTGGAAAGGAAAGAGTTTCTGTTTGGAACCCTAACCTTTGGAATGCCATGCATTCGGGGATACCTTCCAAAATGTCCCTTACTGGCTCACATTTATAATTGCTTTGCTGACTGTTTTGCACTCCATATTTAATGGCACAGCTTGAACACCATCTAAAAAAATTGATAATACCGCACAGAGCTTAAAATTTATCACGGCCGACATTTATGGTAAGTGCTTACAAGGAACCAGCTGCTTTGCCACTGAGAAAAGAGCTTTTTTTCCATTTCTCAGCACATCCTCGCTTTCCACGTCAGTCCACGCACGCACGCGCACGCGCGCACATACACACACACACGCACACGCACACACACACACACACACACACACGCACACACACGCACACACACACACACACACACGCACACACACACACACGAAGATGTGCATCACCTGTGAGCCAGACTATTTGAAGCAAGTGATGAAAACGCAGGAAAAAAAAAACAACAACAATTATTTGTACATAAAAACAACAAGGGAGATGGATGTCGCGAGGGCTTCACATCGATTAGTGACAAGCAGCACCAATGAGGCGTAAATGCCGCCCCGCTGATGTATCACTCGCCCGGCGCAGCCCTCGGGCCGGCTGAAATGTCACCCTCTCTCAGGGCGCTAAGCGTCATACACCGAACTCGTCACTGTCAAATTATCGGCCATCTGCTCATCCTGCTCAAGTTGGTTATGCAAATGGGAGAACTGTCAGAGGACCAAAAGATACAGTTTTGCGAACACTCAGTCAATCCTGTCAAGAGCCAACGAGATGAAATTGCTCGTCCTTATTATAAAAGAGAATGAGGCAATTGTTGTCCCTCTCAAGGCTGTGTGGATATTAAAAGTGTGGCAGCACACACTGCGCGGTGATAAGCAAGGACACATTACAGGCACCTCGGAGTTCATCTCCCTCTGACGGGGGACCCAACAGCCTCCACACATCATAGAACTGCGTCCAAGTCCTATTTGGTGACCTCATTATGTATGTTTTGAAGAAGCACCAAATCTCCTTCAATGCCAAATCTATTTTCTGAGCCACGCAGCTGGCTCCATATCAACAATATATCAAACTTTCCTGCGCAATTATCTTAAAAAGGAAAAGAAAGCCGTGAAAGCACGTCCGACGTACAAGAGTTCCCTCCCTCACGTCACAGCTGATCGTTCTTGCTTTGCCGAAGAAGCAGAGACAAAAGCTCGAGACGGACAGAATATTTATTTCAACCGCGAGAACCAGGTCGAATACACGAGTTGCGCTCTTCATTCCCGCCGCTCTTCTCGCGGTGTAATCAATCTGAGTTGCTGTGAATTGACAGCGGAAAATGAAGTCGTAGGGGACTGTTTTTCAAAAGTCAGAGAGCCAATTCCGCTATTGATCCTCTGCAGAGCGATGGAGGGCCACTGGATCGGCTCATTGATCCGACGGTCAACATTTAGAGGAGCCGCACATGACCACTTGCCCAGGCCGCGGTTGGAGCAAACCTGTTTCACATTTCAGTTGTGGAGCTGCGCGCTGTGGCGGAGGAGTTCTGTGCCGGCGGGATGGGGCTGCCGTGACGTCTCCACAGTGTGAATCCAATCCGATGAAGTGGGGAACTAAAAACACAAGCCGCGGCTTGATCAGACGGCCACGAGCAGTACCTTTGGTCACAAACCGCGTGTCACTCGCCCAATTGGCGGTGCGATTTTTGGTTGGAAGGATGGATGGCAAGATAAGCAGGACTGCAGAAAACTTGGGTCGCTCCACTTAAACTCACTGAAAGTGAAGGGTGCAGGGAGCTGTGCATTCATCACAAAGTCCCCCCCCAATTACGTTTTAACAACGCAGTGTTTGCAATCAAACAACGGCGGCGGGTTATTGAGCCGGGTACTTACTCGGAGCTGTTCGGTTCAATTGGGAAAAAGGGGGAGGGAGGAAAAAAAAAAGCGACGCACCTCGCAAACAAACCGAGCGAACAGTTATCCCCGCCGTAGAGCAGCTCCAGTTTTAATTGGGGTGTCTTCAAAGTCGAAGCTAAGCTTGTTGTGTTTGTCTTTGGCAAACGAGGCGAAGCCGGCTAATAGACTGTGATCCACAGCAGCCTGGCCCGATACGCCGGGGCCAGGCTTCATATAAATAGTGAGGTCGGACTCGGCGAATCGCACTCAGTCTGCTCTCAAATGCCTCCCCAGCAACCCCGACGAGGGGGCCGGAGAAAAGGAAGCGGGGAAATAATAGGGAGAAGATGGAGACGACCTTTAATCTCTTTATATTGTGGATAAAGGAGGCTTGATTCTGTCCAGAACAGTCCAGCCTTCAACACCCTGTCCACTTCCAAACACGGCGCCAAGCTGCGACATCGGAGTCAGTCTGTAAAGCGTCTACGTTCACTGCCGTCGATGTCTCCGGGTGAGGCGAAAAACGGAGGAGAAAATGAACCGGGAGATACAAGGAGGATGGCCCAGTGTGACCCGCCCAGTGTGACCCGCCCAGGGCGAGCGATCGCGTCTCAGAAGAAACATCGGCTCCTTCCCGTGCTCTCTGGACGTGGAACCAATGCATTTTGGATTACCGTACAAATATCTACACACGATTCTGAAGCCGATGCTGAAACACCATCTCCACACCATCTGAGATTGATTTTTGCTAAATTCCAGACCAATGAGTACGCCCAAATTGCCTGAGAGCCGTTGGAGGGTTGCTTGCGGTTTACGTGGTGCATTGTTGTGCATCTTGGCGATCACGGAGCAACAATCTGACGTCTTTGTTTTTTTGTTTTTTTTTAAACTTAGCGTGTCAGTTTGGAGATGATGAATGTTCATGCCGAGCGTCGCCAAGCAAGCGGCCATATTTCTTGTGTGTGTGTGTGTGTGTGTGTGTGTATGTGTGTGTGTGTGTGTCTCTCTGTGAGTCACACAGTCAAGGGAGGTTTGGAAAGACCGAGAATCAGCATATTCAGAGAGGACGAAGAAGGATGAGGGTGGGGGAAGTGGACGAGAGGATGATGCAAATCTACAAACCTCCAATCACCTCAAATGCCCTCAGTGCAGATTGGATTAGAAGACTTTATAAATAAGGAAGAGAAGGAGCTCTCTCTCTCTCCCATTGCTTTCTGCACTTTAACGGCCGAACCAGGTGCACGCACACACACACACACACACACACACACACACACACACCCACACCCACACACACCCACACACACACACACACACACACACACACACACACACACACACACACACACACACGTCTATGAAGAGAGAGAAGAAAAATCAACACTAACCTTGCGGTCCTCCTTGAAGGTGTCTGCGGCTGTGGTGAAGTGGGGGACGGCGTTCTTGCAGTGAGGACACCCTGGCGGGGAGAACAGTGTGGGTATTTAATGACGCCGCTTCACAGCCGCATTCAGAGTGCATCTCAGACGGCCGACAACGTCACATACCATTTTTCGTTTTATTCTTTGTCTCAGACACAAATGAAAGGGCCGCCGGCCCATAACAATGGGCAGGTTCCTCACGGGATAAGCCCTCAATGGGGAAGGCGGGGTCGTCTTTTACGAGGTGTGGTAAATCTCGCTATGACCGCCGTAAATGAAGACCCACCTCCCCCCCCTTAGACGTCCTATGTAATTTACACCGCTGACCATGTACACGTTCACTTTTTCGGTGGAAGGGGGTAGCAAGGAGCCAATCTGACGGTCTGGGACTTGACAGCATCCACCCCACACCTCTGTGGAGCTGTCACGGGGCTCATCCGGTCACGGGGATATCTGCAATTCCGATTTGTTCTTTGAAAATCGGCGACGCGTTTTTTTTTTAGGCCTTCCAACGGCCACTCAAATGAGTTTTCAAATGGATGAAAGTCTGAGATGCATGCTGCTCCGACAAGCGTATTAGGATTTTACAAGCTCCAATTACAATGATCGATAGCGCTTGCAGTCAGACAGTCTTTTTTTGTTCTTGCAGCAGTGGGCCCAGTTGAACGCAGTTACCACCGAGCCACCACTATCCCACCCCCACCACCACCTCAACCACAGCCACATGTGGCACTGCCTGCACTTCATTACGGGGCGGGAAAAGGCAATCGGCCATTATCCCCCCGGGTGAAAAGTGCTTCGCCAACGCCAGCATCCTCCAACACAACAGGAAGAGACACAAAGTCGCCTTTTACTTTTGGCATTTAAAGAACCGGAGCGAATCCCGCGCATCAGTCTTTGGAACACAGGCGCGTCACGGGTGAGGAAAAAGTTGGAGACTCTGTCTCCTTCACCCCGGTTCCCCCTTGGTGAAGAGGGAGCGATGACCTTTTAAATGGCTCATCAAAGTGTGCAGCATTAAGACTCTCCGAGGAGGGAAAGAGGCAAATGAATAAAGTGCAGGTAGTGTGTCATTGCGCAGGGCGAGTCCAGACACAGTCGCTCCTCGCACGTCTGCCGGTCCTTAAAAGCGGTTAAAAGGCAAGTCAGCCGTCGATAATGACACCTGCTGCTCTCATCGCCGACCGAGGGAAATGGCTTTCTTTATTTTTCTTTCCTTCTTTTTTCACACTTCCCCTCTTACACGTTACCGACAAAGAGAGCAAGGGAGGGTGAGAGATATAAGAGGCGAGACAGGGAAAGAGCAAAGAGGCAAAAGTGGGACAAAGAAATAAGTTTGATACACCTCTTTTTCTTCCCTCTCCATTTCAGTGGGTTAACGGTATCTGTTCCGAGGTCTCTTCTCAAAACCGCCCCAGTCCTGGTTGAAAGGAGCTAAACGAACTGCCCGGAAGTGTCGTTTTGGCAACAATAAAAGCGGCGAATCATTATGTCTGCTACTGAACACCACTTAACACAACGTATACAGATGGCTGTTAATGCGTGTTTAGTACATTAGGCAGCGCGTACATTTAATATGGACACAAACAAGCAATTAACTCAGAATTTCTTGAGGATAGAAAGAGGGAGAGAAAGCGAGAGAGAGAGGGGTGGGGTTGCAGTTGGCAGCTCATCTGTTCTGCAGATCTGAGCCTGGCAAAAAAAAAACAAAAAAAAAAACCCAAAACAAAACATAAAGCAAACAAGAATTTATTTTGCGTAATGTCTCTCCAGCCTCCACGTATCAGCGGGGTTTCAACCAAGCCAACCCTCCGCTAGGTCCCCCTCTGGTGTGACTGGAACCTAAAAAAGTAAGAGTAGAACCTCATTTATCCAAACCCCAGGGGAAGGATGCCGCCCGGGATGTTTGCTTGACCGAAATATGAGTGGATGCGCATGAAAAGCTGTGAGTGGTTAATTTAATATAAACAGACGACAGCATTTTCCTTCCAGGAGGATTGGGACAGTGGCCGCCCGTTGCAGCAGATCCCCACTGTGTCCCTTGCTTTTCACGTCCTTTTTCTTCAGCTCTCTTACTAGTTCAGCTGGTTTTAAGTCAGTCTTGTCTCTTTTAGCTTGATTTGTTTATGGTTTTAAGACCGTTCACCATACTTTAAGTTCTGTACGGAACCGGGCTACTACTCTTGTTTTTTTGGTTGTTTTTTTTTTAATGCTAATTTTCCCCCTGGGATTATTATTTTTGTGCTTTCCAGATGCCTTTGCCTTGAAACTACCGAACTCCAGTAATGGGAAAGGAAGGAGGAGGAGAAAAAAAACCTTTTTTTTTTTTGGAGAGATGTTTTGTTTAATGAGTACGTTGCGATAAGCGTTTGGATCAGCAAGGTATAAGGGAGTATATCAGAAAATGTGGTGCGTTGAAATAGATCTGATGTAACTTTTGTTGTGTTTTTAAAAGCAGCGAAAAATCTATTCTCAGTTGTTCTAGATCACCCCCCAGTCTCCCCAGGGCTCAGGCGGAGTCCGCATACATAGGGATGACGAGACTTGGCCAATGGCTTTCGGGTTACGTTCACACATTCAACCCCCGTTACGCAACACGTAACGTATGACCAAACAGCGTGCAAGAGAACTGGGGACCAAAAGCAGAAATGAAGGATGATGTAACCTCGGTGTGAACTGGAGAGCAGATTTTCTTGATTTTATATTCCTCTTAACAATGTGTTGTTGAGGCGGCGGAGTTGGGGAGGGGATCTGACCTATTTTGTGACGCGGGACGTACAGCCAATACAAAAACTGTTTGCTTACAGGGAGCGTAGAACATGACCAGAGCGTGCTTCTTCTTCTTCAGCGCCTCGCGGAAATCCTCCGACCCAAGGTGGCTGATGCTGGACGGCTTGTCCTCCCACGACTGCTCGGGCGGAGGAGGGGCCTCAGGGCTGCCGTGGCGGGAGAGACAGTGCTTATTAAGAGGTAAACTACCACAGTGATGAGTCAGCGGGCACTTCATTCCGACTGAAGAAGACATGCAAATCAGACATCGGGCGGCTTAGATTTGTGTCGGCCTTGGTCCGTGGGAGGCTGTCGGCCGCCTTAAAACATGACCTCTGGCTTTACGAGGCCTCCAATGGCCACGGCCGTACTAATTCAATTGCGGTGCCATTACTTTTTACAATGACCCTTTCAATGGTCGCTCTATTATACTGGGAGGTTATTCAAAGTAGAGACGAAGAAAGAGGAGGGGAAAAAAAAAGAAAGAAAAAAAGAATCTTGGCAGTGGATTGAAGCCGAACATCAATTCTGATTACGCAACGGAGGAAAAAAAGTAGGGAAGATGGAGAGACGACACATTAGGCAGGAGAGGGAGAAGTTGAAGCACACGCAGAGTTAAAGACATGCTTGTGTGGCTCACTTGTGCATGAACTCCATGATCTTATCCCTGCTGCGGAGCTGCGGCAGCGTGTACTTGTCCTCGCCCCGCTCAAAGTACTTGACGGTGGGGAAGCCGGAGATCTTGAAGCGCTCCCCCGCCGCCTTGTGTATCGTGGTGTCCACCGCCGCCAGCACGCCTGGACTCTGCAGCGGAGGAGGGAGATTCTTTTTTCCTACCATTCACACTCATTTAAGTTCATGCAAATAAAGGGAAATGCTTGAGCTGTACACGGGAAATAGGCTGTGGCACTTCGTACAAGGTTCAAAAGCATGAATGCGGAAACTGATTAGGCAAATTGGGCTGCTGGAGCATGTTATTCAAAATTACTGCTTACATATTATTCCAGTTAATGCCAATTAAACCCTGTTTGCACAATGCTTTGGAAATCATCTATGCTGTACCGCGGCACAAAGGGCGTGAAACCACCTTGCTCTCCACGCATATAAATGCGCTTGTGTTTAGTAAGACTAGCAGAGGAGAGATGAGGAGGAGGAGAATTAAGTATTTTATGGGCCTTGTGGTCCCGGAGTGAGCGGCGGTAGTACATTCAAATTAGATAATGGCCCAGCTCGGCCCATTGACCTCCAGCTCAGGGCAGGCAGCCATGAGGAGCGGCTCTGGGACTCAGGATGGGAGCGGAGGAGGGGCCACGGCGGCTGTGAAGGAGATAACTGCTGCAATCACATGGTGGATTTTATTAGGCCCGAGCCCTGGCTGGGAATTGGAGAAAACCACAGGGGATGGAAGTTTAGGGTTAGGGAACGCCCCCACCCCCCCTCTGCCACTAATCCGAATCACGGACACGGGGCCGGCTCAGGACATGAAGCTGTGTCAGCCAAAAAGAGCCTAGAAACGACTTGAAGCAGCAGCGGGATTTTTATGGTCTGGGGTCACAACTGCAACATACATCAAGCACTGCAGGTGATCTGCATATGCAAGAGAGTTAAGATGTGTGTCTCCAACAGCTTGAAACACACACACACACACACTAATAAATTGTGCTCCATCACTTACGTCAGCGCCCTTGTTGAGTATTTCAGCCGCCTCGTCGTACTCGGGCTTCATCTTCTTGCAGTGACCACACCCTGGACAGGGGAACATAAACACAGATGCATATACATTGGATGAGTCACCCGGAGTGCTTTCACAGACTCTCACACACACAAATACACGCACACGCACACACAGCGATAAATGTAGCTACAGTATGTATTCCAGAAAAATGACCTCGTTGAAAAACAACACTGAGTGCCTCAATTGAACCAATTAGTCTTGCACGTCATTATGTTCTCTGAGCAATCTGTTCTAATCAGGACAGCAAAACAAACCTCAGTTGCTCTATCATTTTATCCCGCCGCTCTTTTTCCTAATCAAGCAGAACTTTACTAATGGGGCGGGGTGGTTCTGTGGACCACAACTACTTTACAAGTTAACCGAAATCACTGGCGATGAATGTCATTGTGGCCGGCCAAGGGGTCACGGTCAACCCGCCGCAGCAGACAGGAGATGCATACTCCTATCCTGGAGGCACTCATCTGCTGCCGATCGGGCGAATTAACGGAGGGACTTGTCCCTGATTTATCCAATCCGGGACCAGGAAGTAACTTCTGGTTTGTTGTCCCCGCAGTGAAGGACGGGGTGCTTGCGGGACATGGTGCTGACCGGACAAGACTAGCGTTCTACCGAACACGCTGGAGACGTTTGCCTACGAGCCTTTACGTTTTCCTTTTGGCCTACGAGCCACCTTTTATATAGAAATAAATATATAAATAAACAAATAAATACACACCAACCGCTGCTGTTTTGCTGCCGCCTGCCTCCTCTTTCTCATTCCCTGGTCTTAGGCCGAAACACACCTCCACAACAGGCACCTGAACACGATGGAGCAGTGCCAGGCAGAATCTGGGACACCTTCCCCCCCTGGAACTAATGGTGGTGGCCCTCGCCACAATGCAGGAGCAACAAGCCCTGCAGTTCTGAAAAATGGCAAGGGTCTGCGAGTGGGACCATGGGGCGAGCCAACAGGCCATCCAGGTCCTCCCCCGGGAGCGCACCAAACAGGGCGAGGAATGACCGCCGGATCCCCCCGTCCCCCCAATACAGAAGATGGCGGCGGGGGAAGATCCCGAGACGTTTCTCTCCAACTTCGAACAGACGGCAGAGGCGAGGTGGCTCGTTCCACTGCTCTCGGGAGAAGCCCAGCTGGTGGTGCATGCCTTACCCCAGGAGCATTGGACGAGCTACGCTGTCGTACGGAGGACGGTGATGGAGCGGGTCGTGAGAACACCTGAGGACCGCACTGAGGCCTATGGCACACCTCCGCCTACCACGCTGGCCTGAAGAGGGGCCCACCGAGGGAGCCGCGGGACGCCGACCGTCGGGGACTGCAGAGGGGCCCGCGCCTGAATCTGGCATGGAGGCCATCTCCTATCCCGCACCCCCCCCCCCCCCCCCCCCCCCGATTTTTCCAGAGTGGCGCGGCCTCGGCACCACCGTAAGCTGGGCGGACCCCTGGGCATGTATACTGGCGATGTGGGCAACCTGACCACAACTTCCAGCACTGCCTCATCATGGAGGTCGGAGTGTCAGCTGGTGAATCCATCAGCTATTAACAGAGCGCCGTTGAGGCCCCTCCCCTTAGTTGAGACGCCATTCGAGAGAATCGCTACAGATCTCATCGGGCCATTAGACTGCAGTGCTCGGGGCTATCGATTCATGTTAGTCCTAGTGGACTATGCGACCCGATAACCATAATCAGTGCCAAAAATGTGGCGCAGGCGCTGTTTCCGGTCATGTCCTGGGTTGGGATTCCGAAGCAAAATCCTGACCGACTAGGGCACTTTGTTTATGTCACGCACACTGCGTGAACTGTACGGGTTACTGGGCGTCCGCTCAATTTGGACCAGTGTTTACCATCCGCAGATGGACGGCCTGGTCAAGCGCTTCAACAAAATGTTGAAGAACATGATCCGGAAGTTTGTCCACGATGACAGTCGAAATTGGGACACATGGCTGAACCCCCTGTTGTTCGCGGTGCAGGAGGTTCCCCAGTCCTCCACCGGCTTTTCCGCCTTTGAGCTACTGTTTGGCAGGAGGCCTCATGGGGTGCTCAACCTGATTAAGGAAAACATACAGGAAGGTTCCAGCGCCAGTATGTCCTGGACCTGAAAGCAAAGCTACACGCATTACGGCAGAATTCACGGGAGAACTTGCTCCAGGCCCAGGAACGTCAGCGCCACCTGTAGGGGGCTCGTTTAAGATAATTCTCACCAGGAGACAAGTTATTAGTGCTGCTCCCTACGTCCATCTCGAAATTACTGGCGAAACGGCAAGGGCCCTTCGTGGTCACACGACGTGTGGGGGAGGCCGATTATGAAGTCGAACGCACAGAGGGGGGTCCGCCCAAATTTACCACCTAAACTCCCTAAAAGAATGGAGGTAAAGCAGGTAAAGGTTTGTTCCGGAATTTGTAGCACCGTCCAGCCTCTTGACCGACCTAACTCAAAAAGGTGCTCCAGATCCGGCCCAGTGGTCAGAGCCTGTTCCAGCGGGCCTTTGTCAGATTAAAGGCAGCTCTCTGTGGGGAGCCTGTACTGCATACCCCTAAGTTTGCTCTTCCTTTCTGTCTGCAGGCGGACACGTCGGACAAGGGGCTTGGGGCCATTCTGTGGCAGGAGGTTGAGGGTGTGGACTGACCGCTGCTGTACCCCAGCCGCAAGCTTACAGAGCGGGAGACAAGGTACAGCACCGTAGAGAAGCAATGTCTGGCGATAAAGTTGCCTTCAGCCTCTGTTCAGACGATGCCCCACTGCAATGGCTCCACCGTATGAAAGACACCAATGCATGGATCACCTGGTGGTACCTGGCCCTAAAACCCTTTAACTTCCGGCTGGAAAGCACCCCGGCTTAAGTGTGACGGTGGGGGTGTGTAGCGGGCCAGGGGGTGTGGTCAAGCCGCCGCTGCAGACAGGCCGTGCAGATTCCCATCCCAAGGCCGCTCGGCTGCTGCAGATCGGGCGAATCAACAGAGGGACTCTGCAGATTCGTCCGATCCAGGACCAGGAAGTAACTTAGGGTTTGTTGTCCCAACAGTGAAGGGCGGCGTGCTTGCGGGACATGGTGCTGACCGGGCAAGACAAGCACTCTACCGAACGCGCCGGACAGGTCACGTCCGGCGCGCATCCAAGCGCTGATCGAGCGTGTAAGCCTTTAAGTTTTCCTTTTGGCCCACGAGATGCCTTTTATTTAAAAAACAGTAACATACATACTGTATATACGCGCCAACTGGCGCTGTTTTGCCTCCGCCTGCCTCCTCTTTCCCATTCCCTGGCCCGGAACACACCTCGACAGTCATGATCTGATCTGAGCCCAATTCCTCACCTGGTAACGATGTGGCATTGGAACGGCCATATTACGAGTATAAATAAGATGAAGGGATAAGAAAAAGAGGGAGATTTCTTCTTCCTCCTCCAGAGGCGTAAAGTCACATCTGATTGCTCAGTATACATCTCACCCTTGGGTGTGGGAGGAGAGGAACTGGTGAGGCGGCAGAGACGAGAGGCGATGGAAAGATTGAGAGCGAGTGTGATGGGTTCGCCTCAAACCGACAGAAAAAAGAACGAGGGGAAAAGCGGGTCATGGCCGGGAGTCGGGCTCCTGTGATAATATAAATTCAAAGGGGTAGAATTCAATTACAGTGCTGAGCTCAAATCTTGTGTCCTTTAAGGGCCCATAGGACGCTTGTATTGGAGTTGTTTATTGTGTGTGTGTAAACATGAATCTACAAGCTCGCTTGCCAACAGTGCACTGGCGTCCCGCTCCTGGCACACTGAATAACTGCCATTCGACATTGTCCGATTAATATTGTATGAGTGCGATGATGAGAGGTTGGCAAACATTTTATTTTTAGATGCAAACACACACACACGGCACTTTGTCTAGGACGTAAATGAATATGCCGTTTGATGAGGGATGTTCGACATATGGACACGCGGCCGTTTTTTTTTTGTTATCTGTTTTCTTCACCAGCTGCTGGATGGGAAAAAGAGGCGGAAATCCAAATTTTTGCAATTTTGCAGAAAATGCAGCCGTCTGATGTGCTCAAATTTTTAAGTCTCTGGAAACCCATGTGCATTTTTTGCGTAGAGTTATTCTTTAATGTTAATGTGCATTCAAAACTATTATTTATCTGCTGAGAATATCACTCAAAAAAGACTGAATTTAAAACTCTCATTCACTTTGAGAATTTACTTGCAATTCATAAATTTCTTTGCTTTCTTAAGCGTCATATAGATACAATATCAGACCGCCTTCTTTTTTAAGTTCCCTCACTCATTCATCCCTTTCTTTCCCTCATCATTACCGTAATTGTAAATAGGCAGTTGTAAATAACTACAATATGGTCATATACTGTATGACAGAAGGAGAGACATTTTCGAAAATGTTAAACATTCAAATGAATGAATGATCAAAGGAACGATAGATCTAGGTGACAGATGAGTAGTGGGAAACAACAGGTCAGGGCAGGCTCCTCAATCAATCAAATTTTGGCTCATCGGATTAAGACAAATCTTGTGTACAACCAGGTGTACTTCCTGCAACTTTTTAAATTTCAACGGCGAATGCCATTGAAAGGTGACAAGTTTGCGTTCCTGTTTATTGCAGTTGTTGTAATTCCTCTCTCTAATATATAATTCATACAGCCCTGGCACGGGTTATAAATCAGTTGGGGTGTGCCTCTTTCACACATAAAAGTAAAAATACATTTAAAAAAATAACCCTTCGGCCAAGCCAGTTTTAGTGTGTGCACAGCTTGACAGAAACGGAAAGAACTTTGCCTGACCCTTCAAAGTGATGAGCAAGAGAAGAAAAAGTGAGAAGCGGTTCCACTTCAGCTCTCCTGCTGCTACCGCGCGCTTGTGTGTGCGAGAGAGCAAGAGATGGAGGGATTACAGTAACAGAGTTACACGCAGCTGCAAAATACAGCGGAGTGATGTGACAACTCAATAAAAAAAAGAACCCGGTGTTGAAGTTGCACTAAAACTGATTCATGCTGAGGTGGGGAGGGGGGGAGAGCAGCCGCTGTACTTAAGATATTTCCTGAAAAACCACAGATAAAAAGGCGGAGGAGGTGGGGTGACGCAAGATGTGACGCAAGACGCTGAGATCAGGTAAGGTCATTGTCGGAAAGGAACTTAGAAGGATGCAGCCTGAAGACACACACACACGCGGGAACAGAACCTCTGTCTTTTTCGATCGTCTTTCTATATCAATTCCATTGGCTAGGTCTAAATAAATAGATGATTTTTCTGCAGGCGGCGGTCTCACTCTGTCAAACGGAGAAGAGCAGAGACTTGGAGGGGTCTGGAAGTGGACAGAAATGGAGGCTGATGCCAGGTACAGCCAGGCCATTAATCTCATACTGACAGCACGGCCATTAGGAAGCTGCATCGCAGCAGCCGGGAGCCTGCATGTGGGGGCACGGCTACGACCCGGCTGAGCTTGTTATTGGAGATGCACAGAATGGGATGTCGAAGGGGTCATGATTGGTTGAAATGTGTGTTGCATCCGTGAACTCTGCTCTTTGCCTGCGTTTGTCTGGTCGTGTCTCATTGACCTTGTTGTGAAGTGACTATGCAATGCACCCCACCTATTTTTGTCTATATCTATATATCCATTTATCTATCGAGAGAGAGCGAGAGAGCAGAGAGAGCAGAGAGAGAGAGAGAGAGAGAGAAAGAGAGAGAGCAGGTGGTGGTAAAAAAAAAAAAGCTGAGACCACAGTGGAGGAGTAATGAAGCAAGTAAAAAAAAAACTGGGAGGAGGGGGGAGATCAGGAAAGGGTGGAAAGATAAATGTATAAAAATAAAAATTGTGTTTTTTGTGTTTGCGTGCGTGCGTGCGTGCATGCGAGAGAGAGAGAGAGAGAGAGAGAGAGAGAGAGAGAGAGAGAGAGAGAGAGAGAGAGAGAGAGAGATTGTGGTCAGCAGTACAGGGGGAGAGCAGACCAATGGATTGATGGAGACAGGACTTGCGTTGTGCCGCCCCATGCATTCTGAAGGCATGTGTTTCTTCTAAATGAGATTAATCTATTTGCATGATTTTGCTGCTATGGGTTGCATATATTGCCGTGCACTTCCTCCAAACCCTGAAGA
Organism: Zeus faber; assembly: GCF_960531495.2. NCBI lineage: Eukaryota > Metazoa > Chordata > Actinopteri > Zeiformes > Zeidae > Zeus > Zeus faber. The sequence goes on along the minus strand of NC_137210.1, from coordinate 9,011,918 downwards.
AAATTGTGGTTTTAAACTTTGTGGGGTTGGGGGGTACAACATTGGTCATTGCCTTTTTTTTTCTTCCTTTTAAGCCTACTGTTGGCTCCAAAAGAAGGTGGAGTACAGTACAGGTGAGAGTGCTGGCCTTGGTACTCACATGGGGCGTAGAACATGACCAGGGCTGACGGGTGCTCCTCCAGGAAACCGTCGAAGGTCTCGTCCGTCAGGTGGAAGACGGGCGAGTCCGACTCCGACCACGGTATCTCGGGGGTCTTGGGCTGCGGGGCCTGCGGGCTGCGAAAAGGCAAGGGAAGAGGGAGGGAGAGAGGGGGAAGGACGACAGATAGGAAAATCGGAAGCAAGATTGGTATGGGACATTTTTTGAGTCAGATCAGGTCCAGCTGGTGTAGACTGTAATCTGAACGGGCCATAATTAAACACAGCTGCAGCCCACACCCAGCAGCTCCGTCTCCCTGTTAATCTCTGTCTCACACACACATACACACACACATCTGGACTGAGGTGGCCCCGCCTCGATGACAAAGCATTGGTGTACGGTGCCAGGTTTTGCAGCGCATATGCATGAACCCAGTTTATTCTCATCAGCGTACGTCTGACCCGAGCCAATCAGAGCTCACAAGAATGGATGTATTTTTAAAAGGATCCTCGTGGGGATGTAAGTGCAACCAGGATGCACTTAGATCAGCCGAGTACCACATCCTTTCCGACTCACCCGCTTTAACCCCCGGCGTCATCAGTCATATAGAACAGAATTAAATAAGTGTATTCTCCACGTTCCCCTTTCTTGATTGTGCACTTTTCTTCAAGTGATTTTACTACTCCGCAATGCCATCCCTCCCGGCCAAATCTTTTTGATGCTGTTAAACTGAAGGTCGATACCGACTCAGAGAAGCGAGGGTAAGATGCATTGAAGGTTGTCTGACGAATTTGTTAAGGAAAAACAGACTCGAAGGACATTTGCCAGGCGCTTGATGACAGCGACCTCCCAGGGTTTGGTGTATAGGATGGTAATCAGGTATCCGTACCTTATCCCGCTTTTTTGTTTCTGGCCCCTAGGGAATGATATTGCAGTGAGGATGGTAGGACCTGTGACTATTTCTGTTGTTTTCTCTGCATTCCAATGTAGGAACCTGGCTGACTACCACTGGTTTAAAGAGGACAGGAGTGGGTCCTCAGAGATGGGCCATAACAAAAATCAACACTTAAGACTTAGATAACTAAGCTTTTGGGCAGCTGCTACAGCAGTGATTTATGTAGAGTGATAATAACATTGCACTGTGGTGAGCCAGTAAATTATGGTACTGGATCAATCTGATATATGACTTTTGGGCTCCCAGGTGATAATGAACAACGCAACGCAATGTCGAAATAGCATGACCAACACCAATCTTTGGTTGGTAAACAAACTGAGGAGGATCCACTGATCGCTCTGTTTGAACCATGAAAGCACTAGTTGATGGTAAGAGGTGTCAAAGCTACAGGTCTGAAGTCACTGAGGACTTTCAGAAGGCCAGATGCCCTTTGGTCGAGAGGTTAAACAGAAAACTAGTCGATTGTGGCGGAATTGCAGTGCATGAATTATTTGAGAACGGCACGGTGGCGCAGTGCATTGCACTGCTGCCTCACAGCAAGAAGGCCCTCGAGCAAGAAGGCCCTCGATTCCCGCCTCACATGGGGTTTCCTCCACCTAATGTCAGTAAGGACCCCCACCAAAAAAACATGCACACATCATCATCTGACCAGCGATGGACACTTGGTACCAGGTCCCCGGGCGCGTCGACAAATGCTGCCCACTGCTCCTGGCTGCCCCCCCCGAGGAAGGACAAGCCAGGATGGCTTAAACCCAGAGGCCTCATTTCAACGGCCACCATCCAAAAGCACGTGTGTGTGTGTGTGTGTGTGTGTGTGTGTGTGTGTGTGTGTGTGTGTGTGTGTGTGTGTGTGTGTGTGTGTGTGTGTGTGTGTGTGTGTGTGTGTGTGTGTGTGTGTGTGTGCGCGCATGTGTTGTAGTGTGGTGTGATAATTAAAGATTCTTCTTCATATCGGTGAACACACCTATGAGTGTTGAGTGAAGAAGAAAGCTGTCTGCAGTATTCCCCCAACCAAGATCATACTGCCTTGATGAGATGCCTGATCGGAGTCTCTTGTCCTTCAACTTTTTCTTTCACACATCCTCTTCGATTCCTTTGTTGAGTTTTTCTCTAATTATTTTTTTTGACTCCGTACCATCTCCTGATTGAGAGGCCTTTTACTATTTTTCTAAGGTCCTTTCTTATCCGAAGCAATTTGTTTCGAAAACATCTTCACACTTCCGGATGGTACACTAGGCATCCAAATTTAGAACAGATTTTCTTGAACAATAGTTCAAATTGAGCAAGCATGTGTTTTGTGAAATAGTGATAACATAAAAGCTAATGACATCGACAGGGGATGGGGCTATGGGTTCGGCTAGACTCGCTGGGCTGGTTTCGCGCATACAAGGATATTTACGACTCCTCTTTGTGCAAGTTGAGGGTTAGTTGTTGAGCGACAATAAACACAGTTTCCTCCTCAGTATGAAAAAGCACCTGTTTATTATGCGCAGGCATGTTCCTTGTTTGTCGTACTTCCTCAGTCTACGTCTACTACTACTACTTCCTGCTCCACTCGGTATTTTTTTCTACGGCTGCTCCCCTGTCGTTCCGGTGAGGGGTTGCAACGCAGAATGTGCCAGCTTTTTAAATCCTAATCCTAATTCCTTCTGGGACTAATTTAGAATATAGACAAACGGCAAGTGCAATCGTCCAAAACAGCAGCTTGTCACTACTGAGGAAGCTCCATCAATTTTCCACTTTTCACTCCATATCTGCAGCGATATTGGCTGCACAACTCTTTTTTTTTTTTTTTTTTTACAATAAAATAAAGGGTTACTTATTCCTGGACAGAAGGTTGAAATGTGAGGTGTAGTGATGGGCACTGAAAATGGGAGAGAGTGTGAGCGGAAAAGGAAGAGGTAGGAGGTAATGTGGGGTTCAAGCCGTGGGGTGGGGTCACTGTCAAGCCTCCACAGGGGAACTGATCGTGCGGGACAAGAACCTTGGCCCAATAAGGGCTAATTCCTTATATATACAATGTTGCAATGGCCAGGAAGTGACTGAGTTCCACTTTGACCTCTGACTAGCGGAGCCGAGTGACAGCTCTGGAAAAGTGCCAGGCCATCACGCAGGAAGTGCTGGAGGGTGGAAGAGGAAGGTGGGAAGAGGTGTGTGAGTCAAGGTGAGGGAGAAAAATGATCCCAACGGGTGGGGGGTAGATACAGTAGCGCTGATGATGATGAGAAAAGCACAGGAGAGGAATACTGGGGCCGAGGGGGAAGACGGTTTGAGATATTTAGGAGTAAGGAGAGAAAATATGTAAATTGAAAAAAACCAAAATCTGCATTTGTGGAAATTGAAGAAAAGTCCTCTTTGACCGGAGTTCACTTAAAATAAAGCTATGTCCCAAGACTAAAACTAATTGGAGGAGAGACGCACTCGCACGTCTTTTTGTGAATGTGTGTGTGAGTGCGTGTGTGTGAGAGAAACACTCACTTCCGCAACCAGTCTGCGATGTCCTTGGCTGTGGCTCCGTAGTTTTCATAGTGGTGGAGGAACTTCCCCTTCCTTCAAAGACAAGAAAAAAGTCACAGAAGGAAGCGATCTCTCAGACGTCTCCTGCCAGGCGCGCTGATCCGGGTTGCACTTGTTTGCAGTGGAGATGGCAAGCTGCACACAGCGGGGCGGCCCAAACATTACCCACTTTACAATACTTTGCACCGGGTGCACTTCGGGCGAGTTCCATGCGGGAGGCAATACGTTAAAAGACGATGATCCTGAGGGCAAGGTCAACTCTTTCCAACAATGGAACTAACCAAAAGTATTTCACAAGACCGGCAAAAAAAAAAAATCCTCCGACTCAAAGACTTCTAGTGGAATAACAACATTCCGTGCTCCTACAGTACAAGCATTGTGCACTGCTCGGAAATAATTGGGACATGGGAGTTTTCAGTTTTCGCAGCTTTTTGGGCAGTTTTCGAACTTTTATCTGATCCGCTCTGATCCGGCGTGCGCCCGACCCGAGGTGGAGATGAACCGCCACAGGAACGGTGTCGTTAGCAGCAGATGCCGGGGCGGGCGGAATCCGGGGAACTCAGAAGGAGCTGCAACGACTTTGGCTTCAGAACATTAGATTATGTAGTGAGCGGGTCTTAAAACGATACATCATTAAACGAACGGATTGAAGCTTCAACACAGCGGTATGTGCCGACTCAGCTTTTGTGCTATGATGTACCTGCTCGGATTTGCAACTGTGTTCCGTGATTTATGATGGGCTCTAAATTTCCTTCTTTTATCTTCTGTGTTGCAAATAAGAGCCACTGAAGTCGTGTTGCGACCTCAACTTGCGGGAAATAAAAATAAATGCTGTCAGTTGATGGTCTGAATGGCTGGGGGGGGGGGGACTTTTTTCCTGTATCAAGGATGACTCAAGAACGCCCGGTTAAGTTGAGCAACGACTTTCGTTTTGTCAGTGGGCTCCTTATGGGTCTACGTACGTTTTCGCCACTGCATTGGGCGGCAACAAGCTGTCTTTAGCTTGGGATAAGGAGAGGGAGCTTGAGAGTTAGGCATCTTGCAGCCTGCACTGCGCCCGCAGTGATGTTGCTTTTTCCCGTGGTGGAGATTAGTTCCCATTTATCAGCGAGGGGGACATTATTGAGGCCGGTGCTCTGCCGACACTCATGTGTAACCACCTGGCTAACGGACTGGCCCTGGCTCGGCTACACTCAAACGCACCTACAGACCAACACACACACACACACACACACACACACACACACACACACACACACACACACACACACACACACACACACACACACACACACACACACACACTCAGAGTGCATCCAGACAGGCAGGGGGTAAACACACACACATAAACTGCAGGGGCAGTTAATCAGTGCAGTCTAATTAAAAGGCCAGGCTCGAATGAGCAAGCGTTTAATGTGTAGATGGGGATGATAAAACACCTGCAGTAGCAGGAAGAGGGTGTGTGTGTGTGTGTGTGTGTGTGTGTGTGTGTGTGTGGAGGGGGGTCTGCACCAGCTCTTAACACAGTAAATATCACAACAGCCTGCGGAATGCACCGGTTGGGGGGGGGGGGTGTCTGTATTAGCAAACACAGCATCACTCAAGCTTTTATCCTCCTACTGTGGATATGGCCAGAGGACATTTTTTTTTTTTTTTATATTATCTTTTTGTTTTGCGAGTGTGTGTTTGCAAATGTCTATTCAGAGACGCATTGTATCTCCAACTGCCCTCCTTCGAGACACTAGTCCAGGCACTTGCCGGCTGGTTACATGGCTCCCCCCCCTCCTCCTTTGTTCAAAGAGAATACATGAAGACCAAAACCCTTGACAGAAACTTTCTCGACCGGCGCTAAGAAGAAGCTCACTCTGTCTCTTCCGAGCTGCCCGTCTCTGAGAAAACTCCGGCGGCGCCTCCATGTGCAAGCGAGCCCTTTGAATCAGCTGCAGTTCCACCTATTATCTTTTTTTTTTAAATTTGAAGTTAAGTTAAGTTAAGCGGTGGTGCGGGGACCCAGGTTGGGGAGAGAGGAGAAAGAAAAAAAAAAAAAAAAAGTGGGGGGGGGGGGGGGGGGGGATGATTGGGATGAGAAGGTTGGACTCACTCAAAGTAGCAGAACGTCGGGTAGCCCTTGACGTTGTACTCCTGCTTGAGGCTGTCAAACTCGGCCGGGTGCACGTTCATCCCCGCCAGCACCTGGAGGGGAGCGGAGAGTCGGGCGGGGAGGTGGGGGGGAAGATGAAGAGAGAGAGAAAGAGAGGTAGAGAAAGACGGAGAGACTTGAAGTTCCAGGTAGGTACAGCAGGCGCCTTTAATGGCGTTGGGCGAGGCAGAATGGGGGTCACTGATAAACATGTGCAGCGGGAACATCAAAACGGGTTTGGTGTAATCAGAACGAACCCGAGTACAAAGATTGTTTATTCCAGAGGAGGACCAAATGGAACACGCCCTGAACGGGTAATGGATGTTGATATGTACGCTGCACCAGGACATAATCACGTGTGACCCAGCCTCACTTTTCAAGCCCGGATGAAATTAAATGAAAATAGTGCATAAAAAAAAAAGTTGTTCGACTTCTGGTTCCCACTCGATGGAATAAGTACCAGAAGAGAGAATCTCTGACAAAATAATTCCTAATATGGACATTTGAACATTCGCGCGCACGCACGCACACGATACAACTTCGAATATGAGGAAAAAAACAATTGCGCACGGGGCTAGCAAAACAAACTCAAAACTATAACTCCCTTCACAGTTGTCCCGAGATGGTGGACAACGCAACGGAGACCACACCGATAAAATGATAATGACGATTATTTTAGTCAATAGTGTGATCACGATTATTTATCAGGGTTATTCATCCATTTTGGGGAAACAATTATTTTATTGCAGTTTGTAAATCAATAGAAAACTGCCTTCACAATAATAATGCATTTTATAAACCTATAAACTCAAATGTACATATCTTTAAATCAAAATAGGACTTTCTTCACATTAATTCAGTCTTCTTACAGCTATATACTGTATATAAATTACATTTTATACACATTTACGCTCCACTGCACATGCTTGTTTCCTGTGTGTGCGCGCACTCCACGGTGCCTTCATCGGGCTCTCGCTGACGCACTGACTATTTTCTTTGCCACATGGATAATTATGATCTGTGTTTTGATTATGATGACGAAAAACAAGGGAAAATTGCACTCAAACTTTATGGTTGTGTTTGTGCTGGCATATCATCAGCGTAATATCTTTGGACATTTCTAGCGCAGATAGTGGCTAGAATATACAAAAAAAGAATCCTGTTCCGCACATGGTACCCCATTTGATATAATTCAAGATTCAAGAGGTTTATTTGTGACATACATATACACACATGCAATGAAATGTTACTGCAACCCACCCAGAGATTATTGCACAATAAGTACTAAACTGAACACAATAGCTAACCTAATACAGTACCTTACTAACTATCTGAAATTAACTGCAGTTAGTAGAAAGAATAATATTAAATAAAAAAATTTTAATAATAAAACAAGACTCAAAAAGGTAATACTGAGTGGGGGCAAAAAATAGAAATAAAGAGAATAGACTTATGTCGGGCTCTGCTACTACACCTCCTGGTGTATAAGTCCTGCAGGGAGGGGAGGGTAGTTCCAGCGGTACGTTCGGCTGAACGCACCAACCTCTGCTGGGCGCACCTGTCCTGAGCAGTACAGTTCCCAAACCAGGCAGTGATGTTGCGGTGGACCTCTTGAAGCAGGACGGGACTACTGATCCAGCCAGGGAGGCGTTGAATATCCTAGTGAGCACCGGGGCTAGCTGGTTAGCACGAGTCTTCAGTACTCGCCCAGATATGCCATCTGGGCCCACAGCTTTCCTGGTGACTCGCAACAGAGCCCTCCTGACGTCATGCTCACTGAGAGTGCGTGCTCATCCTGAGCAGTGCAACTCCAATTAGCCGGCGAGCTGTTGTTGCCAGCCTCAAACCGCGCATAAAAGGAGTTCAGTTGGCTGCCGAGGGAGGCGTCCACATTTGTGACTGGAGAGGGGCTGCTCTTGTTGTTAGTAATAGTCCGCAGCGCCTGCCACAAGCGTCTGGTGTCCCGTTCCTCCATCTGTTGCTCCACTGTGTCCCTGTACGCTTTGTAATTGTCCATGTTGCCGGATACAAGACCGTCGTTGTAAGCATTCAGAGCGCTGCGGATGAATTTATCGACCCACGGTTTCTGGTTCTGAACTTTCACTGTGGGAACGATGGTGTCCGCTATCGTGGCTATGAAACTCATAGCTACTCCCGTAAACTCAAGATTCAAGATGTTTATTCGTCACATACATATACATACTTTCATATATATATGCAGTGAAATGTCAATGCAACGCACCCCTTCTAGACTGAACACAAAAGCTACCTAAGAACTTCTACTTGACTGACAGATTCCTAAAACGTAATGCAGTAAGTTGAATACTATAGAATAAAATAAAATATATAGAATAAAATAAAATAACTCAAAGGTAATGCAGGGTTTGGGGTACAAAATAGATAAAGGGAATAGGAATGTATATGGGATAAACTTATGTATATGGGACAGGCTATTTATGTATATACAGATATGTGCATTAAAGGGGCATGTGAATAAAGCGAGGTAGTGTTTGTGAGATATACAGCAGAGTATACAACAGTACAGCGCAGCAATACAGTAACACTGAACAACCCAGAACAGTGACACAGGATGCGGTACAGTATGCTACATACAATACAGTAAGGTAGTGGAGCCTATGTGTGTGGCTCGGTTAGGACCCCTGGTGAGGTCAGCATTGACAGTTGTTATGGCTTGCGGGAAAAAACTCAGTCTCAGTCTCAGTCTCTCTGTTCTCGCTGTGTGACTGCAGAGGCGCTTGCCTGACCGCAGCAGCTGGAGCAGTCCGTTGTTGGGGTGATGAGGATCCTTCATGATCCTGAGGGCTCTGCTACTACACCTCCTGGTGTATAACTCCTGCAAGGGGGGGAGGGTACCAGTGGTACGTTCAGCTGAACGCACCACCCTCTGCAGGGCCCGCCTGTCCTGGGCAGTACAGTTCCCAAACCAGGCAGTGATGTTGCCTGTCAGGATGCTCTCCCCTGCCCCAGATTAGAAGGACTTGAGGATCCTCACCGAGACCTGGAATTTCCTCAGCTGCCTGAGGTGGTAGAGACGCTGCCTCGCCTTTCTCACCAGAGTGTCTGTTTGTAAAGTCCGTGTTAAGTCCTCTGTGATGTGGACTCCCAGGTCCTTGAAGCTGCTCACCCTGTCGACAGAAGCCCCATTCATCACCAAGGGTGCGTGCGTCCTCGGTTGTAATCGGTTGTGTAATGAAGTCCACAAACAGCCCCTTAGTTTTGCTGACGTTCAGGTGGAGGCTGTTGTCCTGGCACCTGAGTGACAGGTCAGTCACCTCCTCGTGGTAGGCTCTCTCATCGCCGTCGGTGATCAGGCCCACGACAATGGTGTCATCAGCAAACTTGATGATGGTGTTGGAGCTGGACCAGGCCACACAGTCTTGGTGTACAGGGAGTACAGTAGGGGGCTGAGGACGCAGCCCTGTGGGGATCCTGTGTTCAGAGTGAGGGAGCTGGACATGTGCTTCCCCACCCTAACCACCTGGGGCCGGGCTGAGCAAGGAGCGAGACCGTCTTGTATCCATTCTTGAACGGTATGTAGCACTGGTCCAAAGTTCTCTCTCTCCTGGTGGCACACGTGATGTGTTAATGGAAATTAGGCAGAACTTTTTTATGGTTCGCCCTGTTAAAGTCCCCATTCACAACGACAGCTGCGTTGGGATGTTTGTTCTGAAGTCCACACAACACATATACAGTATAAACTGCTGTGATGAGGACCGTGCTGAATTCCCGGGGGAGGTAGAATGGACGGCATGAGACGGTCAGCTGTTCCAGGTTTGGTGAGCAGGAGTGGAAGAGAGTCTTGACGTTGATGGGGTTACACCAGCGGCTGTTTATCATGAGGCAGACGCCTCCACCCTTGGATTTCCCTGACTCCTCCGACCTGTTGCCGCGGAAGGCCTCGGCTCGACATATGCCATGGTGCGGCACCAGCGGGTTCAGCCATGTCTCCGTCAGGCAGAGGATGCAACAGTTCCTCGTATCTCATTGGAATGTAATCCTCGCTCGAAGGTCATCCATCTTGTTCTCCAGGGACTGGACATTGGCAAGAAGGATGCCTGGCAGAGGTGGACTATAAGGTTGCGTCCTCATACTGACCGAATGCCGCCTCGTGCCGAATGCCGCTTCGTGGCGCGGTGCTTCTTCCGTAGGCCCACCCGTGGAACAGCATTGTTGTTGATGTTGTTTTGCTTGTTGATCATGTTGGCGCGTAAAATTGCCACTCTGGATCCGCAGATTAAAAGTCCCAAAGTTGTTAATTCATTTTTATATCTATGAGTGCATAACGGTTGTAGGAGATCACTGCGGATGAGGTTGTGGCGGACATACTGATATTAAACAGAAAAAAATACTTAAATGTGCGAAATTGACACAGAGCGCCCGTGCAGGGGACCGCAAGGGGGTGGCGCCACAATCTACCATTTGGACTCTGTGGTTTGGTAGATATACTGTATTATAGTAATACCGTAATAACTGTCTATAATACCACTGTAACGCTTGTAAACGTCTACGCCCCCCAACCATTACCTCTTGTTACACCAAAATTAGAGGGGTATACCCAGGTATTAATTACATTTATTTTATTTATTTTTTAAACGTGGGTAAACCAGCTTAGGCGATTGACACCTTCCCATTGCCAGGAGAAATGCAGCATTTATTTTTTTTCCTGGTGTTACATGTTCGATGTCAAGAACACGCCGGCAAGGGCTGTATAATGTTTTCAGTGTGATTGGGAACAAAACAGTAGAGGAGACAGCAACCTAAACGACATAGAACTGAAAAACAAAAACAAAAACAAAAAATAAATAAAATGTCTCATCATCAGCGAGACTCTGTTCCCTCTGTTTCCAACAAAAGATTTGGATCGTTCGTCTATCGATACTGGATGGCTGAAGGTCCTTCAGTGGCGAGGAGCGGAGAAGCTCCTCCGGTTCGGAGACTGGCTTGAGGCAGTGCTGGAGTCGCAGGGAGCCCGGTGGGGAGCATGGGGGTTCC
>NC_137210.1:8971154-8996154 GCF_960531495.2 Zeus faber | reverse complement strand
GAGAATGGTGCATCTTGCTCCCAGCCAGACTGATTATACAAGTGATCCAACATTTTTGCTTAAAGTTACAACATGAGGTTGGCTCTGAAAAAATTAAAATAAAAAAAATTAAAAATTAAAAAAAAACCTTTGCCATTAGTCGGGAGTAAATAAAAGATGACTATGAATAAATACATTTTTCATGAGGACTGGGTTTTCCGTCCGGTAAATGCTGAATTAAGGAGCTATCTTATCTTCCAACTTTGCAGCATTCCTCTTGTGGGGAACAACTGCTTACATGAGCTTAAAGAGACATCGCTACAAAACGGAGCAATTTAATGATCATTTTAAATGGCTGCCACATAGTAATAAAAATACAGGATGTATTTAAGTCAGATAATTCTTTGGAATGAGAGATTATGCTTCGATAGATGAGGAATAAGATTTTGCAAAAAATACGTTCAGAAAGTGAGTTTGCCGTTTTGTTAAAGCCTGAATACACACCAAGTGTAGACGCACAACATCCAGCCCAACCCAGGGAAACTCGACTCATTCCTATGGCCGTGACGCGGTAGGAAAAGTGCGTACCATGACTTGGCTGACCAGCGTTTAAACATTTAAAGCTTCCACTTTCCAGTCCCACTACAATGTTCTCGTAGTATAGCGCGCACACGCGCACACGCACACGCACACACACACACACACACACACACACACACACACACACACACACACACACACACACACACACCCCTTTGATTTGAATGTAGGACCTGGAATAAATTATATAAATCAATGATCTTATATATTCCTATGTTTGCTCAAGAAGAGAGAGAAAAAATTATAAATCAAACAAAAACACATCCAATTACCTTTTCATTCATTTCCTGCTTGGTGTGAAGCAAACACGATGTGCCCATCTATTTCATTGTGTCCTTAACCATTTGTGACCCACCGCAGACTTTAGGTACATTTGGTAGCTTTTTTTTCCGCATCATTTGAAAGTGAAGAATCAGAGATTCAAAACAAGGTTTCACTTGTGCAAATCAAGCAAATATTTTTAAAGATATGACTTGTTAAAGTACAAGGGTGTGGCAAACTGTGTTTCTGAGATAATCACCTTCAAAGATTTCCCCCACACTTAGCTTCATTCAGCAAGCTCCCCAAATCCCAATGGTTTGGAGGACCAACAAAGCCGCATCGCTACTTGCTACATGGCCACTAGACACCCTGCGGAATGGGGCAATCTCTGCATTGTTCTTGTGTTTTGAGGGAATGTTGAACAGTGTCATCGAAACATCCTTTGTTTTTAAAAAAGCTTTTATTTAACAGTAAGAATATACATGTTTTATAAAAGTGGAATTATTTAGGAGTTTAAAAGTGTGGACAACACAACAAAATGTAGGGTTTATCAATAATATGAGTCTCTGTAGATCAGCCTCTGTGTGTCATTTAATATATCAATGTGCGTATGCCAAATATCTTTATAGTTCTTGGCATTATTATGTGGGCTAACCCCAACCTTACCCCAGCTACACTCAGAGTCTGCTTGGAGCTGCCTCTTTTCATTTTCTTTTCGCCCCTGGCTGCATTTGCAGGTCAACTTGAAAATCTTGTCCCTTGCTACTTGTTCATAATCTGCATCAGCAACCTCAACGGACTTCATCACATCATCAACTTTCAACAACGAGCGTATCGTCGGCCTCCTTTGGTGGTTCTTGAAAATATTCTGTTTCATCATCACATTCAGGTTGAAATCTGCTGTTTGACATCTCCTCTAAGTTCGGGATAACGCCGATATCAGATTCAGCATGGCTGTCGGAGAACTGATTATCATTGCGGAAAATGAAGTCCAGTACACGCTGTTTACACGGACTTGGATCTATCGCACTGGTCAGATTAAGGTCCGCGATATGATTTAGATCTTCCGCCACCCCCTTCTCCTAATCCATAACAATATGGAGATGAAAGTTTTCACAGACAAGTGAACCAGATCCTTGTCTTGTTTACTTAAGCGACATCAGCATTACTTCTTCGTTGGTATACGGCCCCTACACAATAATGTCTTTGAGTGTGTGTAAAAGAAGTATGATTATAAGGTTGAACTCCATCAAAACAGTGGCACATTGTGACTTTATATCACATGGAATACAGAGGAATGATCTTCACCTGGACGGTCGCTACACAGGAAACGATCGATCTGCATTGTTCAGCGCTGTTGAGCATCTCGGTAGTTGAACTGTGTTTCCCCATGTAATTTAACGGGAAGATTGAACTCCACGGTTTAACATTTTTCTACGATTTATAAATCAAACTTGGTTTTGAAAATACGTTGAGATAAAAAAACACAAAGGAACACAAATCTGGAAAGATCTTTTTCCTTCTAGAAAGGCTTTTTTCAACTTATTTGGCTGTTCCTGGGGATTTTAGAAATGCACGAGATAGCGGGTTTTGCTGCGGTGGGTCACATTTACCTCGCTTGACTCTGGCGACGCGAGGTGCATTGTCCCCTCCGACTGCTGCGCTTGTGCTCGAGGACAAGTGTTTATGAAACACAGCGCTTTTGTGTACTTGAAGCGCTCACATTGGGACTACAGCAATATCCAGTCACGTCTCCGCTGTGTTTTCCGAAAGCCCTTTCCAGGGGAAAAAGCAAACACTCCCACATGTCCAAATTTATTTGCACTTGCTGACTGCGTGTTTTGTCCCTGCGATGAGGCCAAAAGCATTGGGATCGCGGATCGCGGGATTGCAAACACAAGAGGCTGTAAGGTGTACAAAGTGGCATTTCATCCATGTGCCGACCGCTCGGTTGGCCTCGTATGGCCGGGGTTATACTCACGGCTGCAGGGCCCAACAGTAAGTGGTAAAACGATTCAACGCGAGTAGGAAACACCCCGATACACCCCACCCCGTCTGGCAACACTCAATCCAACAACAAACAAATACAACAAAAAATCCATAAAATTAGACCTTTGCCTCTGGTCTGGGTTAAATTGAGACAAAGGTCTAATTGTATGCATTATGGATTTTGGACAGACCTCAGACAGTCCTTGCTAATGGCACTTTATCGGACTCACTGTACACAGTACAAGCTCACCACAAGGGTGCTTCCTATCCCCCCTCCTGTTCATTCTCTACACTAATGACGGGTAAGAGCTTCCATCCCAACCGTTCCCACATCAAATTTGCTGATAACACCGTCCTCTTCTCACTCCTCTCAGGGTCTGAACAGGAACTTGGACCTGCCCTCCATAATTTCATTGAGTGGTGTGACAATGCACTGCTGGAGTTGAACGTCCCCAGGACCAAGGAGATTATCATTGATTTCAGGAAGACGCCCCCTAGGACAGACCCAGAGGTCATACATGGCAAGGAGGTGGATGGTGTGGACCGGTATAAATATCTCTTATTTCAGAAACACCAGGTTATTACGATGCATGTGATTTACAGCAAAGTGGTCCATGTTCCGTAAGTACAAAAAACATATATAAAAAAAAAAAAAAAAAAAAAGAAAAAAAAAAAAAAAGGAATTGTGGAACCACAGCAGAGATTTAAATTTTATGGAAGCCTCATTATTGCATTGTACTGCCAAAACGAGTGAAAAATGATTTAAGAAATGATTTAGAGAAAGTCACACATGTGAACTGTTGTCAGTAAACTAAAATATCCGTTGCAACCAGATGCTGTGTTAGGAATTACCCCAGTATTTGAATCGCTCTGAGAAGCAGACATTGTAGAACCGTATCCCTCATCTCCATGCAATACACAAATACCGCCTGTTAAGAAGGCAGACGGTCTCGTGGCGTTTTATTCAAGATTTGCGCGCTGTAAATGACTCCGTTCATCGCAGAGCGCCTGTTGTTCCTAATCCCGCTACCATTTTGCCTCAAATCCCTTGTACATCAAAAATGTTTACTGTTATTGACCTTGCAAATGCTTTCTTTAGCATCCCTGTGGTCAAAGACTCACAATCGTGGTTTGTATTAATCTTTAAAGGGAAACACTACGCATGGACTCGCATGCGACAAGGGCTATGCAGAATCTCTGGCAGCATTCTCTGTCGCATTAGGAGAAAATATAGCTAGGTTTGAATTTATGAATGGCAGTACATTAATCCAATATGTCGATGGTTTACTGATCTGCTCGCCACATGAGGCGGCTTGTGTTGTTGATACACAGGCTCTCTTAAAATACTTAACTCAAAATGATGTCTAAAACTAAACTCCAACTGGTAAAAAGGAATGTTCACAATTTGGGTCATGATATTATAGGGTCGCACCCTGGGCAACAGTAGAGATGCCGCCATTGTGGATATGCCAAAACCACAATAAATACATAAATAATAAAAAAACAATTGATGGCCTTTTTAGGCTGCTGTGGTCACTGGCTGGTGACTCGCTTGCATAGCATACTCGGCTGTGACTTCTTGAGAGTCTGGAATCTACCAGACTCCCTGGACAATTTTCCACCCAGGGTTCTGAATTGTTTGTGTTATTCCATACTTGCACTGAGATTGGAGGTTCATTTATTAAAGTAGTAACAACCCCACCCATCCCACTTGGGGGACTGGTAAAGAGCTGGAACTTGACTCGATTCATGACTTGTTCCAAATCCTCCTCACAACCGCAGCAGCAGTTAAGGTAGCAAAACGACCAATGTGGGTGCACGCATCCCATTGCAAGAAAGTCCCTGACCCCCCAGAGGACCGCCGAGTGGACGTGACAAGGGAGAATCATCGGACGTGAATCATGGTCCCAACCAACGGTTCAGATTACTAGTCAAGAGACTAACCCTTGACATTGGGGCAGAAGGATCCCCAGGATTCAGTCCGGGGATTGAGGTAGTCTACCTTCTTTTCCCTAGTCCAAGCACTGATAACCACTACTCAGAGGGTCATATGGACAGCCAAGAACATCGGTCGATTTGGAGAGAATGACGCCCAACCAATACTGGAATACAGTCCCACGGCGGGGCAGCCTAATCACAATGTGTTAGTCATTATGTTCACACGATAAATTGTTGTGTCATTATTAAGTGATAACCATGCATTAATCCCATTATTTCTGCATAGAATTATGTATTATTGTAATCTCTGTGTATGTACTTGTTTATTCCATAATCTGATACATGATGATTTTTTTTTTGTTTTCTAGTTCGAATTGTATCATGGCTTCACATAGGATTTTTTTCACCTCAGCGCAACTTGGGATTTTCCGTAGTGTGTTGTCATAGGCCAGTATAGAGAACCTTGTTTGGTCTTTTACTTTTCCTTAGTCAAGTGTGGGAAGACAGAGTTGGCCAATCTGAGGTGCAGATGTCCTACGACCTCTGTCTGGGTTGTTTTTTCATGGCACAAGACATATTACCCCTCCTGCCATGTGTCTTGCCGTGTTTCCCCAATAAGACAGGCCTGGTAAGATATCTGCAGGTATAATATATCTTGAATTAAATGTATATGTGCTTTTCCGACCTTGGTGTTGTTCCATTTGGTACGAAAGGGAAGAGGGTGATAGAAGATGAAATAATTGATACCATATATGCTTTATATAACAACAGGATCATGGATTAAATGTTTGATAACGTCATAGCTGGGGCCGGGTGGGGCAGGATTTTTTTGGTTCGTTCAATAAGTAAATGGAAATGAAAAAATATCATCGAAAAAACCCCCACACTATTTTTTTTTTTTTTGTTTGGAGAGACTGGGAAGTGAGAAAAGCGGAGAAAGTGATGTGTAGTGGCTAATGAGTCGGCTCTGCCAGCTTATGATGGGAACCAGCTCCCGTCTGAGAGTCTGTTTCTTTTTATTGTAAATTATTACAAGACCGAATAATACGATGATCCTAGAACATATTTGTTAAATACGATCCAGAAACATCTCACTTCGGTAATATCATTAACAGCCAAGAATAGTGACACTTTGTATGTTGTGAAGGTTGCGCCGCCAACCCCCCCCCGCCCCACAAATTTAAAACACGGAAAAATGTATTTTATTTAAGGCGTAGATCGTAGCTTGAGACTCTTTTTCTATTCTTATTTTTCCTTTTTTTTTTTTTTAACCAGTTTTGAAATGCAACAAAAATAGGCAAAGAAGCGGTTTTACAAGTTCCTTCAATGGGAAATAACATTACACAAAACTTATTTACAGATTGATAGTGACAAAGGAGTCATCAAATTAAGGCATTTTATGCGCCTTCCTTAGATACACACCAATAAACCAATAATAGTAGTTATTTTTTCTTTTAGGTTTTGAAACCTTCTCGGGCAATTTTTTTTTATATAGGGAAATGAGTTTGGTTGTATTGTTTGGTAACTTGCAAAATAGTCTTAAAATCCAAAATGAAAAGAATTAAGATTGTGGTCCTGCCTGAGGAGAAGAAAAAAATAAAAAATAAAATAAAAAAATCGCAATATGATATTTTTGTCCACCCTACCAGTTAAGCAGTCTGTTTAAGAGAGAGATGGCAACGCTGTTTTGAAGTGCATGTTGTATTTTCTATTGTATTTTGCAGAATCAATTTTCTTTCCAATTAAAAGAACGAGGCTCTCGGTTTGTTTTCTCACCAATGAGCAGAACGGCATTTCTCCAACAGTACCATCTTCGATAACACCTTGAAGTTTGAGCAAAACACAAAAGACATAATCAGGAAATCACAACAACGTCAATACTTCCTCTGGAAACTGAATTTATTTAGTGTCCAAAAACCCATCCTACTTACGAGGGCTGCACCCAACTAAAGATTTCCGACTATTAACATTGTCAACACTGTACCTAATAACAAGCCTTTAAAATATAAATTACATTTACAAGCGCTGCGCGGTGCTCACGCATGAAGCGAGCTGCCTTTTAATTACACTTGTTAAACATTACATTGGTTAAACTTGTTAGGCGCTATTATTATTTTACTAATGTACACATTTTAATAATATATTGACATCATTAGCCCTGAAACGTGGCGTACGGAAGATAATATTCAGAGTGTCGACGTCCCCCGCTTCCACAGGCCGCAGACTCGCTTAGGTTGAGGTACACTTATGTTACGGGCTTGGCCGCACCGGCACTTAAAATACGATTTGGTAACTGAAGAATGTGATTCACGGTTTCAAATGGCTCTTATAACATATGCAATATTTTTTGTAATATACGCAATATTTATTCCGACTTTTAGACTAGTGCACGTCATGCGGCGCGCACGCATGAAGCGAGGCGCCTGTTAATTACCAGCAAAAGCTGCTCATCGAAAGCTGAAATGATTCTTCGGAATGTGTTGGAATGTCTTGTCACACGTTTCACACAGTTCTTTCACCAGGAGGAATATCTGGTCGGGTCTCCAAACTACGTTGTGTCACGAAAACAGACGCAAGAAGTGACACCAGAAATGGCGCGATACAGGTTTATTTATTTTTTATTCGATTATTGATCACTGTAAAAAAAGAAGAAGAAAAAGAAAAAAGATAAAAGCAGAATTTTAATAATAAATATATTAAAAACATAGAGAAGATAAGTAAAATAGGTATTTTATGCATTTCTGGCTGCTGCCAGAAAGCAGTTCACACCACATGCTCAGCGCTCACGGGAGTGCGCTATGATTTGGCCCCCCATCTGGGCTCGGCGATCTCTAAAAATCTGTCAGCGAGTGCAAAATCAGGCCAGAATCACGTAGTCTGAACTTGAATGTTTGGTCGACTATTTGGGGGCAGCCCTAGTACCTTGTACAGTTCGTTCATCGAGAGTATTCTGTGTTTCTCCTTCATTTGCTGGTTCCCATCCCTCACTGTCAAAAACAGAAACAGTCTCCAAAACATAGTGAACACCTGTTCCAAAATCACTGGAGTGCCCCTACGAAGCCTAGCCTCATTCTATGCGCAGCAGGTCAGGGCGAAGGCCCATGACATCATGAAGGATGGTACCCATGTCCGTCAATCCCATTTCCAGATGCTCCGTCTCGGGTGCTGCCTATGCCTCTACCAACCGGCGCAGAGCATTGTTCATTCCGGAAGCCATGCGCCTGGTGAACAGGGGACTGAAGTATAATTCTGTTCTCTATCTGGAGCTTGGCATGGAATACTTAAATACCTCTCTGCCATGTGGACTCAGGGTTTCTCACAGAAAAGTTGGGGAGTAATGCTGAGAGTGTTAATAAGGAAATTGAGTAAAATAAAATACATCTAACGTTAAAACAATGTTTTTACTCGTTTTATTGAGAAAGAATGGGACACGCGATCCCGCGTTTTTGATCAACAATATATTATTATTTTGGAGGGCTTCAACGCTTGATCGGAATGAAAGATGAGTAGATCCAGGGCTATTTTTTATTTATTCATCATTCATCATTATTATTTTTATAAGAAAAAAATACATCGTGGTTATTTTAGAGATTTTTATGAACGAACCCCATTTGTCCTTCATTACATTTTGTATACTTATCGGTGTAACTGACAGTTTGTATGAACTGGACGTTATGATAGTGAAAGCCTTTCGACCCGCCTCTTTTATCTGATTGGCTAAGCGACCATAATGTGACACTGATGAGTGCCGCTTGCCGTTTGGCTCGACGTCGCACGGGAGGGGAAAGCGGCGGCGCACCAAACAGAGCAACACAGAGGATTGCAAGCAGCGCACAATTCGGTCCGGTAGATACTGATGGTATATGAACCAGTGCCATAGCGGTGGCGAGTTTCAGTACCCAACACAACGGGCTGTGTAAAACATCCCGCGCATGATCATGTTTTGATTAAGAGTGTGCATGGAGCGGAGGAGCTATTCACAGATGGATCTGTTGTCATTGAGAAAGGGAAAAAGAAAGAGAAAGCGAAGCTCTACAACGAAATAAGAATGTATCCTTTTTAAATAGTACATTTTGAAAATCACTGTGGCGGTCAATGTTGATATTTTCACGCGCACAACCGTAAAAATACATAAAAATATTATTATATAATATATATATTTTTTTTAAACGCAGATGCTTAGGCCCGGCAGAGGGGTCAACTTAAGCCCAGCGGGCTGCTAGGCTTGTAATACACCGGGGTAAACCCTGGGACAATTCCATTTTTACTTATTTTTATCTTTATTTTATTATGACTTTTATTATTATTTTTAAATGCAATTGCACTATCAGTCCAACATAGTTCTAAAACAGCTCTATTGCTTTTTATTGTCTGGCATATGTCTGTTTTCTGTCTGTTTTTATTTATGCCCAAAATCAAATTGCCTTCATGGATTAATAAAGTTGTCTTGAATGGAATTGAATTCCGCACCGTTCTGGATACTCTAAAATAGAGCTTTTAAACAGGCTGCAGTAATTGCACCACAGGGTTAATGTACTGTACACCAAAACACACAAAATGCATAATTCAAAACCAGAAAAAAAAAAAAATTAATAAATGAAAGGAGATAGAGGTCTTTGACATTGTCGCTTAAATGCCTCATGGCACAGCTATCATGCCGTCCGAGAGAACAAATAGCGTGGACCCGTCACACAGACCTGCTTCGCCATGGCAGCGCTGGCCAAGATCAGGGAAACCACAGATCAATGACGCGGTCCGGTCGCATCTCAGACCATGGCCAGGCCGCCACACGCCTCAAGCAGACACTAGAGTAAGAGGGAGGTGAGACAGCCGCCTCGGGCCCACTTACGTATTTTCCCTTGGTCTCCGTGGCTGCCTGCTGGAAAATCGGTTGCATTCTCTTGCAGACACCGCACCCTGTCCCGAGGAAGAAAAAACAACAACAAAAAAAGCTAAAATACACAAAAGTGAATAACAGAAGTTATTACAGAGGAATTCAGCGCCATCATCATTCAGGCTCCATCGATAAAGCCCAACAAAGGCCTCGCTGGCGGTTTTGTCGACGGAGCCGTTTGGTGTGAATGGGAGCTCGCCGGGCGTCGGCGGCGAGCGAGGTAATGAATCGGAAAACCAAAAGACCATTAACTGAGCAATCACCGACTCGTACGCCTGTCCAATTGAGCCCCCGACCGGCTGCCGCCATTTAGATCTTTATCGCCCGAGCCTTCGCGCGTCGCGGCGTTGTTACTCTAGGCACAGCGTGTGCAACGATAAGAACGCGTCGCTTCCGCGGCTAGAGGGCTCTCGATTACTAATCTTAATAATAGTACGAGCAGGCGAAGAGCTGCTTTTACATCCGAGCATCCTTTTGTGTTTTCTTGGACAATACTGCAGCCCGTGACAGGGTAGTCAGCGGGGATTTTGTTTTGAGTTTGCAGGTGGATTTGTTCATTCGTAGCTCAACCTTCACAACGTGTAATGTTTTGTCCTTGAAAAAAAATTTATTCTCGGCATCCACCGTCCGCCTGCACTTACTGATCCAAGTTCTCTTTCCGATTTTGAAAAATCGGAACGGCAGGCTGAACGCGCCAAAAAGCGAAAAGGCGGCCTGAAATTTGGCGGGGGAAATGGGCCGTTCTAATGCTCTGCAGTCAAAACGGCTGCAGAAGAGGCTGAACCACCGCAGCTTGAAAATGCATTTGCAAGGAGGCTTCCTCACGATAAAACAAATAAAAACAAATAAAAGGCTGCGAGAGGAGTGATTAGTGCCCTCATCACGCTGTCGAAAAACGACGGCTTCTGGAACCTATTGAATCCCTGCAATGATGCACAAAAAAATAAAATAAAATTCTGAAGTGGAAATTTGAAGGTTATTGTAGAGTTTAGTTTCATGGGGCTGTCCTTTTTCTTCTGCATACAAAAATAAATAAATCACTGTGATGAGATAGATGAAATGCCTCTGTGTTGATTATGCCTGAAGCAATGGGGATTATCGTGATTTAGGGAGAGAAAACGATTTCACTGAGTGACAATAACTCATACGTCAGCAATATCTGGCGTTAATTCCAGGACGATTGACTGGAACTCCAATTTTTCGATTTCAATTGAGGCTAAATCGAATGAATCCAGATCCGAATCGTAAGAACAAATGGACAAAAAAATAATGACTCACAGGGAGCGTAGAACATCATAAGAAGCGGCCTCTCCTCCCTCTTCAGAAGCTTCCTGAAGTCCTTCAAAGAGAGATTTGCGACGGACCGAAGCAAACACAGAAAGACACAGTGGATATGATGAAAAAAAAGGGGTCGTTGTCAATGAACAAGGAGGCACTTCCAGAACATGAAAACAGAACGGAACCCCCACCCCCTATAGGGAAAACCCCATTAAGGATTCATTATAAACCTTTTTATTTACTACATCACTGCACCTCGGTGCATCATAGTAGAGTTTGAGAGTGTGAGTGACTTTAAAGTAATGTCTGACTGGTGTGAGCGGAGTCTCAATTGCGGAACATAAAATTGTTCCGCCGAATAGGCAGCCTCAGAGATTGCAGAGTAAAAGTCTTGTGTCTTCGCGCGCGCACACGCACAAACACAAACACACACACACACACACACACACACACACTCTATTGTAAATCATGCAACACCCATGGAAGTATAGCGGCCTATTTTCAGACAGGCTGCTCAAAAACAGCCTTTGACTGTATGAACAAAGAATGAAGAACGCAGGTAAAGAAACAGCAGAGAATCGCTATGAAGTTCTAATATTTCAAGGAGTTATAAAGATATCAACACAATTAGCACCTCGACGTTTGCAAATTGATCGTTTTTTGTTATCTGTATCTTGTTATGTTTTAAAAAAGGACCCACAAAAAGCGAAATGGGCTGCGAACACGCCCTGACTTACTTTCTCCGTCTCGATGTGGACGAGGTCTTTGGCCTCGGGGTTCTCCTCCCACAGCGGGGGTCCGGAAGGATCTTTTAAGAAAGCCACCATGGACTGTGGAAAGGTGGAGGAAGAGGGAAAAATAAGCAGGTTAAAAAAAAAAAATGTAAAAAATTAAAACAAAACAAAAACACAACTTAAGATTAACAGCATGTAATTAGTCCCGGCTGGCACCAAAACCCTCACAGAAAAAAACAAAAATAAAAAACAAGCAAAACAAAGGACAAAACAATAAAAAAAACAAATAAAAAAAAAAACACTTTAGACAAATAAAAGAATGTCTGGTGATAATTTACATTAGGTATCGCGGGGTCTCCCCTGAATTTGGAATGAGCCGATCCTCTGCGCTTGACAGATGGCGGCTCGCTGGCGCTGAAGTGCTCCTTCTTCCGCGCAGTGTCACATCTATTTCCCTACCTTAAGTGTTTGATAATGGGGCTTAGGAAAAAGCTCAGAGACACGTATAATGAACCATATGTCTGCAGAGATGGTGGCGGTAAACACATCACTCGGCGTTGCGATTACCCGCGCGGTTTGGTGTGCGGGCGGAATGCGTAACGATCACCGCGATAATACAATACAACAATATTTGGATTGCTTTTTTGGGGGGGGGGGCTCAAAGACACCGGGGAGCTCCGACGCCAGCGTGCTACTTTTCATGGCGCAAAAATATTAACGAGAATAACATTTACGTGCGCGAGGAATAATGCGATAAGGGCTGTCGAGACGGGCCAGAGAAAACAAATGCACTTATAGCCGTCCTAAGGTGTTTTTTACTTATTTCATTCTCTTATGAAGTAAAACTCATTGAAGAAGACATTTTTGGTGTGGGGGTGGTGTGGTTTGAGCAGCCACACCTGATGGGTCTCGGTAATTTGGTCCGGGATCAGGATGGCTGCTCGTCAGAGCAACAAACGAGCAACAGGTAAAACCTCCATCCCCACACACACACCCCATCCCTTGAGAGATGCCTAGCTGCCTATACCAAGACTGCCGCACACACACGCACGCACGCACGCACGCGCACACGCACACACACACACACACACACACACACACACACACACACACACACACACACACACACACACACACACACACACACACACGAGCCCTTGTCACGACATGTTTTCCATCTGCTCCAGGCTTGTCCCATCTTGCCCACTCTGTCTGTGTTGCAACGTTACTTTTATACATTTTTATAAAGACCTTAACCTATCAAATGAAAATATCATGTTTCCTCTTGGAATAAACCATTTAAGTAACTACTTGAGTTAAAAGTGCCGGAGAATAGGAGCCTCGGGGGTCCGGTCCAAGGTAATGACTAATATGATGACCATCAAGTGTTTCCATACATAAATCCTGAAGACTCTCACTCGAAGTGAGGAAGTGTAGGGAGAACCAGGGAACTAACCTTGAATGTTGCCGGCCTGTTGTACTCCGTGTGGAATGTCCCGTCTCTGCAAGAAAACACAAACAGCGGGCCAAACACACCGCGAGTCGGAAATTAAACGGGAAAACGGGGATCTGAGCTGCCAGCAGGGGCGGCGGGTGCCAGGGGCAGCACTGAGCTGTATCTGACGGACAGCGAGGCATTTGGCTACTCACTTGTAATGCAGGAGTTCAGCGCCGCCGCTTTTAGAGGCCGGATCTACCTTCACTTTCTTGCAGAGCTTACGACCCTCCGCATCGCTAGGAGCGATGAAGAGAGCAAGGGGGAGAAAAGTAAAAGACAGAGAACGTGAATCAGCCAGGTTGTACGGTAAGGTAAGATTTTTTTTTTTTTTTAAACCAAATATGGCCATATTTGGGATTATAAAATCATGCATTTCTAACCACCCACCCACGCGTTCACACTTCCTACGGCAATGCTCCATCAAGGGTTCTAAGTTCCCCGTTTTCTGTAACAACTCGCTAAGAAAATTTGCATTGCTTGGGGGAAGAGCAAGGGAGACAGCAAGTGGTACGTCCCAGCCCTAATAAAAATTCTAAAAAGATGGAATATTTACAGCAGGAGGAGGTCCCTCTGTAGACAAAAACCACATTGTCCTTTGAGAGAGGAGCAGGATTGTTGCACCAATAGTGATGAGCTCAGCGCAGCCACAACCGATGGAGAGCAGAGCCAGCATGTGCATTATGCGGTGGTGGACAGACTGTCTCTCAGGTGCGTTTCTGTGCACCCAACACCTTTTCTCTGTTGACTCATCGGCGCAGATGGCACCAGTCAGGGCGTCAGCGGAGCAGATGTGAACACCCCCCCCCCCCCCCCCGAGTGCCAACCTATCCTGTCTGGAGAACGAGAGGCCATTGTCCATTTAAAAAATGCTTTGTCGCCTTCAATTTGACCCACCAAGCTTGGACGTTAACAGCCACGCTGACTTAGTCACCTAGCTTTTGTTGTTCAGCAGACCAATGCTGTAAATAGTGGAAAATGAGGTACCCGGTCACAACAGTAAGGGCCTGACTCACAGTGGCAAGAAAAGTCCAACTGAGTCAGACTAGGATGTGCCGCACATCATTACCCTTTCCAAACTCCGCTTTCTATTAATCAACCAATGAAACTCAAGCATTCAGTCAAATGAAAAATGCAATCTCCAAACGCAAACCCAGTGTCGTCATAATGACTCATCCCGGTCCAGGTCAACGTCCAGTCGCGGGCCCTGCCTACTGTCGGAACCGGCGCAATTCTCGATCGCGGCGAGTGTTGATGCAATCCGTGTTCCGACTCCCGGGTGACGTCACGCAGTGAGTCAGCGCCGCCGTGAAGTCGGCAGTGGGGGGTGGGGGGGTCTGCGGTTGGTGCAGGAAATAGGAATGTGCGGAGGTGGAAGAGAGCTCGGGGACGGAGGAAAGATAGAATGGTGAGAAGTTCCAGGGTTCTGACTGAGGTAAGGCAAGAATAGAGGACAGAGAGAGATGCGTTGGACGCTGCGGCTGAGAAGGCGATTAATCTGCCGGCACTTGGCCAAGTGAAACTGTTGTCCAATCGAGTGAAGATAGGGGGGCGAAACTAAATGCGCAGACAAGATGTTGACGGTATTAGTCAGTGATAAATACAAAACGAAGGGCAAAGCTGCATTAATACTTCCAAGGAAGGAATTAAACCTTTGAAATGTTATTTTCTTGAATTTGTCCAAAGCCCTTTAAACACTACTCCTGACATTTGCTTACTGCAAAATTGTAGAAAAGGTCGCAGGCTCTTGTCATCTATATCCTTTACACCTTGAAGTGCCGCCTGGGAATCCACGTCTCTGGGAAGGATCAGAGCAGACTGTTTGGCCCCTGCCCCCTTCCTGTATGAGCTCATCCATTTCCCCGGTGGATCCTGGTTGGCCAGCACTCAGGTCCCTGTCATCTGTTCAAAGTGTGTCATCCTGGCTCTCGGTGGCAACTCCGCCTTGGCAGGAAGAACCAGTCTCACGCTGCCATTTTCTTTCTCTTTTAACTCTCTTTTTCCCCTCACTGTGCCCCCTCCCTCTCTCTCGTTCTCTCTTTTCCCGCTCGTCCCTCTTGCTCGACGGCGAGCTCACTGTGTGAGCTTTGCTTTGGACTTCATCCACGTGAGACCGTGGAGGAGTGCGACGGCAGAGCTTGAGGCGTACACTGGCACAAGTTTGTCCTGTAGAATCGAACCCCACTTTGGCTTCCCCCGGCAGGATACTGGCATGAGTAGCGTACAAAGAATTTGTCGCCAGCTCCTACCGAGCGCTCGTCAACACCAGCAAGAGGCTGTTTGTTGTAAAGGGTAAAAATAAGATCATAGTGCATTACACTTGAGAAAAACAAAGCCAAAAAGTAAAAAATAAAATAAAAAAATAAAATAAAAAGAATCATGGCATGTCTTTGAAAACAAACAAAACTGCCGACAGTGCCTTGAGACTGTTTTTTGAGATTTTATTTATTTATTTTTCCATCCCGGACAAGCTTCAGAGAAGGAGAGCACGGGGTGTCAAAGGGAAACACCGACTTCTCCAGTGTTTCCTGCTTTTTGATGCATTTTCTTTCCCCCTCCCAGGTGAGAAGGGGGTTTCCGAGAGGTGCATGGGTTGTCAGGTGTTTTTTTTGTTTTGTTTTGTTTAATCACGAAAAGCGAGTGGAAGTCAGATCGCTGGGGAGCGAAGCAAGACAGCGCCTAGGAAAACAATTCCTTTGCGTTCGGTGGCGGTATATCTCGTATCTGACCCATACAAACCGCTTGAGGAGAGCATGCTAGTGACAGAGCTCCTGCAGGCAAATGTATGACACAACCGCAAAAGTGTGGGGAAGGAATTATTTGTCTGGCTGACATAGATAATCAGCGACGGTCCGCACACGTGCCTTGCACTCTTGCCAAAAGCGGTACCACAAGCAAACAAAATGCAGACTCGTGTGCATACACACACACCCACCCACACACACACACACTGGTGCACACACACGCACAAGCACACCCACATGCACACGCTCCTCTCTGTCTCTTAGAAGACAGATATCCACCCTGCAACATTTAATGACAGCCTCATTGTCACTGGAGGACACAAAATAGGCCGTGATTGAAAGGCAGCAGAGGGAACGCTGCAAATTACAGAAAGCGATGACATGAAAGACGTGCCACTTCTATGCCTGGCATAACAATGTTCACTTATATAGGCAGTGATTACAATTTCGCCGGGACAGAGATGAAGAAGGCGCAGAGTGATTAAATCATCGGCATCACACTTACCCACAGTTGACCCAAGCGATGGTCCCTTGGCCCTTCACCGTCTGAGCCACGTTTGACAGCAGCTTCAGCTGGGTGTCCCCCGACGTAGCTGCAGACACAGGCAACACCGCTGTCGTCAGCCACAGAACACGGGAATAAAAAAGATCCAGTAGCTACATTTGTAATCTAGGCATAGGATGAATCCACCTGACAATTGCAAAGGCTTGGGGAGCGCCAACGTTGATACCAGGGACACTTGTGTTGAACAAGCCACACGATGGGCGAATTAGACCGACTAAGTGGCCTGCGTAGTTAACTATTTAGTTATGATGTACGTGTAGTTAGACACCGCCATATGAACTCAAGCGCAAACATCACAGGTCATCTCAGGTCAGATTGTCCCCAATCCACCTTGTATGGGTGGAGGCGGGATGTAGCCTTGTTTGTACAGTTGCATCACATGTTCAAATTAAGGCACATAAAAGAAAGCATTCCGCAATAAACTGTCCCCGCTACAACAACACAGCGCAATATTGCTGAATTTCTAGAGATATGGCAAACAAAGCAGACTCCTGCAAGGAAAGTAAACATAGTGTAATATCCAAGTCCCTGTGTAAAACAATTCATCACTTTTATGCCTCCCTCCTCCTACACTCGGGCTCCGTACGTAGAGAGAACAATTCCACTGGCCTCTGTCAGCTAAGGCTATATTAAGATTTGGGACATTGCCAGGACTCCTCTGGGGTCTCTGCCTCGCACTGCGCAAACAATAAAAACATCTGTCAATTCTACGTCGGTTTATTACCATATATGGAACAGGGCTTCATTGGAGGATATGGGTTTGGTCACCTAGAGAGCGTTGGTTGTTCCGGTTCAATGAGCCTCACAGCAAAGAGCAACTCAGCGCTCCGACTGGTTCACAGACAGACCGCCTGACTGATTCAATGGCCGGTTGACTGACTGACTGAGCGAAAGGTCAAAGCCTTGGAATGGGAGGTATAGTTTAGGTGGAGAGGCTGATGATGAAACTTCTGTACAAGCAGACGTAGGAAGGAAACCGCCGAACCCTTTGAAGAAGCAACAGCGCACAAAGCAGCAGTCAGCAATCAATCACCAACACCAGTTGAGAGGTTGGGTTGATCGGCCTTAACCCAATAACCTCAAACGGGTTAACAATTATCAAACAAATACATCTGGTTTGTAGGAGTGGGTTTATGGAAGAAATACAGGAGTACGCCACAGTGGGCAGCTCCTGCTACGAGCCCGCTGAGTGCAGTCCTCACTTCTTGTTACAAGTCTGCAACATGCAAATGGAAAGGGAAATTAAATGCAGCGGGGTGGAAGAGGGGGTACCTTCTCTAATGGCCGAAAAGAAACTGGTTGACAACTCTGTTTGCCCATGGTTAGCGTTGTGGTCTGTATTCTGTTAGTTTTCCATGGCTTGACAACTTATGCTTTATAGTTTGAACATGGCACAATTGAAAGAGAAGACTCGGGATGCACTGAATTATTATTGCGAACGCAATCATATGATAGGAGTCGTGAGTAACATCATACGATATGCTTATATCAACATCGTAATTTATAAAGAACCTTATTGAATACATAATCTCATGTTGCAAAGTCTGCCAATTATTAGTCTTTAAAGCTAAAACTGCAACACTCTGCATCCCTACATCCAACCATAGCCTCTCTCTCTGTTTATACTTGTACTATTCATTACTGACCTGTGACTTTCCTGTGGTTTGTCTCTATTTTTGTTGTGTATTGGTTCCTTCATAATCAAGTTTCTGCCGTTGTGATGTGTCTTACTGGAAAAAAAAGGAACCTTAAAAGTAAAAGAAAAAAAAAAAGTCTCTCTCTTTAAAGAGATAAACCGTACAAAGGAGGAAGTCTGGGCTACAAAGGGAGCTGTCCTTATAGTGAACAGCGCTCTCAAACCTGGTGAAGAAATCAACAGATCCCTGCGTACCTAGTTATCTCTGAAGATGTTTATACTCTTACAATTCATTACTGACCTGTGACTTTACTGTGGTTTGTCTCTTTTTTTTGTTCCTTCATGATCAAGTTTCTGCTGTTGTGACGTGACTTACTGAGAATAAAGGAACCTTAAAAGTCCCCCCGTACCTGTTTTGGTGTAGAGCACCAGAACATTGGTCCGTGTCCTGAGGAGCTTCTTGAAGTCTTTGTGGTCGCTGACCTTCTCTATGAGAGGAGACACCTTCACTGCCTCCAGCACCCACACCTGCCACACCTGGTCAAAGCACAAGAAACAGTCACAAGTGGCACATGTGGATGGGCCTTAATGTCTACTAGTAGAAAAGGGGAGTCAGTCTGACTTTGGTTTCACAGAACCGTGTAAAATATAAAAGCATTACTTGTAGTGCAATGAATATGTATGTCATGTCTTGGTGAGATAAACTACCCATTATGTTCTTAAAACACAATTTAAAACCAGTGCCAGCTGTTTTATGAAAGGTAGAGCGTAGCAGTCAAACTTATTGTAATATGCCAACTGCCAAATTCACAGGAAAGCATAAAACCTTGAGCAATCCCATTAACGGAGCTTCCAAATTGTACATTTCTGAGTGTCCATACTGTCTGTTAAGCTGTCCATTTCTTTCCTGGTATATAGTTTCTGTACCTTGGACGAAATAGAATTGAATACCAACTCCCTAACCATATTTTTCTGCCATTGTGCTCTTTTAGAAATGTCATTTTTGGTCTGTCTTGATTGTGTTTTAATGTCTTATCAGTTATTCAAGAAATATTCTACGCAAATGAGTAATTGTTATCATTATGGTTATAATCTAAATGTCTCACGAAGTAGAGAAGTGAGGGTGTGCATACTACAGCAGCTTCAAAAGCAAAGACAAGTGTTTGTGTAATTTCTAACAATAAGCTCTATCAGCCCTTTGTTGCCGGATCTCAGTGCTTTTCCCCCAATGGTGTGATTAGGAGAAGGTCATACAACTCATGCTAAAAATGCTAGACTCTGAATATGACGACAGGAGAAAAAAAAAAAAAAACAACAAAAAAAAAAAAAAACCCAAATCCTCTAATGTCCTACTACGGGTTCAATACGTGTCCTTCATCATCACAGCTTATTAAATAGTCCCTCCTTCATGCCGCGTCCCCCACCGAGAACCGAATTGGACACCCGACACTGTCTGCTCGCTCAGCAGATCCTGGCTGATGAACGATCACCTGGAATGAAAACAAATACCTGTCAGGCTTATTTTCGAATTTCTAATTCCCGACTGGGTGCGCGTATGACCGGAATCTTAAAATACTACCCTCAGCTAGGCCTGAAACTTGGATAGAAATATTTTCAGAGGGGCATACACGTTTGCGATGCAGTTTGTGGTGATGCGTTGTGGGTGTCCAACTGAATAGGTTGATTTGATGATCATATCTTTTCAGTGTGCTTAAATGGTCGGGCATTTTGGAGCATATGGGCACTTAGAGGCTGGTTAGGGGACACCTTAATGCTTAGAGCCGCAGGTTCTGAGCGACCTCTGGGTTCGGAGGGACCTCGGCTTTGGAGGGTAGACACAAGGTTCGGCGGAGAGAGGAGTGGAGGACGACAGCGTGGATTTCAGGGAGACCGATTATCCAATGCTCGACGGCAGTTAAAATTAAACTCTCAGTTAAATTATTCAGTAGATGCACAATGAAGAAATTTTCACTAAGCTACATTTTCCGTACGAGAGAGCGAGAGAGTGTGCATGCCTGTGTGTGTGTGTGTGTGTGTGGACTCTACGTTTGAAACCGCACGGAGCGTCCCTGTAACCATAGCAACTCACTCTCCCACTCCCATCCCCGACAGCGCAGTAGAAGAGGAGACGCAGAGGAGACCAGTAGAAAAGCTGCTGCTGCGCTGACTCTCTGTGCAGCTTGCATGGGAATAAATGTCAATATTATAAAAATATACTTCAATCTACAAGCTTCAATTGGTCAAAATTTGGGACATTGCGTCTGGTTGGGGGACAATTGGTCAAAATGCGGGAGTTTCCTGCACAAATGCGGACGTTTGCTCACCCTAAGCACAAACATAGAACGAAAACACAAGACTGTTTTTGAGCGTTATGGACGATGATGGTTTGGAAAGTTACATAACAGCTCATGAAATATAATGTTAAATATATCAAAAACCATAGCGGCAAAAATTATAATTTTTACGTCACAATTGGCACTGTTTTTATTGGTATTCTAATCACTCGGGGTGCCAACTCAAATGAGGTTTGTTCGTATACTTAACTATGCTGTTGTTGGATCCAACATCGGCGAGTGAGAATGATGTGGTGGGTTTTGGGGGGTTTTTTTGGGGTGGCCAGCCGAGAAGTTTGAGAACCCCTGCTCTACAGTTCCGTGCAATGAATAAAATGACAGGTGGAATAAGTCTCTCTCTGGCTCACTCTCATAACATTAACCTCACAATTTTCATCATTATGCACAACGTCATTATATACAAAATAGGCCAAAGCAGCAGGAGCTAAATGATGAGGAGTTCCAAATGTCGGCAGACTGTAAATGACTTTAAAAAGCAACATAACGGATGGTCTTGCATTAGGGCAGAGATCATTTTTAATGAAGTCAGACATAAACGCCACAAAAAGCTTTCATTAAACTGTGTATAGAGAGCCAGCTAAGTGAGGCAGAGAGGCTAACACCAGACAGCCGGGACTTTACGTGACACGTCCACCAACTCAAACGTGCACAAGCGTTCCGTGACAGATGTTGAATAACGGTAGAAGTGCAGTGGGCGAGTTGGTGCAGCGTACGGGTGCTGCGGTCATGGCCTAAGTGCACGCTTCCTATTAAATCCAGGTTAATCCACTGTTTCGGCTCCACGGCTTACGTGACCCTTTTCAATAGAAACATGAGATAAAACTACATAGAAATGATTTGTAAACTGTGCAGTCAATTTAAATGTGTTTTTTATGAGTCTACATTGTACCAGAGACCTCGAGCTGCTGGATTTGCTTATTGATCAAGACACGTAGTTACAGATATGCAATACAGCATAAAGATTCCTCACTGAATAATTACAATTGTGGCTCACATTTCAATAATATTAAAATGTATTTATGGCAGACTACTATAAATTTTTGTTTTTTAAATACCTTTTAACTGGATAACTGACTTTGTGTAAGTTAAGAGTTTTTATACTAAGACAGTCTAAACAAGATCAACATGTTGTAACTTGTTTAAAAAATGACATTACAAGCAGGAATCACAAAGATTGGTTATTTTTCAAACAACAACGAATAAAAGCATTCGGGGTATTTCGGACATAAAACCTACGATCAAACTGTGTTAAATAAATATTTAAACTGCTGTTGTTTCCAATACTCCTCCTCTCTCTCCCTCTGTTAAAAACAAACTATGCAGACAAATTCTGTTCTATTCTGTTCAGACTGTTTGACAATGTGAACCAGACTTTATTTGCGTTGATATGGAAAAAAGCCTCCGTACACAACGGCGTGGCATTGTGCAGCCTCCTCATAATGCAGACGGGGCGTAAAGAAGATTTGATATGGCATTATGGAGCCTTGCTTGTCACCTGCGCCGCACAGAGGGCTCACATAAACAATGCTCCGTTCAATACAGGGTACGGAACAGCGTCGCGCCGACCGCCTCGCGGGCCAAGGTTAGAGCCGGAGACTGGTTCCACCCAAGTGGGCTAACTCCGTCTTCCTAAGGCAGCGCATCCTCTCAGCTGACAGGCGGCTGATAAGTAGCAAACCGCTATCGATGGCGAGCAATCAGCGGGCCTGGCTGTGAGCCCTGGCGGCTCCAACGGCTGGCTTCCTTTAGTGTGACACCACAGGGGGTGGCATGCAAATAGTGTTGTGTTTGTACCCAACCCTGTCCCTCTCCATTACCACCGTCTACTGAACACACGCTGCACAGGGACACACAGGGACAGACTGACCGGCTCAAAAAAGGCGATCGATGGGGGGAATCGTAAAAAGGGAGGCATGTCGTAAGAACGACAGTCACTTATCTCCGACTGCAGATCCGGGGGCGGCCAAGCCTGTTTAACTCACTTTCTGAGATGCCTCGCTATAGTACGAGCAGACGCTGCCCTGTGAACTCATCTCTTTTTCCAAATCGCTGGTCCTTTTGGTGCAAGTCTTCATTACCATTTAGATTTATGCATCAACCTATATTGGTGGCCTTTTTTAAATATGTAGTCACAGTGTCTTACACATCATTTAGATTAGTATTATTTATATTAAAAGCAGATGTGAGACTACAGAAGGTGAGAAACGACAACATTCACATGTTGACCAGTTTCAGACCCCACCATGAAGCTGTGTGCAGACAAAATACTCCCCCAAAAATACACATCCTTAAGAACAAGAAACAAGGTGGCGCCTACTAAACGGGCACTGGGCTCCTACCCGTTGTGACAAATCTGCATAATAAATAGAATGCAGGTTTGTTTGTTTTTTTATTTTATATTTTTTGGGGGGGGCGACATTGAATCAGCAGTAATCATGCCAGTTTTTGTAAAGCACTCGCCTCGATTGCCTTCTGACTAATGAGCCAGTCAACGTGTGTGTAATTGGGAGGTGTGCAAAGATCTGCAGGCATTGTGTGAGTGTGTGCAGTATTAAAATTTCTTGAGGAAGCAGACGGTGAGAGACGGTGAGCCCAGAGCTTTGACAAGCCGAGACCTTTTACATTATCAGCAGGAGCTTTTAGTGTCATTGAGGGAAAAGTGGTCATTTGGCCCCCCAATGTCGCCGACTTTCACTCGCTCTACCAGCCCGGTCCGCTTTTTCGACAGGACCTGAAGAGTCGAAGGAAACTGTGTCGACATTTGTGCTTGTGTGTCTCCTTGTGTATGCGCAAGTGGAGGAAGAAGTTCCAGAAATCACTTTGACAGGCGGGGCAGAGAGAAAGCCGCCACCACACACACACACACACACACACACACACACACACACACACACACACACACACACACACACACACACACACACACACACACACACACACACACACACACACACACACCTCATCCCTTGAGAGATGCCCAGCTGCCTATACCAGGACTGCTATACCTACCCTATGTACACACACTTACAGAACAACACTCC
Source organism: Zeus faber (assembly GCF_960531495.2). Classification (NCBI taxonomy): domain Eukaryota; kingdom Metazoa; phylum Chordata; class Actinopteri; order Zeiformes; family Zeidae; genus Zeus; species Zeus faber. Next base: position 8,972,646 of record NC_137210.1, on the reverse strand, counting down.
ACCCATGTTTGCATTGCTTTCTGAACAGGATGTGGCGCAAGGAACAGTCTGCAGCTTGTAGCATTAACTGTTTTTAACTGGGTAAAGGGACATTGGCCACTTTGCATCAAGATGGTTTTGGGTTCCAACCTGCCAGCGGCCGTTCTTCCCATGTTCTCGTGGGTTTCCAGCGGGTGCTCCCATTTCTCCCCACCCTAAAAACCTGCCTGTTAGAGACAGGCATCGGCTCTAGATGTGAAGTGATCTAGATAGTACACCCTGGAATTCCTAAGGATGGGTGGGATGCAGAGGGCACATTTCCCCAATGAGGTTGAATAAAGCGTAACTTCTACACACTAGGAATCGTGTGTCTGCGGAAAAAAAATAAACATTTTATTCAGTTTATCATTGACTGTCATGTGACTGTTCATGCACTCACACACACACACACACACACACACACACACACACACACACACACACAGCCTAGGAATGTCCGTTAATGGACAGTCAAATCTCCAGCATATGATTGTATGTATTCTGATAAGTAGATCCTGTTCTGTGTATTATTTGACACTTACATACATGTAAATAAGTCTCCGCATGAGTGTGGAACCGAGAGGAACTAGATCTGAATTCCCACCCAGGCACATTCAGACTCTCCAGGCCCCAGATGTCAGACTCTTTACCTTCTCCTCGGACCTGATCGGGAGGGACCGTTTTGTGCACACAGGACGGGCGCCTAACAAAACACCGCTACAAGTGCAGGCGATCAGACCAACTTTCGTGCCTGGGGGAACATAACGAAGGCATCGCTGGACGTCGCCTGCGCCGTCCACTGGTTAAATCGCTGGACCGGAGCGCTGAGTTGGGTCTCTCCTCTAGGATAACGCTGTCAACTTTGCCTCCTGCGCGGACCCAAGGCGGAGGGTGATCAATGCCTGCTCGCCCGGGCTCCCAAACGCCACCCGGAGGGTATCGATAACTTCGCCCGCGGCCCCATTCACGCCATGCAGATCGGAACGCTCTTTTCACTCACCAGCAGCAGCAGTATGTACATTTTCGCCGCTCCAAGCCGACTCCTGCAGCGCTTCCAAGAGGCCATGATGCCGCTGCCACGTCTGGATACGCATGCGCACTCCGCTTTCTTGGGAGACTCCGGCGCGGCGCCATCCTCCCTGGGAAATGGAGTTTCCTTCTCTTTTTGTTTCTTCAAGAAAAGGTAGTAGTATCTTCCACGTTCAAACGAACATCGTGTTCATTTGTTCCCAGACAGAACCTCAACGTTTCACCGGTCCGCTATGATGCTGTGCTGCAGCGCTATTTAGGCTCAACTCGATAGTATTCAGTGTTGAATGAAGACGTCGGGCTAATTGGTGTGTAGGCTAAAGTGCTAATTCAATTAGCCTGGTTCCTTGTTGTCAATTATCATTACAAGTTTCATCCATTCAACCCGATTGTTTTGGTTTTTTTGTGTCGTTTACCACCAGTGCAAGATAATATGCTATGAAGA
>NC_137210.1:8928654-8968654 GCF_960531495.2 Zeus faber | reverse complement strand
TTTACCAGAAAAGAAATTAAAAATTCCATGTCAGAAGTCAGAATCTCTTTAGGATTTATTGTCATTGTGGATGGCGAAACTTGTCAACAGAGGTTTTCTGTGCGGCGCGGTAGGATGCATTTCCACTTTTTTTTTATTTGCTCGTTTATGTCTCTATTTTATTTTTATTTTTTTTTTAGATGTGATCGATTCATTTATTCATTCGTTTATAACTGATATTTCAAGAGTGTGTTCTTCCGAAAAAGATTCCATATCAGTTGTAATCAATAGGCGGTGGTGTGTTACGCGCGGAACGTGCCCTCGTTGCGCGTCAGAAATAAAAGCGTATTCACTGCGGACACACAAGTCAGACTGAGAACGTCGTTCTTTTATTATCGGCCCGAAAATGGGAGCGATGGGAGGCTCTCACACGTCCTCCATGTATGCTTTGTCTTTTGTGTTTTTGTCTCTCAATCGGAATTACTACTTACGAGAAGAAGAAGAAGAAGAAGAAGAAAAAAAAAAAGCCATGGCTGATGTTGGATCACCAGGCTGAAGGATCAAATGTGGATCGTTTTGCGTGTGGCATTTCCCTGTGAGGTGAAGTTGCGAAAACAAAAGCGAATGCAATGTCAGTGGTGAACGACAGAGGGCAGTGTTTGAGCAGCCCGGACACGTGAGGCCGCATCACAAGCAGCCTTATTCTATTCCCTTTGCCCCCCAGTGAATGTGCACGTTGACGTTGCAATGGCTTATGGCGTCAAGCCGCCCTCGATATACCTTTTAAGACACGTATAATGAATGTGGATTTTGTGAGATTGTTGCTTATTTTGATTGGTTTTCAGAGTACAACTCGAAAGGGGGAGACAGACATTTCAGCGATTTCTACTGAGCTTGTTTCTTCGCTCTGCAGAGATAAATTGACTCAGGATCATTTGTTTGGATCATGTAAAATATTGTCAACTTAGACCCTGCAACAAATTGCCAACCTGAAAGCTGTTTTTGCTCCAGGGTATTTTTTGTCTTTAACATCATGTTGTTTTTCATCTATGCTAATTGATTAAGTGCATGACTCAGTGGTGTCTAAAAGCGTGATTGGAGGGCAAATTAAAAGGAAATTACTTTCCACAGCTTTCAGAGTGCTACGACAGACTTGAATCAGGATATATTTTTCAATATAAAGTCTCCCGGTATTTTACGATGACTATAATTCCCACTTAAAAAAAGTTTCCCATCTTCTCATAAAATACTTGTTTATTCAGATTGAGCCTTGGATGTTTGATCTGCTTTTAATCAGAAAAAAAAATCTGAAAAAAATATTAGCTCATATGTGTGGTTGATTTTGACAAAACAACCCCCCCCCCCCCCACCCCATTGTCTCTTTATTAATATTCATATATTCGTAATCATATAGGTTTTGTAATGCTCCCATGCTTGTCTTATGTGCGATTAACGCCTTTGTTAATTCAAGAGCCACTCCAGTGTTTGGACTCTGTCCTTTCAGATGAGAAAATGGGTTTTCTCCTTTGATGAACTTATGAGCGCCCTTGACAGGTCCAGGCGGGGGACCGGGCTGGCACGGCAAAAGAGATGTAAAACTATACACACACACACACACACACACTGGACCCTCCTTCAGCCTCCCCCCATCCCATCCTCACCACTTCTCCATTTCCACTCTCCATCTCTCCACCCCTCTGATCTTCTCGTAACTCGAGTCTCAACGTTGCCTGTGTTTGTCAGTGGCCTGTGCGGTGCGCGTGTCATCGATGGCGGATGAAATCAACCCTAAAGTGTTTATTTTTGCGAACAAGTCGGGTAATGTGGCCCCGCCACGCCGACGGCCGCTTCATCAAATTTTCAATGATGCATATTTAGGCGCCGCCATATGAATTATTCCTGTTGTCGGGGCATCATCGGAGTGGGACAACGGACATGAAAGTTTAATCTCCGGAGAACTGGAGCCCGACGCACGGTAATGGCCACCGTCCTTCACAGATTAACCTCCCCAGATAGAAACTCCCCGGGGTAAGAGACGGTGCGCACGGCTCTGACCTCCACTACCGTGCCGGGCTGTCAGTGGGTTGGTGTGTACTCAAATATGTGTGTGTGTGTGTTACAGAGGAGCCAAACTTTTCTGTTCCTCTCTGCAGCACAGCACTCACTGCTCTGTTCACTGTTCACACGCCAGACTTGTAAATATGTGTAAAGAGGCGAAGGGAGAAAATTTCAACTTACAACACAAACCAAGCTTAATTTAAATAAAGAACTTGAAACCAAAGGAATTGGTTTTACTTTGGCACAGTCCTTTTTTTTATTATTTTTTTTCATATACATTAGCTTTTTTGCCTGCTTATCCGGACACCTGTTTGCTTATTCTCTGCAGCTGCTTTGTGAAGCTTCTGAATTCCAACCTGAGGGTGAGGGTGGCCGCTACAAAACCCCAGACTTTCTACCAAACCACGCAAGCCCATTTAAAACCCAAGTAAATATGCGATGGTGTCTGGCTGTGACGTGCTCCCCACAGCCGTGCGCGACAGGGGAGGGCAGAGGCATTTCGACTTCAACAGTTATCTTAATATGGGAGCCACATAGTAATTAGTTATGAAACCTACCTATTTGCCTTAAAAGAAGTAGAAGAAACTTTTGTTGTTTTGAATCGTGTGTGTGCATGCGAGTTATTAGAGAGAGAGAGAGAGAGAGAGATGCATTAAAGTGTGGTTTTTTTTTTTGTTTTGTTTTTTTAATATTCAGAGCCCTGTGGGCATGATGGAGTGTATCCACTGCCCTCTGTTGTGTTCATTGAATGCCCTATTTAATAATAGCTCAGGGCGCAGCGACTTGTGACGCCACCCCTCACCTCCGCAACTCACTGCGATTAGAACTGTGCACATTTGTCCCGGTTGTCTTTGTTGGAAATATGATTGGTCCGCATTTTTGATTTGACCCCCCCTGAAATAGGCGAGTTTGTCTACACGGCGTGTTTCGTTGTATCTATTGGCAACCGCTGCACTAAAGTTTGACTCTGCTCCCCCCGGTTCCCTTCTATATTTATCATGGACCCCTCATTGAATTTTTGATAATGGCCGTTACTATGGCACGGCCCTTGATGGATAACATGTAATTGTGCTAAGGAAACGGTCATGGCTGTCAGGAGAAGGCACAGACTGCGCTGGTGCCTTTTTGTTTTTCCGGGTGGCTGATTAAGCGGGTTCACTCGGTCGGCGGTCACCGCGAATGAATTATTCCTAAATGTCTGTCTGGGCCCATTCGCTCTCCCAGGACCTGTGGAGACCGCCATTGTGTCTGAACCTGAAAGTGCACTCGGCGCGGCCTCGATGTGTGCCTGTAACCTGGTCCTGCTGCTCGCCGCCTGCGAAATCCGATATGAATGAGGCGTGGAGCTCCCTGTCTGCACTGCCGCTAATTAATGCTTGTTGCGGCCCAACGAGCTTAATTTGTCTGGAACCTTATCGCCGTTGTCCTTGTTTGTTTACCCTCTCCTTCCCTGTACTGTTATTACCATTTCAAGTGGAAAAATAGGTTGGGGGTGGGAGGGGTGGTATGTACTGGTTAAAGTGTTTTCATCATCTGTGATAACGGTGCTGTGCTGTGTGCGAAAGTCAAACAGTCAGTGACCGACCGCATCAAAATAATAATCACCATCCCCATCATTGCATTGTTTTTTAAATTTTATTCCTCTAGCTGTCACTTGAAGGACAATTTCCTAAACCTAATATGTTTTCCTTGAGGTGTGAAGCAACTCAATTTGGTTTTACATACAGATCGCTTTCCCTCCTTGATTGTGCATGTGTGTTTGCGTGTGTTTGTTTGTGTGTGTGTGCGTGTGTGCGTGTGTGTGTGTGTGTGTGTCCTCATTCACGGCTGCTCCTCTGTGTTTACCTAAGTGTGCGTGTGTGCGTCTGCGTGCGTGTGTGCATACGTGCATGTCTGAGCAATTTGATTTCCCTTTGTGTGCGTGTGAAGCGGACGTGAAGGCATGTGCCTTTTCTCTCTTCCGTCACACACTCTCGCTCTCTCTCTCTCTCTCTCTCTCTCTCTGGCTCCTTCTTAGTTCCCCACCAGGTCTGAGGGAGGGCCAGGATAAATGAGAAAATAAAAGGAGGGCGAGAGGAGGAGCGAGTGCTCCCACAGTTGATTTGGCTATTGTTAGGGGGAGGAACACTATTCCCATTGATGCCAGTGGATGCATGGCTGAAACCCCTAGAAGCTTTAGGAAGGGGGCTCATTCAGGACTCCGGGCGACCCGAGGGACCTGGTTAGGAGATGGGTGTCGGGGGCCATTGATGGGGGACAGTGGGAACATTGTCCCCGCTCCAGTGCGTTTAATCCACCCCCCCCCCCCACCCAACCTCCACCTCTGAACCTATGGACCAGATTTGACACTCAGGTTGTCTGTTACTGCCTTGTGTGCTACTGGAGAGGACTCTCCTAAAACTAAAGTCCCCTTAAATAGATCTGAGGAATGAAGAGGAGGAAGAAAGAAGAGTATGTTTCTTCCATATGATTAAATTTAATGCAGAGGGTTTGCCAACTCTCTAAAGATGAAGGGGTTACAGTCTTTCTGTCTGTCTGTCTGTCTGGCTGTCTGTCAACATGTAGATCATTGGATAAAGCATCTCATGGAGTCATTCAGGGATCTCTTTTGTCTTTTTGCAGAGATTTCACCGTGAAAGGTCTACCTTAAGGACCTTTATGGGGGGGTCTTAAAAAAACCCTGTAAAGGTCCTCCTCCAATAAGGGTCTTTTAAACCCTCCCATAGACCCATAGAAAATATTAATATCATGTCTGACACTTTTTCTACATAAAGGACTGCCAGACAAAAAACAAAGCGACTCTGTCTTGTGCCTGGGATGATTTGATATTGCAAGAAGCAATCAGCATTCAGTTTGCTGCTGAAACCCCAGCTGCCTGGTGCAGATTGTAGTTTGTTCACTTACTCTAAGTATTTATTAGCGTTGGTTCTTCTCCAGGATCATGCTTTGATTTGCGACTTCTGGTTCATCACATAACTGGCTCATTAGCGGGTACAACACATGGCTTTCTGTTGGTCAGCGGTCTGCTGTTCAGGGTATGCATTGCTATTGTGTGTGTGTGTGTGTGTGTGTGTGTGTGTGTGTGTGTGTGTGTGTGTGTGTGTGTGTGTGTGTGTGTGTGTGTGTGTGTGTGTGTGTGTGTGTGTGTGTGTGTGTGTGGCTGCAGATGCGTGTTTGCTAAAGCAGACATGAAGGTGTGTGTGCGTGGCCGGTCGGCCAGTCATTTGTTACAGGTGTCAGCCAAGACCTAAATAGCTCAGAGCGAGTGCAGGTGTGTTGCTGTTGTATAGCGGTAGATTTCAGGGTGGAGGAAGGTGGAGGATGAAAGAAGAACAAGCACCCAGCCACCTGCATGAACCGCGTTTTCTTGAAAGCTTGTCAGACACATTTGCCGGAGAAAGTAACGTAACATTCGAGGTGTGGGTCCGAGAATGAACATTTAGCAGCAACCAGTGCACGGGCATTCACTTTGCCACAATCTTTATTATCTTGGGCTCTGCGTCTCATTTATGGATGTAATTAGATGACCGCCAGTCAGGCTGTGAATCACAGTATGAGCCTAATAACATTGCAATCCAGAATGCGGTGGGAGCAGCCGTCCTTTTGTCAGGTGTTGATTGGAAATGCACGGCAATGGCTAAATTTACTGCTGAGCTGAGGGAGATTAGCGTTTGAACCCGCTGACAAATGCAGTTGTATAGAGCCTTATTGACAGGTTGAAAATCAAAGTATCATATACTTGGGGAAAAAAAACAGCGTTACTAAATACAGTGCTTTTAAATGTTTCATGGTGTATGAGATAATTGCCTGCCCCCTTGGAGGAGAGGGGGGTGTCGCTTCTGCTTTATCACCAAAGCAGCTTAATTGAAATATGAAAACCTCTTTGTTACCACATGCATGAATTTCCAACCACTTTCAATATGTTTTTTTATACCCTTGGTCTATTTCTTTACTTGACTTATAAAGGTGGTGATGATGTGATCATCCTTCATTTATCATTCATGCTATGCCCTTCACTTTTACATTCTGAAGCAATTGCCAGTGAAAATTTCTCCCGCAACCTGATTCCAATGCCTCGGGTCTATTTCTATAGAGAAATCACCTTTTCCTATATGTGTGTGTGAACAGCCACTGCATGATAAGCAAATGTGGTACGAATGACAAAGGGGAGTGATAGCTTAGCGACTATGGGACGATCTCATGTCTCGGAGGCCAAACCGTCTGAGAATTACCCCAGTGAAATGAGCCAAGCTACTTTTCCGAGTCTGCATTTGATAGGCTTTAATATCGGACCGGGATCGCAATGAGCACTCAGCTTTACCGCAGCTTGAATGGACTTTATTCTAACACGGCGAAAGGTTCAGTATGATTACTCAATTGTCTTTTGTGACCTTTTGTTTTGCTCCAGCCTGGCATCCCTTGGTCTTAAGCCAAAAGAGTAGAGTTTTTCCTCCGGTCGAGGAGCTGATTCTCCATTCATATTGCGTGTCCGCTGAAGAGTCCTTTCTGGAGCAGTGGCTGGATGGGGGAGGGGGCGGAATCAACACCTCATTAGTTATCAACTGCCCAACGCGGAGCGCATTCTGACTTCCACATGAGAGCAAGCGAAAATATTTGGAGTATGGACCCTTGAGACATGACACTACTACGTAAGTGTTGTTTTTTTTGTTTTTTTTAATTTCTGCCTGTCCCCATTACGTCTTACAAAACTTGCCGTCCATGATAGCAGACCTCCTTGACAAGTTTGAATAGAAGCCTCCCTCGCGAGATGAACCAAGAAAGCAGTATGCTCAATATCAATATTCCTCCCTCGAGCTTGAGCTTTTCATTTTTTAAGTGGGCACAGTTACTGGGCCCCTCTACCTCCTCAACGCTGGATTGCAATTGGCGGTGGTTACTATGACTATAGGAGTAGTTCTCGGCGGGGGCAGGAGGGTTGCTCTCAGGCACAGGCAGGCAGAGAGAGGAGTGTGACATTGATTAATGTCCTGGCAAAAACAGGGACGGTCAACTCCTCGGGCCCCGTTGTCACCGCTGAGGCTCCGTGAGGGATGCTGGGTCCCGGCCAACTCCACAACGCACCCGGGAAAGAACACAAAGAGAGTTTAATCATAATCACGTGAATAATTTAGTATACAGAAATCTATTACTTTTTCAACTGGGTGGATGAAAGCCGGAGTAAATTGAAATGTTAGATTAAGTCGGGAAGGAAATGAGATTCACCTGTGTGTCTCCATAGAAAAAAGAAAGAGAAAAAATACCTCGCCACAGCAGGAACTGATGTGGAAACATCTTTCTAACTCCCTACCTCTATAAATGGCCCAGTTCTCCAGAAACCGGAAATAAGGAGTAGCCAGCCTCACCAGGCGGCCTGGGTTGAGGGTCCAGCCAACGTTTGTGGTGGTTAGCACACTGCCTGCTAACTAGGAACTGGACGGGTGGAAGACCTCGGGCCATCAGGCTGCATGAAAGAGATAAGCAGACATCCCTGCCTCGTCATTCCACAGCAGCGTCCCCCACCAACTCTCTCAAGAAACAGTGTTTTTTGAGTATTTGGCCTGCGAGTCTTACATAACCCAGCACACATAAACACAGACCCCCACACTCAGGCACACACACGATCACCCGAGTGTCTCTTACTTTCCCTATAATAGATACCCTTAGACAGAGTGTTATTATAATTATAACCTCAAAGCTGTGCAGTGCTACCTTCTCCTCTTTCATGTTCAAGGTCCATTAAAACCCCTCTTTGAGGCTCTGAGACTCCCCGGTTCAGTCCAACTCTGCCCCAACAGTCGTCTGCCCACTCCCCACACAGCTCCACCCCACTGCTCCTCCACTGCAGCGCATTTCCCATTCAAGGCGCTTGAAAAGGTCTTCTGTTGTACCCCTCTCTGCCACATCTACAACGACTAGTTGTTCCCCCAAATAGTCTCCCGCGCACTCTAGAGCGTGTCTGTCTGTGTGTGTGTCCACATGCGTGCGCATGTGGCTACACCTGAACTTTCAGGAAAGACCTCATTCTTTAAGCAACCATCGCAACATCACCACCATAAGGGAAACACCTGCGCTCTCTTCAAGAGATCTGTCACAAACTGTAGTTTCCCACCAGTACAGGAAGCTGGAAATACTTGAAAACTATACAATGAACGGGCCTCAGATACAAACACTCCCCCTATATATTCATCTTTACTCACTACACACTACACATACTGTACTCACTATCTCAAAGGCAGTGTGGTGTGGGCATGGTGTGGTTTGAGCAGCCACACTATACCTGGGTCTAGGTAATTGGGATCAGTGGGACTGCATACCTGTTGCTCATTGGTTGGTCTAACGAGCAACAGGTAAAACCCCCGTCCCCACACACACTCAGGAGAGGAGCCCTTGTCATGACACATGTCCATCTGCTCTGGAACTTGTTGTATCAAGCCCCCTCTCCACAATAAACTGTGTTTTCTCTACCCCATCATTCGTGTCTCTGTGCCGGAGGGCCCTGAAAATGCCACAGGCAGTTGATAGTAGATTGTCATTTTCCATACCTTAACTTCCATACCATTTACCTTGGCCTGTGGAGGAAAATACTTTAATGATAAGGGCTGTGTGTGTGTGTGTGTGTGTGTGTGTGTGTGTGTGTGTGTGTGTGTGTGTGTGTGTGTGTGTGTGTGTGTGTGTGTGTGTGTGTGTGTGTGTGTGTGTGTGTGTGTGTGTGTGTGTGACCACGGAAGCAGGAAGCAGGGTGTTCTCATCGAGGTGTAAATTCCTTGTCAGAAGTTTGATGAGCGAGTGAACAGGGTCTCCAGCCTCTGGTCCCGACTCACAGTGGATCGCCAAGACCAGCCTCGGACAAGCGGCCCATTCAGGTCCAAGTCAGATACGAGACTTTAGTGAAATCTTTGTCCAACTACTACCGAACTACTTGTGATGGTCGGGCGCATTTGTTTTTGCCAGGTTTCCAGAGAAAATTACGTGATGTTTTGAACAGCAGCCAGTGCTGAAGTAACTAGGGCTGTCAATGTTTTCATCAAAGTGACTCAACGTGGGCTAAATTGTTGTTTCATTACAATCAGACTACTTCATTTAGACCATGCATTCCCTTGCAAAAGGGTTTCTATAAAGTGAAATAATATGAATAAAAGAGGTTTTTACAGAGAGACGAACAATAGAAATAGACAACCCCATGGTGTGTATTTAGAGAAAGGTTTGTGACTGACTGGTGAGTGTTTACCAAGTCCCTGTATTATAGTATTTATAAAGAGCAAGAGCAGAATGGTTTAACTTGAATATTTTCTTCTCTCAGGGGGTTAGTTGAATGTAAAATGTGTGACTTGTCAGCTGTACAGAGCTGTAAGCACTTAGTCATACGTTTTATTAGACATACTGTATATCGACACTACACTACTGGACATATATGGACACTACTGTGCTGCTGTTTGGACTATGAGGTGATATCTGTGTGTCTGTGTGTGTGTTTGAACACCTGAAAACCCAACTGGGGTGTTGGAGTGTACTGTTCCTACATCCATTCTTTCCCGTCTCCCCCATTCTTCCAGCTTGTCCTTGCAGAGTCTTAAATGACTACAGATATTGTCCACGCAAGCAACCTTGTGATTCTGTGTCCTCACTCTGCGCCACTAAATTAAATTTAATGTTTAACCTCCACCATTGTGCTTAACTTAATAGTCCGTGCCGCAGTCTCTTTTGCCTCTTAACCGAATGTATTCAGATACTGTCGACAACATGATGGCAACACACGAGGATAACATTGGCAATCACCATAAGGCCCCAAGAGACGGGTGGTTGTGTTTGTGTGTTTATGTGCAATCCAGTTTCTTCCCGCTCTGTTATTTCCCCCGCTCTGCTCTGGGTTTCGTTTTGTCTCGCTCTCTGTTTTGGCTGGGATGAGTTATGATGCCCCTGGGGAGGCCTGAGAGGAGGACAAGAGAGGAATACAATTGTCACCTCTCTCTCCTGAGCGGTCATTTCAATGACTTTGCAGGTCACAGGCACAATCGCCACTTGAGGTTTTGAAGGACATAGCCTTTAAATACAGGGTGTGAGGCCATTGCAAGCCTGAATACTGGAGCTGGAGGACTGTTATTTCATGCAGATGGCTGAGCCTCCATGATGGAGGCATCCCCCCTCATCACTCCTCCACTCCCTGCTCCGTCTACCTGAGAAGGATCATGTGAAATGCTGCTAAAAACAAGATAAGAGATAAGTGTCCTGTAGGTCTTTGGTTGCAGACAGTAAATAGACAAAAAATATGTGTACACATAGTCTGTATTGCAATGAGGTTTATGGCTTAGCGTACACTACCTGTTTGTAGGGGATATATTGTTTCTGCAGGAATTCAGGAGCTCTTCAAATTGGCAGACACAGCCTAATTGGGGTTTTTCTTTTTAGTGTAGCACATCAATATGCCCCAGGGCCGGGAAATATATCGGCATGATATCTTGGATTTTTGATTAAATGTTGTCTTTAAGGCAGTATTACAGTTTTCCTGATTTCATAGACTGTTTAAGCCTCTACTTGGTTGTCCATAATAGCCACATTACAAATGATTGTTTCTCTTGTGTGTAAATAAATATCTCATAAAAGCATAAATAGCCACCCCCGGAAATATCGTCAAAATATCGTTATCGAGGTATTAGTCTGAAAATATCACAATTTTAGATGTTGTGAATATCGCCCAGCCCCATCACTTATGTTTCAAAGCATCTTTTGGACCCCTTCCTGCCTCGCCGCTCACGATGCCCCCCTGCTGGTCTGACAGCGTGCCCCCGCTGGCACGATGCCCAGACACCCGCAGCGGTTTACAAATCTGTGGTGGTGGCGGTGGCCATGCTCCCACTCCTTTGACTTTGCTGAAGACGTGCTGCTATTCATTAAGGAGGCGCAAAATGACAGAGAGAGCACTTGTGTTCTGCTGAGAGAGGAATAAACAAGACATAAAACAGGGGGGTGGGGGGCTGTTAGCCTCAGACAGGCAATTTGTGCGTGGTTATGCTTTGTTAAACTTCTAAGTCTCTCTCTCGTTCTTTTTTTCCGTTCTTTCTTTATTTCTTTCTTTCTTTCTTCCCGTCTTTCAACCCTTCATGCTTCTCCTCCTCTCCTTGGCTCTTTTTGTCTCCCATTTTCCTGTTCTCTTTGAGTACTATAAGTGATCTGTTTTCTCTATATCAAATAGGTAAACAACAGGCAGGCAATTTAAGTGATTGCTTTGCAATGGCCCCCTATTTTAACAGGAGATTTATGGTCGTGGGGGGGATCGACAGTCAGGAGGTTTTTTCTGCTACGTGTTCACTTGGCGCCCATGGCTCGGCTATAAATTTTAAAAAATCGTTTAGTTTTTTTTACCAAGATTTCTTTTTTATGAACTGAGATGTGTTCGGAAGCTTGATGCAATAGACTTGTTTGTAATTTCCAAACCGACAGTACTTTCTGGCACCCAAACCTGACAGTCTCAGTGAGTGGGACTGATGATGAATATAAGAGATAAGATAATACTTCATTAATCCAGATGGGTTATAAAAGCATACATGATACAGAGTATATGTAAAGACAAGCTATGAAAATACTTGGTAGTCAAGAGAAACTTTGGCTCGCCCTTGGTAATTAAATGGTAGGGAGATCCATTTGGCTGTCTGAGGGACTAAACGACCGTTTGAACTCTCTGATGAGAGACACAATTATCAGAGCCGTCAGGTGTCCCATACGCAGATCACATTAAAACAACACATCAAGGGTTTTCTGATGGATACTATTGGGAACTGTATCTGCAAACCTGCAAATCGGATAAAAAATGTTCTCCCTATTTTATACCATTTCACCTCCTTTGGTTTGTGCCCCTGCCACTTATATATATATCCTGCATTTTATTGTTTTATTAATGTGTTTTATATCATGATACTGCTGGTCTGAACCACTATTTCCCTACAACTCACTGGGTTAGATTAAAAAAAGAAAAAATAAGAAAGAAAAGAACATGATGACAATGAGAAACAGATTCACCCCTCCCTTTGGCAGACAGCTTTTAGCACCTACTTTTATACATTGTCAGAAGATCTTTTACCAAAGTAAATCAAAAAGTTAATTGAGCAGAGATGTCTTATTGTGTGAGGTGTCATCTGGTAAGAGGGTGAAAAAAAGTGTCTTTTAAATAGCGAGCCTAGGAGAATTGAGGCTTTTCAGAGCAGCTCTGATGAGAAGAGGCAGTGACCTCCACGCTGTGGAAAAGTCCTGAAATTAAATGGCCTGGCCGGGGTCCAGCCAAGCGGCCCTGTCTTTGCTGACAACAGCCATTTGAAACCGAGGACAGAGGAGAGTGAAGGCCTGCTGGCAGTTTGGGTTACGTGTGTGTGTGTGTGTGTGTGTGTGTGTGTGTGTGTGTGTGTGTGTGTGTGTGTGTGTGTGTGTGTGTGTGTGTGTGTGTGTGTGTGTGTGCGTGCGTGTTTGTGTATGTTATTTGTATGTGTGTAGGGCACATAGGTAACGCCCTACCAAATTCATCAAATTTGCCCCAAAAAAAAAAACAGGTGTATCTTGCTGAAGTGCTACCGTGCAGAGCCAAGTCGCTCGGACTTTACGGTTTGTGTTTCCATGGAATCAGCACAGGAAGTCCTTAGAAAAACCACAGTCACGACAACACATGACGCAATGCATCAGAGACGGCGTTGGTCTACGTTGTGCGTATGTGTAGATACAGTATATGGAGTCGCGGTGTTGTCTACGCAAAAATCGGGCATTTTTTTTGGCAAATATATATGAAAGTATTTTAACTCCCTTTGTTGGCGCCTGCGCGAGCGCCTCGTGTCGCTTACACACATTTTAATATTTTGTGTATTTTTAGAGCTTATTGTGCATAATCAGCGGGTGTCATGACATTTCACTGCATATAATATATGCAGTGAAATGTCATGACACCCGCTCATACATATTATGTATGACTGTATGTATATGTATGTGAAAATTAACCTCTTGAATCTTGAATCTTTTTGGATTTTTGTTTTAGTTTTTTTAGTACCGTTGGATGTTAACATGAAACTTAAAACAGTGCATGTAATGAGAAAGGTGCGGCCTGACTGTGCGCTTAAAAAGCTCAAATTAATCATTGCCATGAAATTTCATGTTTTTCTTTTAAAATCTGTGAGATCGTATTATTTTTGAGAATCTAGGTGAAATTGAGCAACATGTATTTTGTAGGGCCCTACACATAGGCATATACTGTACAGTGTGTATGTGTGTGTTGGTGGATGTTTTTGGAAGATAGACTCTTGTCCCTGGAGGGAAATTGTGTGTTTGTGTGTGTGTGTGTGTGTGTGTGTGTGTGTGTGTGTGTGTGTGTGTGTGTGTGTGTGTGTGTGTGTGTGTGTGTGTGTGTGTGTGTGTGTTCTCACTTGCAGGGACGCCTCAGACAACTCTCTGGCAGAAGAGTGTGACAATAAGCAAAAGACCTTGATGTCCTCCCCTTCGTCAAACACCTCTCCTTTTCTTTTCGCTCTGCCGTGCCCCCATTCCTTCTCTTCTTACCCTGTCCGCGGCTGCCAAACCGATAGGCATAAAGAGGGAGGTATTGGCCGGAGATAAAGGCATTATTGGCTATTCAATCTGAAGGAATCTGTAAGCCCTCAAGAGTAGATCAATGAAAGATGTACGCTTTGTAGCACCTCTTTGTGATAAAGGCCTGTTTGCTTTTCTCTTCTCTCTCTCTCTCTCTCTCTCGCTGTCTCTCTTCTAAATGATGAACCACTGCCATTACTGTAATTCTCTTTTCTCCCCTCACTGTCTCTCTCTCTCTCTCCCTGCCAAGGGCCTAAGCCGATTTTAGGGCAGAGTAATTAATTAATTAATTTCTTTTATTAACAAATGATTTACAACGGGGCATTAATTGCTCTCACATCAGAGAGAGAGAGAGAGAGAGAGAGAGAGAGAGAGAGAGAGAGAGAGAGAGAGAGAGAGAGAGAGAGAGAGAGAGAGAGAGAGAGAGAGAGAGAGAGAGAGAGAGAGAGAGAGAGAGAGAGAGAGAGAGAGAGAGAGAGAGAGAGAGAGAGCCTCTCGCCTACGTCTGCGGCTTAATTACTTATTGGATCGGCACTTTGCACAATGGCTTCCATTCAATTTCATCATTTAAAGTGTTCCGCCGAGTTTACGTCTCCGTGTCAATGGGAGAGGGTGGTGGTAGTGGTGGTGGTGGTGGTGGTGTTGAGATTGGGGACGTGAGGTCTGGTCTGTAAAATGAGACGAAGCAGAGACTTGGAATAAAATGGACATGAGGCAAGCTTTGATCAGATGACGGTCCAGAGGGGGCGGTCCCGTGGGAGGCGGTGGGAGGGGCCAGCCCCGACGGGGAAAGTTGAGCAAAGTTCTTTATGCAAATGAGCAGCGCCAGGTGACGGGCGACCGCCAATAGGAAGGTAGATGCACTCTCAATGCCGCTGATCCTCGGAAAATGGACTCCCCAGACCACTCTATTGTTCATGATTACTTAAACTGACTTTCTTAAACTATTGATAAATTAAGGAATGTCATTTTATGTTTCTCCAATAAGGGCCATTTTTTATTTTATCTTGGAATGGAAAGGTGGAGACGTTCAAAATGTTTGACGCACCCACAACAGCCAGTCCATTTTGAGCCGACACACCCACAGAAAGCGTGTTCATTGGGTTTTCGTCCGAAGAGTTGGGCTTCACAGCGCTCATCAGACCTCTGTTAATTGGGTCGTTTCGAGTCCAAGGCCTTGTTTTTACTTTCTGCCAAACGGTGAGAAACCCTGTTATTAGTACAGTCTCAAATTTGAAAAATATGTGTGCACACACATAGGGGACAATGAGACGGTTAGTGTGTTTTTTTTTTTTTTTTGTTTGTTTTTGTTCACATTTTTTGAGCAGTTTTGTTTTTATTGTAAAGAACAGTTCAGCGAGACAGGAAATGGAGGGCAGAGAGAGGGAAAGTGACTGCAGCAACGTTTCCGTTATCCGGTAATGGCCGTTTTTTTTCGTCCGACATATTTAAATCTCTCCGGTGATAATGTCCGGTGAAAATAATTTGCTCCAAGCACAATTTGAATGGGTGCTGGGTGGATCATTTCGATTCAAAAAAAGTCTGCAAATCTATTAATTTCCGCCATTGGCAAGTGGCAACAGGAAGCCAATCATTTTGGACAATCTACAGCTGACCTTTCTCCTCTGACCAATCACATTTGTTGATACAAAACGAAGGCCCTTATTTTATATTGGATATTCAATAAAAAATATTATACATCTACATGCATGGATGGTGTCATTCTCTATATGGACTGCTTATCAATTGTTTTTATGCTCAATAAATGGAATTTCCCCCATTTGCCTGGGAAATTGAAATCTAGCAGGACACGTTGAACGGCACCAGTTTATTCTAACGTAAACTCTGGACTGCAGGCTGGGTTCCAGCCCATGTCGCTGCATGCGTTTCCCCGATATTGTAGGCGCACATATCCAGTTGAACCACCAGGACGCCCCAGATCACTGTGTTCTTTGATTCCTTCCCCGGGGCCACACTCGTTTTGAACCCAAATTACCGGCCTTCCTCTGCGCTTTGGCGGCCAACTCGATTCTTCGTTTCGCAGTTTCCATCCGAAGCGCGTGCTACGGGAACGGATAAGTCCGGTTCGAGCAAACATCTTTGCTTCTCTTCCTGTTTTTTTCTCCCCATCCCCCTGACTTTTTGAGAAAGTCATACGCTCTGGCTGCTCACAGTCAGGTACTGTCAGCACAATGTAGAGCTGCACCATTTGTTTAGCCTATTTTTTCTTCTTTAACGCCCCCATCTATCCCCAGACTCACCCATGATGGATGGATGGCTGGATGGGAGGGTTGCATTCCAGTGCTTGAAAAGATAAATCAGGGTTTGATTCTCCTCCCCTTGCACCCTTTTTATGCTCTGACGGATTCGGTTTTGTTTGCCTTTTTTTGGCCTCCTCTCTAACATCTCTCCATCATTTTGATTCTTAACCTGGTCTTCTCTTTCTGCCCCCCCTCTCAAATCCTCCCATCTCCCCTGGGACTCTCCACCTCGCTCTCTCTCTCTCTCTCTCTCTCTCTCTTTCTCGCTTTCAGTCTCCATTCCTGTTGTTGTTTTTTTCTTCTCTCTCCCATTTTCTTCCTTGTTATTTTGTTTTACGGAGTGTTTTGTTTTGATTAAAAACAGACGTGGCCTGCACTCCTCCTGACCGTGTCCACCTGACCGACCTGGGACCCGGAGGGAAGATGAATCACCTGCTTTTCTTTCTATCGCTCTGCTCCCCCGCCTCCCCCTCCCTGCCTGTCTGTGGATTCCAGAATGAGATGAGATCTTTATACTGTGTGTGTGTGTATGTGTATGTTTGTGTGTGTGTGTGTGTGTGTGTGTGTGTGTGTGTGTGTGTGTGTGTGTGTGTGTGTGTGTGTGTGTGTGTGTGTGTGTGTGTGTGTGTGTGTGTTGTGTGTGTGTGTGAACTAGGAACGCAACGGTACACCGTATGTTATCAAACCGTTCAGTACGCCCCCTATGGTTCAATACGCACACGTGAACTATGGTAGTACGGAATCACAGTATCGCGCAGTACGGGCTCGGCGCAGTGCGCCGTAACTACTGCTTCCTATTGAATCAATTGAAGCCACATCAACCACACGCCACAGCTGCTCAAAAATGTCTGTATTTTTGTACATTTGTGTGTGGCTATGCAGCCTTTTCCATAGAAGCACGAGATAAAACTATAGAAACATTTTACAAACTTGTCTTCTTTTGTAGGAATGAAGGGAACCGAGTCTCTTTGGGTGGTGAGCCATTCTTTTTTTTTTTTTTGACAATTTTTACAGTTTTATGTTCTGTTGTTTGTTTAAGTTGTCGTTTCCTGTTTCCCCCTCTATGTAAGAGATAGCTTATGCGCCTCCCTCGCCGGGAGGTGCCTTGGCTGTGAGGTTTTATGTCAAGTTTTAAGTTATTTTTCTATTGTTATTTGTGTCAAATATACTGTTTATACCTGGTCTACACAAAAATAACTGACTATACTACTGGTTTTATTTCTTTTATTATTGTGAAACGTTTTTAAAATATTATATACAGTATATATATAAATTAATATTAATGAAATTTAACATTTGAAGTATCCACTATCCTGGACACCTCTCCTCCAATCAGATGAACTTATGCAAATTATAAAAACCCACCAAAAAACCTTGCCCCACAGTCATACACACGTGGCAGACGACTATAAAAAATTTTTTTTACACATTTAAACTTTTAAAATTTTGAAAAAATAAATTCTTAAATATAAAGACACCGAAACCGTACCATTATCGTGGCCTCAAAACCGAATACATACTGAACTGTGAGCCCACTGTACCGTTGTGTCCCTAGTGTGAACCTGCATTTGCATGATTGTGTGTGTGTGTGTGTGTGTGTGTTTACAGTATGTATGTGTCAATGTGTGTGTCTGTGTGTGTGTGTGTGTGTGCGTGCGCGTGCGTGTGTGTGTGTATAGATGTGTGTGTGTGACAGGAGTTGAGGGGCTTTGGGGGTCAGCGTGTTGCTTGTGTTTAGCTTGCAGTGCATTGGAGTTCAAAGGTCGGACCACTGTGTGTTTGGTTAATCCCGTGTGGCCACGTCCAAGCGGTGGCCACGTCCTTGTCCTGCTTTTTAATATTGTTTGGTAGTCACCTGACTTGGATCTAGCTGTGTTTGTGGCTTATATATATTTGTATATTTACATATATATAGTATATTTTTTTCATACCCAGAGTCTTTTTCTCCTCCCTGTAGCCTGGTGGCTCTGCTCACCCTAAAAAGCTTTTCTCTAAACGGCGTTGCAGCTAACTGAAGAGCACAGGAGTGTCCCCACAGAAGCTCGTCTTCACCTCTTAATCTTAACCCTCCGTCTGCTTTCCTCCTCTTCCTCCTCCTCCTCCACCTCTCCTCCTCACCCTGGATGCCGGGGTTCAGATTCCTTCTGGGTTGTAATTACTTGTGTGCTGTGCCACGCTGCTCGCCTCCGATCTCAGAAGGGGATCGGAGGTGGACTTATTTGACCCGGTGTGTTCTGAAAACAAGGTGGCGAAGTACTGTCATCGACGCCCCCCCTTCAGATCACGCCGGCTTCAGCAGCTATTTCAAGGCCGCATGGGAAAATACTTTGTGTCCTTTTTGCATTTTCCGCTGCAGCTGCTCTGCTCTCCACCCGCCGAAGCCGTGGGATTTGCTTTGCTTCCATCGCTGCGCTCGTTTTAATGATACGGGATAGTGAGGATAGGATACGAGGGTTAAGGCAAAGGGAAATCAAGTGTTCTCCCTTTGTTTGTTTGTGTTGTAATGAGTAAAGAAGGACCCAAAGAAAAGCCTACAGGACCTGTGTGTTCCAGCGACTTACTATTGCTCTTGTTCAGTGTTAGGGTTTGGTCATTCTTTGGTGCTGCCCTCCTTCCTTTTTCCTGTGGAAAAATACATTGAGTGAGAAAAGGTGGTGTAGCTTCCCTCTAAATGTCAAGCATCAAACTGGTGTCCCAAGTACAAAATCCAGCCTTTTGTTTTCCCACATTTTTCATTCCCGTTGTGCACGCCATGGCATGAGTTCCATGGCATAAAGAGGAATTTGGAGACTTTGTTTTTTTAGGCTAAATAACTATGGATAATACAAATGATAGATTCACAACAAGTGAATGGGCAATGAAGTCATCCCGCGAGACAATTCAGCAGCCCCCTAAAAATAGCTCCATGTTGTGAAAGGGACAGAAAAAGGGATTGGTCCTTGTGAGACACACTAAAGCCATGCAGACAATGAACAATAATATCTTGTCCTATGAGTATTGTTCCTGGAAACTGGAATCCTTCCCCCATCCCTTTACTGAAGCCACATATTGCACCGCTCAACGACATTCAACTTTCTAGACATACACACGAACAGTACACACATAAATAACCTTGTGAATAACCTTGTCCCAGAAGCACACCCTCAGACAGGTACACATGAAGACGTAGTGATGCAGCTCCCCCATGTACATGCATATGCAAACAGCCATATCCATATACACACAAACAGCACATACACACGGCTACAATTAGACATTCGTCCATATTTACTTTGCTAAGCAGACTTCATTAATCAACCTTCTCCTCGACTGCCTGTTGGGAAGTCTGTTGGGTAGAAATATCGCACTGCAAACACCTGGTCCAGGATAGGAAAGCACACACACACACACACACACACACACACACACACGCACATACTCACACACACATGCGCACAGCCAAACACAGAGCAATTTCAGCGCTTAGACAGCGAGAGCAGTACAGATTGGTGTAAAATAAGATGGATGCCAGCTGTACCACGCCATTTGAGCGCCTTTTAGTTCGGGTCTCGGCTGTCTCTCCGCACACTCAACCGTCTCGTTTATTTCCTCGGCTGCTTCTTTAAACTCAGTGCAACAAAAGAAGTCCACGGTGTATTTCTCTTTCTCCCGTCTCGATCCGAACTCAAATAATCACGTCTGAGGGGCCTTCAAATCCAATTGTGCGGTTTTCAAAAGAGCTAGAGGAAAGCGTTTTAGGGCCGGAGCCACATGATGAATTAATGTTACGACACCATTGGGCGAGACAGAGTTGATTTCAGAGTTTTACATAGCTCAGTGTATTTAAATAGCATAGGTATAACGCCACCATTTCCCATAAGCCGGCGGGGCGGTCAGGCAGTGCGCGGTGCTTAAGCTTACACTGATGTATGAGTAGCCTCAGGCTGCTTTAATAGAGGTGCCATTTAATTACTGCAGAGGCCCACTTGAGCTTTAGCAGGCAATCACACACACACCAACACACACACACAGGTGGTTGCAACTATGCACACAGGTTAGAGCTCTGTGATATGGAAGAATATATTATCACCGTAATCATAGGGAATGCTCGAGAATATGCAACTGGGGTTCATCACATTGAACCATATGGTAATTTTAAAGTTTGATATCGGACCAAAATACGCTCATTTTTATATTATCATCAGCCTTTGGAGTCTTTGGTCATTGAGAAGTGGTCTTGTCATTTAATGAAATGCAATTAATTATAAAGGCTCCATACCCTAAAAAAGTATTTTGGCACATCTATTTGAGAGACAAAGGTGTTTTTCCAGAGACCTGGAGTGACAAACTGACTTACTAATGTAATCGTGGGACTATATAATGTGACTTAAGAAAATATGGCTTTGGGGACTGTTTTGGACCCCAAAACATGTGTCCCTGGAGATGCCAGGGACACATGAAACCCCAGCTGGAAACCCAGGCGGGTGACGCAGGCAGGGAGGTAGGGATCCGAGAGGCCGAGGGAGAGGGAGGAGAGGGCGAGGGAGTGGGTGATGGAGGAGAGGGCGAGGGCGTGGAGGGAGTTGGATAACAAGGGTGACAGTTGACGGTTTCTGTCGACGTGGTTTAAAGTTTTAAACTCCACGTCTGTAGGATCTGACGTGCGCATGTGTGTGGAACAGCTTGGCTTCCCTGTAGACACTTGGGTTGTGTTCGACAGCCTACAGCCTGCTTGTTCAGCTTGATTATTTGTTCTTTGTAATTACTGCTGTCACCCCCTACCCCACCCCCTTGTTTCTATCCCTCTCTCTTTCTCCCTCCCTCTCTCTCTCTCTTTCTCCCTGTCTCTCTCCCTCTCTCTTTGCCTCTTCTCCCCCTCTCCCCTCCCTTCTCTCTCTCTCTCTCTCTCCTTCTCGATCCCTCTCTTGTGAATGAACCCCTAATTTGCTACTCAATCCGAATGGAAGTAAAACCTATGGCGGTCCCAATTCCCCCCACTACCACTCAACAGACACTAACACAGACACACACATACACACACACACAGAATAGTTTATTTCTCTTCTTATCTTAATTAAGTCCTTTCAAAGCCTTCTATGTGTGTGTGTGTGTGTGTGTGTGAATATTCTGACAGCGCGAGGCGTGGCTGAGATGCTTCAGTCTCTGGAGGTAGCAGCTTCTTTGATAACAGTGTGGGCCTGACCAAGCAGGCAGGAGGAGTGCGCTCTTTCATGTCTCCCAACTTCCACAGCTGTCCACAGCTGTCCATTTGTCGACGGGCTACAGTCGAACTCCTCCTGTAAATGGATAGTTGACAAAAGGAACCTTTAGCGTATTCTGTCAACTCCACATACATTGTCATGCGGTCTGATGTCAAATTTGAAATGTTCCAATTTGATAAATACTAAAAACATTCTTGTTGCAGAGGGTTAGCCTTTCATCTGTAGTTTGATACTGTAATTATATAACTGTTTTCTATATGATTAAATAACTTTTTTTTATATTTATAATGTTGAGAAGAGAACACTACAGGACTGAGGAAAATGGGTTGAAAAAAAGAACATAATTCAAGAAAATAGGCACTTTTGACATAACGGCATAAATTTAAAATACTAATCCTTGTTGTACCCAGATCTAGAAAAAAAAAGGCTATTTGTATGGTTTTGCTTGCAGCCAGTTCCCGCAAACGCTCTTTGATTTAATGCCATGTGTGATTGGCCACTACCCCAGCAGCAGCTGCAACATCTGTTAAAGGATGCACAATTTTCACAATTTCACAATTTTTTGTGATCAATTCTTTGTGTCAGATGTCCACATGAACAGTGAGTGAGGTTTTCCTCGCTGTAATCAATCCTCCTGTGCTGGCTATTTGTTTAAACTTACACTGCCTAAATACTTCATTGTACAGTTTTGTACATTTATTTAATAAATATTTCAATAATAACACTTTCAAAACGTATTCATGTAAAAATAATGGATGGGGAGGAGTGGTGGCATTTTATGCAACTGAATACTTCCATTCACATGATGGGTATAGTAGAACAAAAAGGTATCGAATGAAGTACTCTGTTGGTAACTGTATCACTTTAAGGGTACTGGTATTGGTACTGGTATCGTCATTTTGTAAACAATACCCAGCCCTAGTAAGCACATGTATATCCAAACATATATATACAAGCTGGGTACAACTTATCTTCTGTGCAGACTGGAAAATATCTCAAATTAGGAGCAAAGTGCAGCCCGTGGTTTCCTGCTCTGCACTTTTCCCATCCACCCAACACGCCATCTCTTACCGATCCCCGCCAGTTCACAACGGGACGCCGGTTGTGTTGTCTGCTATCGGATAATCCCTGTGTTTGATTCCGAGTTGTGTGATGCGTTCTGTTTTCTCTGATTCTCTCTCAGTAGAATACATGTAACCCAGAGTCTGCGCTTGACGTAAAGTTTGTTTCGGTTTCATTGTGCCTCCTTCCCTCTAACTGCAAGACTCTATATCTGTATCTGTGTCAGTGGCTGCGTTTGTACCTTTTTCTGTGTTCCATGTTTGGGCCTGTGTGTGTGAGGGAAGAAGTCACGGACTAAGGAGTTTATGAGAGTTTTTGCTTCTTGTCTAGTCTCCGCGAACAAAGCCCGGATCCCACACGGACGGAGGAGATTATGGGGGAAGTCGGGCGTTCAGCGGTGCTTTTTTTGTTCGAGCGGGACGTTTCCCGTGGTTCGACGCCGCAGTCTCTGCTTAGCTCCATAGCGAATCCATTCACTGTGTGTGTGTGTGTGTGTGTGTGTGTGTGTGTGTGTGTGTGTGTGTGTGTGTGTGTGTGTGTGTGTGTGTGTGTGTGTGTGTGTGTGTGTGTGTGTGTGTGTGTGTGTGTGTGTGTGTGTGTGTGTGTGTGTGTCTACGAGGCCAGATAGGAGGCATCCTGTTGCAGAAATCTGTCAGTGGAACTCTGACCCGGACACTTGACTCAGCAGATGTCAGACTCAGGACGGGACTCGTCAAAGGCGAGGGCAGGGCGGTGCAACAAACCGTCCTGAATTCGAGATTTTGGTCTCCTGTAAAAAGCAAACTCCGGCAATGAAATAAACAAACACTTGATCCGTTATATTTTCCCCTGTTCCAGCACGGCAATATCGCAGCATTCAACGCCACGGGAGGGACGCCTGAGCCGCTCTCGCAGGTTGCCGTAGAAACAGACCAGTGCTATTTGTTCCAATTTGCTCCGCGACGCAGAGATCAAAAAGCTCGGATCCAAAAGTCCTCTCTGCATGTTGGCTTCACCGTTTGATTAAACTCACCCAGACAAACGTTTTATCTGATTTACATCCACGCTCATAATTTACGTCAGAGTGAGCATTCGAGCCATGTTTGTTTTCACGCAGCAATATAATGCATGTCTCCTCATATTGAATTTCGGTTCAAGTTATTTTATTTTATTTTATTTTATTTTATTTTATTTTATTTTATTTTATTTTATTTTATTTATTTATTTATTTATTTATTTATTTATTTATTTATTTATTCGCTATCTTTATTTTGAACTGAAATTAGTCTTGAGGTTTGCTGTGGTGCGGTTTCCCCCTCTTCAGGGAGTGGAAGTAACGAAATTGAGTCAGGCGTCCGACGCTTTCTCCCGTCAACCCCCTCCACACACACACACACACACACACACACACACACACACAAATACACCAACACACGCACGTATACACACACACACACGCACATATAGTCCACTTATAAATGACATTCCTGCTCCGCCCGCTCTGCTCCATTGAGAAGTTGGCGGTTTGTTTACGAGACCGCGAGCGGTTCTTTTGTGGTGCTCTGCACCGTTTATGGGAAGGAGCTGAACGTGTATTGAAAGGCTCACCCCTCCTCTTCTCTCTCTCTCTCTCTCCCGCTCTAGGAGCAGTTTGAAAAGGACAGACGGCACCCTCAGCCCCATCCTTTCGCCCAGAGGATGGTGGGCCAGTAAGGCCTCGCTGGTGAGTACTCTTTTATTTCAATCTATTAAAAAAAAACCAAAAAAAACGCAGGAACTTAATTATTTGTTTTCATCCTGGATATCCAGCAGGAAGCCGTCCATTATAGAAAGTTTTATTTAGTAATTTATTTGCGCTGAGACAAGAAATATTGAGGTTTATCAACTTTTCCTTTGGTCCATCTGTAGACTGAGGGATTATCTCTCTCTCTCTCTCCCTCTCTCTCTTCACCTCGCTCTTCAACCCCCCACCCCCACCCCCATGGCCTATTTTGCTTGCTTTCTATCTATCTCTCTCTCTCTCCCTCCCTCCCTCCCTTTCTATGGGCCCTGTAGTAAAAGTGAGAGAGCCTCTTATGTTAGGGCCCTTTTTATCCCGACCCAGAGAAGTAATTTGAAAAGCAGCGTGAGTGTTGCAATGGAGGCAGAGGGGGGGGGGGGGGTGGCAGGGGTAGGAGGAGGTGGAGGTGGGGGGAGGAGGAGGAGGGCTTTATACAGGCTGCTTAGAGAATACTTTTCTCTCTCTCTCTCTCCTCCTCTCTCCTCTTTATTTCGTTCTTGGAATGTGAATCACTAAATCGCACATGTGAAGACACCCCCTCCCGTTCTCTAATTAGTCCTGTGCTGTATAATCATTGCTCAGTTCAGATGTGATGCGTGGCACAATTACCTCATGGCATCGCCTCTGTGATTGGACTGCAGATGAATAGATTTGTATATCTTGCACATTGGTTTCTGCCCTTTTTGTTATCTGTAATTGCCTAAAATCAACGTGGAACAATAAGCAAATCCTACCGGTCAAGTTCATAACACAATTTTCACGCACCCGAAATGAGAAACACAAAATGGCAGGTCAAAAGGACTCATAGTATGTGATTGGCAGAACCTTCAATTTAAATTCTGTCTCGAATCTGATTGGTTGAAAAGAGCGCAGTGCACGGAGGTGCTATTGGAAATTTCACATGAACTTACTCAATAGCCGAGTTGTAAATGTCGGCACTTCCTATCAGCAACACAACACGTGTGCGAAAAATCCACAATGATGAAGGCACATTTGGCAGCCTGTAAAGTAATACAAAAAAAACCCATAAAGATACATCAGCCTCACTTTCTAAGTTGGAAAGATGTGGAATTTTTGTTTTTTCGTTTGTGGACAGAACATGTTTAAATCTTTTAGGGCATTTTTTTTCATGCTGGTATTTCTTATTTTTAAGCTCAATCTGACCACACGGGGTGATGATGAAGTGACTCAGAGGCAATGTATTTTTCACTGGAAGATTGTTCAAACAGCAGGCGAACACGCCGCCACTCATTTCGCAAATGCGCCAAGTTCCGCACTCCCTGCAAAGGCTGCAGAGCAATTTATCATAAAAGGCGCAGGCAGGCCAATTGTGCTCCAGTCCTTCCTTGTTCACGGGTCCGTACGCAATATCCCTGCAGACCGCAACTGGCATTTGCTTACGCTCTGCTGTTCTATTTCCCCTCGCTCTGCACTCTCCTCTTTGACACTCTGTTCGGTTCAATTTGTGGCCTAAATGTCTCCTCCTAATATGTGTCATTGGAGCAGGGCTATAGGCTATAGGCTTTTCTCAGGGACTTTTTTCTTCTTTTTTTTTTTTTTTTTGCCAAAATGGGCTCCGCTGTGTGTACGGCCTCTCTGGAGGGGAGATCTGTGGGGGGGTTCCAGTGGTGACTGCCATGCTCTCCCCTCCAGCCTCCAGCACTGTTGTTTGCTGATATTTAGTTCAGGACGACAATGTGCCGGAAGAAAACAAGCTCCCCTTTTAGGGCCCGAATGAGAGTGAGCTCAAGGGAAGGGGGGTGAGAGAGGGAGAACGAGAGACCTACCAAAAATAGTGCTGGGGGGTAGGAATGGGGATGGGGAGGACTATGGACTCATCCCTGGATTGGGATTCTCTTTAAGAAAAAAAAACCCTTTATGTTCGTGGCCCCTGGGGCCGAATTAAGGGAGCGTCATTATCCTTGGCAAATTACCACGCTGCTCTTTGTGGTGCAGCCATGGTACATTAGGGTGCATTCAAAATGTGGCCCAGCCGTGCCCATTCAGCGCACAAAGAGAGGGAATGCTGGCAGATCCTTGGCCGAACTCACAGAGAAGGCATTCACACCACGACGGGGGGTGGGAGTTGGGGGTTGTGGGGTTGGATGGTGACGGTGGTGGCGGTGGTGGTGTCGATGGAAAGGGTCCGGTGAGATGAGCTAAAAAAATAATAATCTCGGCCAAGGCCAACCTTCCCTCGCAAGCCAAGGACGTCATCGCCCGCGCTTCACCCAGCTGAGCTTCAACAATGGCCTGGGAGATCCAGCATCTGATAGGAAAGGAGAGTGGGAGAGCAAGCGAGAGAGAGAGAGAGAGAGAGAGAGAGACTTTGAAGTAGTCAAAGTCAGTTAATGCGGTTGTGATTTCCACCTGTAGCCATGTAACCCAAAACCCTAATCAGGGAGCTGTAATTGTATCTGCTCCCAGTTCAAGGATTTCGAAAGGGATTTATCGAGGCTAATGAGCTTGTTGCACAGTTAACAGTGTGGAAGTGGGGATGCAGAGTTTGACCTGGTCACTGCTCAGTGGGTCAGGGGGTCACTGGAGATGTTTGGAGACGCTCCCACAGCCCTCAATAGCTGTGGTGGCTTTGGGGTGTGGCGTTGTGAGGGAGCTGCTTTAATATAGTTGAAAGGATTTTAACTATTTCCACGTATTGCAGGGAGCTTGCGACACCTTCATTGATCCGCCAAGTGTGAATTCCGTTTGCCTTGTCCTCAGGTAGAAGTTAAACCAGTGGGTTGGTCAGGCATAAAAAAGGGAGACAAGCCTTGATAGTACAAATACATGAATCAATGTTTTTAATGTTCAGTCATAATTCAAAGCATCTCTCAAGCAATAACTTCAAACTATTGAAAGAAACCCACATAGGAGGGTTGCCCGAGGCAGAGTTAAACCCTCCAAAAAATGATTTGCTCTCTTTGCCTCATCTAATCAACGCAAAGCTTTTACCTATCCAAATGATGGCTCCTTGATTTTCTTTTTCTTTTAAGGATGTGTGAAAGTTTTCATTGTTTCCTTGTTTTTATGAACTTGAGCCGTGCACTGAAGTAAGTAAGGAAGGGGGGGGGGGCTTTTTTTTTGTCTCTGGGTCACGGCGCAAACCCCGAGTGCATAAATCCTACGCTGATCTCTAGATCATTAAGTTGTGAGCCCAGGATGCCTTTGGTACTTTAGCAGCCCGCTCGGATCCCAGACCCATAACTTGGGCTAACTGGCTAATGATTTGCTGTCTTCTGCAGCCCCAAATCTGCAGCTAGCCACCGCTGCCCAACAGAAGGAGGCTATGAAAACACATAAATATGGGGTCAAAGCCTCTCTCTCACTCTCTTTCTTTCCCGCTCCCTTGTTTTTATTTCACTCTTTTAGATGCTTTGGATGTTAAGGCTTTTTCATTTTTTGATCTCCGTGGTTTGGGCTTTGTGTCTCTACCTGATCTATTCCGCTGATAGTGAAGGTTGTTTTTGTAGAACCCAGGCTCAGGGAGACAAGGCCTGTGTGGAATGAAAAGTGTTGCCTATGCAAACAGTTTGTGATTTATAAGTCTGAAGCGGCGCAATCCTGAAAAGTTGCTCCCTCCCCTCCCCAATGTGCTGCACAACAGACTGTAAGAAAGCTGTGTGTGTGTGTGTGTGTGTGTGTGTGTGTGTGTGTGTGTGTGTGTGTGTGTGTGTGTGTGTGTGTGTGTGTGTGTGTGTGTGTGTGTGTGTGTGTGTGTGTCTGTGTGTCTGTGTGTGTGTGCGCGCGCGCGTGAATAATGACAAACAGTGTTGTCACCTCTTATCTCTGATGTTAGGCAGATTGCGTCGTCTCAAACAGGCTAGATGTCCATGAGGCTGAGAGGGGGATGATGGGCTGCGCTGAGATCAAGAGCGAAAAGCTGGCATTTCGGATAATGATTGTCTTCTCGCTCTCTTCCTGTCAGGGAGACCGTGATTACTTTTGCCCAGCCTGAAACCATCCGAGCTATGTGAATGTAACACATCTCGATCTCAGGAGCGCAGAATTGAAAATAACAATGATAATAGTCTCCCCACTTGGAGAGATAATTAGAAGTCCATACCTGGTTGTGAAAGGAGGAGAGGAAGGAAAATGTGCTCAGACACCGATGCAATTGATTCTTAAACTGCCTTGGTTTGCAATCTTACCAGGGATCCTCTCTTTGTGCGATTATTTGCTTCCCAAACCTCACCCCAACCTGGGTCAGCACCTAGGGCTGGACGATGTTGACCAAACCAAATACACAATCGCAGCATGCTTTAACAAATAACTCGATATTGATGATTTGACCATATTCTGGGTATGACTATAAGTCATACCCAGAATATGCTTTCATAAGAAGTATTTGAGAAAAAATCCTCAGAATGTGGATATTATAACCAAAATCCCAAATGGTATCTAGTCTCATAGTATTGCCTTTGAAATTTGGATCTCCGCGGTGCAGCTCGGGACTGTGGGAATTTCTTGGGGGAAACCAGCGCTCGGCGTCGGGGCCTGGTCCGTCTTCAAACCCTGGCCCTAATCCTGTGTTTGTTGCTTAATCATTCAGCGAGGATTAGAGGCCCTGTGTTGTTTTCTAATTTTAGACCTGGCCTGGCACTCTCCCCTCTCTCCTGTTGCTACATCTCACCCACCAGTTCCTCAGCCAGCAGCTTTTTGCATAACAGCGCTCTCGCTCTTTCACACTCCCATGTTGCTTAGTACATTTTTTTTTTCCATCCAATATCCGATTCTATCTTTTTTATTCGGCTGTTTTTTTTTTCTGTTTACTCACTCAGGCCCTCTATCTCTCGCCCTCTTGTCTCTCTCCTTTCCCACTCTCTTTTTATCTTCCTTTTTCCCGCTCTTTGCATTCTGAGACCGAGAGACAAAGGCACTTTCATTTGTCTCGAATTGAATTAGCCCCCCGCCCCCACCCAAAAAAAAAAAAAAAAAACTGCCAATGAGGTCACTGTCAAAATAAATCACTTCCTGTATCAAGGAAGAAGTAAAGGCTTTTATTCAATAAAACCTTGACACAAAACAATCAATCCGTTCCCTTTCAAATCCATTCACGCTCGAATAACAAAGGGTTTGATTTGCCTCTCCAGGAAACCCATTAACCATTTCCATCACACAAGGTGCTCATACGACACCCTCATTGGAGACGCCTGCACGAAAGAAAAGTTGGGTGGAAGGAACAGAATCATGCACGGAGCCCCTGGAGATAGTAATAAAGAATGACAGCTGCCAATCATAACCCCAGAATCAAAGCAGGCCTTTGGACAGCCATAATGCGCGTCCAGTGATGGTATTCTGCCCCCGTGAAAGGCCGTGTCCGCCCCTACGAAGTAGAAGACTGGAAAGTTGACAGATGAAAACAGTGGGAGATCAGAATGGCTCCCAGCCCTCTGTCGTCTCCTGGCCTCTCTTCTGTTTTCTGTTCCTCTGCCTTTGCCCGACTGATGTTCCGACACTTTGGGGGGAGGGAATTGGCCGCAACAGTGCAGGAGCCTTTTGGATTTGCTTATCTTCTCATTTATTTTTTCGTGTCCCGTGCGGACCTATCAAGGGCTCCGTTGTTGTGTGGTGCCAATTTATTTTTCTCCCACTATAAGCGAGAAAAATGCTGTTGCGGTGAATCAGCCGTGAACATCGACACGTATTTACTACCACTCTGTGTGTCAACAGGCGAAGATTGCAGACTCGTAAATGTTAGTGAATCAAAGGCTATTTACTTCAAAGTTACGCGGGAGTGAGGGCGCCATATTCTTCCCTCTCACCTAGTTGTCATGCAATCTCCGAAGAGGGAGAGAGTTGTTTCAAAACGTCAGAAAAGGAATTCATGCACCCCCGCCCTTCCACAGCATACGTTTTTTTTTTTGGGGTTTTTTTTTACAGCCCGACCTTCTCGTTTTGCTAACTTTGGCTTCTTTAGAGAATTAATTACTCTGAGTCTTGGGCGGGAAGGAGAATTCCATGTATTTTTCAATCACCTTCCTGCATTAAACCTGTGCCGACATTAGTCAGCCAGACAGGCAAGGTCTTATTAGCGCTCTCCTTGTTACAGGAGGATAAAAGCCACTGAAGTCCTTTTCTTCTTCAAAAAAA
This sequence comes from Zeus faber, assembly GCF_960531495.2. Lineage (NCBI taxonomy): Eukaryota > Metazoa > Chordata > Actinopteri > Zeiformes > Zeidae > Zeus > Zeus faber. The sequence goes on along the minus strand of NC_137210.1, from coordinate 8,938,682 downwards.
AGGGCATTGGAAATATCACACTGAAATTGACAGCCTCGAAAACCATCCCTTTTAGCTAATAATTAAGGGCTTTGAAAAGCCCACATTCTCCACATTCTCTCACATTCTCCATTCGTAGGTGTAGTTGCCTTTTGAGGATTTATTCAAGTCACAGCCCATGTGATATGAGTGAGCCTCGGCTATCAAGTACGCTTGCTAAACTTCAGATGAAGATACAATTCATTGCTTGGCCCAATGGAATGCATTGATAGAATTAAAGTGGTTTTTTTCAGTCTTTTCAGGGGGAAATTCGCAGTTTGTCAGTTTTATCAGGGCTCAACAGTAGAGTTACCCGGTTGCCCCCTTACACTTATTGTGTATTTAGAAAACGAACAAAAATAAAATAAAAAATATACAGGGGATGTCTTTCGTTTCAGTCATTTTTCTTGTCAATTTGGTCAAATTGTCAACATAGAGCCGTTACAATACAATAATCAGTTTTTATCTTTGTAGACAGATAATGAGCATGGCTCAGACCTCATCTGGTGGAGAGCCACTTTTAAATGGAAAGAGGCAAAAGCAGATGCAGATGCAGTATCTTATTTACTCAAAATATAAGATGACTAAAAATGGCAACCGTATTTTCAGTTTCGGCAATCAAAAGCTGATGCCTAGTTGCCTGGCTGGCAACCAAAAGTTGGCGTTGAGCCCTTGATACCAATTTCATCCCTGTGTGTCCAGTACCGGGATAGCGGTGTACTGCATGCTCAATGGAAATTGACCGTTCCAGCACCTCCAAAGCATTATTGAAGAAATAGATTACTTCTGTTTCACGGGTAAAGACAAAAACACAAAAATTCGATTTCAGTTGACTTAAGGGCAGCTACATACGCACACAGCTATTTTGACACACAACTATTTATCCATCCGTGATGAGACAAAGACGAATTTACCCCAAAACTCAAAAAGTATAAAAAAAAAAAAGTGAGGGGGAAAAACATTGTTGCATCAAACAAACAAAGAATCCATTGTTTTTTGGGGTTTTTTTTTGTGCTGTGAGTAATTATGCTACAATCACAGTCTAAAGCACAGGCCCTTCGGAAAAACTGAGAGAGCCGCGATGGGCCTCATGGGAGCGGCGGCGGGAAGGCTTCCCTCTACGGTCACAGAGCTGTTGTTCCTCCCTTTGTCACTGAAATTCCCTGGCACCGTGCTGGGGTCACGCATCAAAACGACTGTAAAGCAGGCAGCGCGTGGCGGGACCGCACAGCAATTAAAAGCCGGATGCAAGATGTTATTTTTGTTGTTGTCGCCATCATCTAATTACATCACAACGGATTTAATTAGAGTTGCATGTGCAGTTCGCGAGCACACATCGTTGTGTGGACGGCCTCGGCTGTGATTGTCTACCTTTTTTCTGTTTCTTTCTTCTTTCTACTTTCTACTTTCTCGCCCCCCTCAATCCCCAGACTGTTATCGATGTTTCTAAAGACAGACACAAGAGTCGGGCAACGTTTTCCACATGGGAGTCGCGGCGGAGCCGGTGGAATGAGACAAATTACCTTAAAAAAAACACACAAAAAAAAAAAACCCCAGCCCTTTCTGTTTCGTCTGCTTGGAATGAGCATTTGAACGCTGTGCTGTTTTGAAACAATCCGAAACAGTCTTTTTCTGCATGAATGAGCCTTTGATTATAATCTTACAGCGGCTGTCTCGGGCTTCTTCCGCAAAGCGTGAATTCCTTGACGCTGCGAAAGTCGTGACGGTTCGAAGAGCCTTTGTGCGCTGCTGGCAGCTAAAAGGAAACCTCGATACCCTTTACCCAATCCCTTCTGCCTGAAAAACTAAATATCTCTATTTCATCCATTTCATGTGTTTGTATGTGTCTTTGTGTGTGTTTCTGAATGGGCATTTTTTTATGGGTTTTTACGGTGGACCTGAGAGCTCAATGATTCACGCGATTTATGGAAGTGAGCCCCACTGGATGCACTGGTTTATCTGCAATAAAATATAATAAACACAAGTACATTATTTAGTGTCTGTAATTATCCTCCATCTGCTTCCTCCATGCAACTAATACATACAAAAAACAACTTTAGCATTTAAGTGCGATGTTCCAGAGAAAACAGCTTCGACTGGCTCTGTGATAGTGAGGTGAAGTTTGTTAACGATTCAAATCTTTTGAGTGTTTTTCATAATTTGCTTGTGTTTTGACTATTTGCATGTGTTTTCGTAAGTTGCAGTGCGTTGAGCTCTCAAGGCCACCGTAGGTTTTTGCGAGGTTCAGGTACTGAAGCAGGGAATCCAACATAGCTTCATTATTTTGTTATATTTGAAAAAGGTTTCATATTTTATCAAAACCATTGTGAGATAAACAGTAGAGTTATTATTATGTCTCTATTCATTATTATGACACTCTTTTATTTGAGAATATTTTCCAAATCAGTCTTAAGGTTTGAGGAAAATAATTTGTTGACTGAATCCTCAAAGTCTGCATGTTCCCCAAATTATTGTGTTTTTGACCACTATTATGAACAGCAGCCATCGATTGACCGCAACTTAATTTGATCTCAACCTGTTGCAGTGTGTGCGTGCGTGCGTGCGTGCGCACATCGGTTCTTGTCCCGAGAAGTGAGGATTGTGAGTGGCGATGAGTTTCAGATTGTATAGCCCTGAAGCAGACACAGAATGGACATCAGAGATGGAGGAGGGAGAGCAGAGGACAGGGCTGGACAGAGTGGAGAGAGAGAAAGCGCGAAGAGAGAGTTAAATTGAAGCAGGGGAGAGAGAGAGGATCAAATGAGATGAGACCCTGGTGTGTGTGTGTGTGTGTGCGTGTGTGTGTGTGTGTGTGTGTGTGTGTGTGTGTGCGCGTGTGTGTGTGTGTGCGTGTTTATGCTTGCACGGAACATAGTGTGTGACTTTCAGCATCTCCATCCGTGATTGGGTGTGTGGGCGAGAGTGTTTGCGCAGGTCTCGGCCTGTGACTGGGCTGAAAATTGAATCTGCCACCTCTTCTACCATCAATCAGTCCAATTAACGAGGCGCGCAGCGGGTTTGGATTTCTTCCCCAGGCTGTGGCGCCCGGACCGCTGACCTGTTGCAGTCACCAGAGATCTGAGGAGACTTGTTAAGAGGCATGGTGGTGTCTCACTTAGGCCACAGCATCATCAGACATTGATTTTTGTTCTTTCGAGGGGCTCAGAAAGCGGCAGAGAAATCCACATACAGGCGAGGTGGGGGTGTTATGCGCAGCCATCAGCCTGAGCTTTATCAATTTAAATTTGCTTTATTTTAATATCTCCCCCTTAGTCTGTAATTGGAAGCTCATCACAGTGATTGTTGGTGAAAGTAATTGCTATAGAACCAAGAAAAACAAAATTAATGCCCTTCTGAAATTACTCACTTTGGGATCACAAAGCCCCCATGAAGAAGTGGGCGGGCAGCCTTTTATTAAAGCTCTGTGGCCAATCCCCAAGCAGCACAATGGCTGTGAGTGATGAATGCTCACAGCCAAAATCCAATAAGAAGGATTTGGTGGGACCAGCTCGCTCTCTCTCTCTCTCTCTCTCTCTCTCTCTCTCTCTCTCGCTCTTGCTGTCCTCTGTGCCTCTCTCTTTCTCTACAGTACATGGTATCCTTCTTTTGCTCATCAACCAGCAGGGGAGTTTGAAATCAGACATTCTGTGCCAGGCAGATCAATGTTCCGTGATCATCGGCGCAGCAGATTGCCGGTCTTGAATAGAATTCCTCCTATCTGGGTATGCCCGTCTTCCCAAAGCTGTCTGCCTACATCTGAAGGTGATTTGGGGGAGCAGCATACCGTGATGAACAATGACTGACAAATGAGCTGTCTGCTGCCGCCTCTATTGTCCAAGCCCATCCAGTGTCTGGAGGCTGCCGGCCCATATCCGAGCCACCGCTGTGAAGGCTTTGAGAAAAGCCTGGAGAGAGCAGGTGGAATGGGCTTGCATATAATTGGGTCCTGTAAAGATTTGTATTGGATTCTGCTACCTGTACCTGGGAGCCAGAACGAGCTGCTCTGATAGCCTGTTATTTTGGAACACCTACGTTTTCCTGTTAAAACATTTATCTGGGAGAATCTTATTGCTCTGATTCACAATTGAGTCTTTTATCGAGTGTTGGACCTATTGATGTTGTCGGTGGCCTTTTCCAGCTATAATTTGCTCATAATTTCGGGGATGGTAGCTCTGGAGGTAGAGCTGGTGGTCTAGTGATCTAAAGGTTGCTGGTTCGATCCCAGGCTCCTCCTGCTAGCATGCTGTAGTGTCCTTGAGCAAGACACTTAACCCCTAATTGCTCCTGATGGCTGCGTCCGTCGGTGTTTGAACAATTGTAAGTCGCTTTGGATAAAAGCGTCTGATAAATGACTAAATGTAAATGTAAATGTAAATTTCATTGAGTGCCGCTGACCCAAATGTTCCAACCAACTTTGGAGACAGCCACAAACTTAAATATGTGTATTTGTGCCCGACTTTCACAAAAATTTATCTAACAGTCTTCCAGTCTAACAGACTGGAAAATGAGCAGACATGGCAACCATATACACAGAGCTAGCCAAGTGGTCTGTGTTGTGTCTTTGTGACCTCAGTCCTGACCTCAGGGCACGCAGTCTCAGCCACAGACAACAAAGAGCTCCTTAAAGACGAGCCACAACAGTGTTATCCGTCCTTCATAATCATTTTGATACAGCCCAATACAGTTCCATGATTTTTTTAAGAGAGTGTTTCTTGGAGGAATCATCCTTCGAATAGAGTATTGAGGTGTAAAGATATTGCGCAAAATAAATCATCCATCAAATGAGAGTTCAAGATGCAATGTTTGAAGGGAAGTGATGGCTGTCTGCGTTAATGTTGGCGTGGCGGTGTTTATAGATATATTTGGAAAATGACTTTTTCGTTGATGCTGAATGCTATTCGACACCCGCCAATCAATTCAAGCGTTCTCTGCGTTTTCACTGGGGTAGCTGGGCTCTTGTGAGAGGAATCTGGCATTTACATTGAAATGCCAGATGCATGGAATCTGAGCTCATGCCCACCCGCAATTTCCTCCAAAGTATTCACGGTGTCAATTAAACCTGACGTCTGCTGTGCTCCGGTGCCGCTGACTGTGTCTAATGGGGCACCGTGCTCAGAGACCGTCCATAATGGAATTAATAATGAGGCACACATGCAGATAGGGCTCCTGAGTAATCATCACCGTCATATCCTCACTGAATTCCTATCGAGCTCCCTGGCTCTACCTTCAGTCCTGTTCTGTGAAGAACAATAAAAGAATAAACCTTTTTGGAAACAATGGTAGGCACAAGAAGGGTTAATCAGTGTATTCAGTTCACTGGCTCACACATTGTGCGAGTGAGAGAGAGAGAGGGAGAGGGAGAGAGAGAGAAGGCGGAGGTGATTAGAGTTCCTCCCTCTACCAGGTGGCACGGAAATAGAATGAGCGCAACAGAGAACACCGCTGTACCTGGAATGGAAGAGCAATTCTTGCTCCTAACAGCTTCCGGAGAAAAAGTCACCTTTTTCAGTGAGAAATGTACAATCTCTGTAGAAGTTTGACGAGAGTAAAGAAATGGGCTCCCGGTCCTACACAAGGCACCGTGCATAGCATTATTTATGCCTTGGCTGTGTCTCAAAGTCAGACAGTGTGGTGATGTTGACCCGACTGCCATTGAGTGTGCAGAGGGATGTTGAATCTAATGAATGTTATTAGCGTTAGGCAGACTGCGAACAGATTGACTCTTTTGGGAGACTGGAAGGCTCAGCCTGAATGATGGTGACTGTGTTTGTGTGTAAGGATGTGTGTATTGTTAATATGCTTGAGTGCTTTACTGCCACTTGCAGTTTCCAACAAGGTTTAGTTAATGCACCCCGGCGGTTTTGTTTGTCGTTCTCTATCAGGAGATGCGCTTTGATCCCAGCTCTCTTGAAGGCAGACGTTCTAAATAGCCTAGTCAATTTCACTGTCCGACTCGGGCCTTGTGCCTTCTGTGGGTGTTTTGTTTGGTGTCCGCTATGGTTAATTAGAACAGAACATGCTGTGCCGTCCTTGCGGTAGTGTCTAATAGGTGCAAGCTGTTAGCCTTGTGGACTCATAATGGAATGCAAAATGGCATGATCTCATCAGCTAATAACCCGCAGACAAGGCAGCATTGTTGCCTGTGAGAGGAAAAGCCTCCATAGCCTTCATAGATTGTCTTTAAGGACCACCTCTACTCTCACCTCCCACCACAGACACTTTGATCTGTGGATTGGTGTGGGATTCTTTGGGTGGCTTTCATGGCTCATGGCCCCTTGATGCTTAACGAGAGTTTTGCAGCACTATCTGTTGTTATCAGCTCTTATCAGCCATGATTTTCCTTTGCCCTGCCACGCCTGCTTCACATCACGGAGACACCATGAGAGCCTCGTTGTGGAACCAGACCATTTGAAGGTTTCATCAGCTCTGTCCTTTCAGGTTGATTCACAAATGAGAACTGTTATTAACCAGACAGAATGCATACATAAAAGAAAGATTCCAACCCCCCCCCGCACTCACCGGTCCCTCTTTTTGGCTGTGTGATTTATTTAACAAGCTGGGCCCAGCGGACGGGACGTCCATCTTTTGTGGCGTTGTTGAGCCAGAGGTCTGTTGAGCCAGATCTTTCATGGAAGAGGTTAACTCTTAGTCTCATTGTCTCCTAATAGCCCATCATCTGGGCACTGTCCCCCTGACCTTGCTCCTTTATCACTGGCTCATTTTAAAACAAAACACCACAGGACCTATAATATACTGATTCATCTTCATTTACACCGAACACCAAATTCTGGCAGGACGGTTATTTCAATACGTTTTTCCCTGTAATTAAAAGCTACTCCTTACTGCCCATTTAGCTCTTTTGATGCGAAATGCATTTTTGATTCTGTGAAAAGAAAAAATGACGAATGTCAAGAGCGCCAAAATGTGAAGTAGTTTGACGTATAACACTATTGGACAAAATACGCAATGGTCACCAAAGTTAAATGGACTGCATTTGACATGGCGCTCTTTCTAGTCCAGGGGACACAAAGGCACTTTACAATTATGACTCACATTTACCCAACACACACACACACCTGGTGGTGCCACCATCCTGCTCTTGCCCAAGGACACTTTGACAAGGTGCCAGGAAGAGCCGGGTGTCAAACCAGCTATCCTCAGATTACAAGATGACCCACTCTACCTCATGACCCAATGGCCAGAATTTCAGTAGCAGACCACTGCAATTTGAGGTTGCTTAAGCCTTTGTAAAGTGAACAATAGTATGTATTTTAAATAACAACCTTGATGATGGTTCGCCTGCGAGGCCCAATCCAGCCAATTTACAATAATGTTCCTGGGCTTGTCTCGAAATGCAGAGCTTGTGGCAGAACGAAGCCAAGTTCCTTTTTTGCGGTTCCTGGAACTTGTTTGGTGAGTTCAAATCAATTCTTGCCCAGAGGCTCCAGGTTCACACAATGAAAGAGTATCAGGTAGACACAGAGAAATGCAGTCGATAATATGGCATTATGGTTCCTACGTGAGTGAATGAAGCTGTGAGACCCTGGTGGATGGTGCCAAGTGAAGTCATAATAGAGTTTCTGAAGGCCAGATAGAGTATGTTGTTCCAGCCTGTGAAAGAGGAACGGTATAAAATGGCTTGGCGGCTAGAGGTGTGAATTTGAAGTGTAGAGCTGGCATGAGCCCGGTTTGTATCAGTAAACCATTGGTCTGTGTGTGTGTGTGTGCGTGCGTGCATGTGTGATATAGAACAAGGGACAAAAAGAGACGGAAAGTGGCACGGGGGTTAGGGTCCGATCCGATGGAGCATCTGTGGGATGTGCTGGAACAACAAGCCCAATCCCACCTCACAACTTAAATAATCTGCTGCTAAGTGGTTATTAGTGGTGGTTATAATCTTGGGTGATCGGTGTATAGTGACTCCATTTCAATGAAGGGCGGTTAAGGCATGTACTGTGTTGCTGACTTTCTAGCGAAATAAAAAGGCACTAGATTCACTGCTCAGGCTGCTTAGTAAAACTGACAGCCTGAGCCCAAGAGGGAGACAGATGACTGATGGCTAGCAGACAGATGAGCAGGCAGACAACCACGATCCGAGCTTAAAGAATCATACTGTCACTCCCTGAAAAGCACACAGACAGATGCAAATGCAGGTGTGCTATATTGCGTAAAGAAGTAAAAATACTTTATTACTGTACTTAAGTATTTTTTGGGAGCATCTGTACATTACGTTAGTTATTCAATTCCTGTCGACCCGAATGAAGTGCCTGTAATGCTTACTGAAAAAATAGAGGAATATTGGCAACCAGAATAAAATCGGAATAACAAAAATACTCAGCAAGGTGAAAGGTATGGAATTTTTTTTCCCCACAGCATTTACTTTTACTTTTGATACTTAAGCACATTTAATATCAACTACTTTAAGAATTTTACTCAAGTAGTATTCCAATGAGTGACTTTTACCATAGTAGTTCGACCGGACTATCTTCGGTCACGGTTCCTTCGCCCCATCGCGCCTCCTCATCGCTCTCTTTCTCCTTTTCTCTCCCTGCCCAGGGTCAGCGCAGGCACATTCCGCCCTTGAGCTCTTTCACCATCTCTTAGCATCACAAGGGATGGATGCTGAGAGATGCATGCCAAGACCCTCCCCTCCCCTCGCCCTCCTTTGACCAGAAAAAAAAAATTAAAAAAAGAAGGACCTTCTTGGAATTTTTTTTTTCTTCTCCCCTTAAGTGTGTCATCTACATATTTAGCCTTATTTGTCTCGGATCTGACCCCCTTCACCCTCCACCAGCCCCAGAGGGGCATCCTGGTGGCAGGCATTATAGAGATTGGTGGGGTTCAGCCATTGAGTTGGATAAGACATAGTCAATGTAGCCCCTGATGGAGCGGCCCTCTTGGAAGGGGGGAGGATGGAGGTGGGGTCCGTCGTATGAGAATCCGGTGTCAAAATTGAGCTGATCAGCACCTGAGGCATCTTTTCCGTTTACTCAGTGATATTGGAAAGCCCGTTTGTATTGTGCTGCTTGAACACACAGGCACAAAATGCATTGAGAAACACGCACATTTTGAGCGTGTTTGCGATTTGTATGGCTCAAAAAACAGAAAGGGGGGAGGGAGCGGTGAGATATGTGCCGTGATATATTTTCTCCTTCAAAACCACCCCCTCTTTTGATTTACACTTTGGATTCACACTTTTTTTGTGTGCGTGCTCCATCTCTTTTGGAAACAGGTGTTATTCTGTCGTAGATGGGTTCGTATCACTTTGCACAATAGTTGATATATAGCAACCACCTACTCAACATAGACCCTTGTGGTGTAGAGTTTACAGGTTTAAAGAGTTTGGGTTTATTACACGGATCAGATGAAGGGATTTCAGGGATTTCTGGATCTCTGAGGAACCTCTACAGGTGGTGGCCCTCTAGAGGTAAAGAGGGAGAGCTGGCATCGGAAAAGGCGTCTGGATCGAATGACCATGATCCAAAATGTTTGTCTTTGCTGCTGTACATCCACTTGAGAGAGGCATCGTTAGTTGCTCGCACGGTCGTTCTTCTATCAGGTAATGTTTGATGTTCTCATTGCCCGCAAATAAAATATGAGCATTTGTATGGGAACGCATGCCAAACGGCTAATTATGATCTCGAGCAGAATCACAATCGTGAGAAGAACCGTTTTGCGCTAACGTTTTCGGGTTTAATCAGCAAGCTTCAAATCAACAACAAATCAAAGTCGCTGGTGATCGACTCCCCCCCTGGGACCCACGCTGTGGAAAACACCAATTAGGAGTATACACAGTATATACAGGAGATATATATATATATATATAATTTTATTTTTTGAATTTTTATTTTTTTTCCCATTATGGTGTGGCTCTCTGGTAGGCAGCCGCCGCCATCTCGGCGGGGCTGGCAGCAGTTTCACATGCGTCCTAATAGATTGTGATGAGATTCTGTTGAGGGCGTTCGTATGGCGTTGTAATTAGAGGCACTTCCCCGTGGGCGAGGCAGAGG
>NC_137210.1:8788654-8923654 GCF_960531495.2 Zeus faber | reverse complement strand
ATTACAACACACATACATTATGTGTGTGTGTGTGTGTGTGTGTGTGTGTGTGTGTGTGTGTGTGTGTGTGTGTGTGTGTGTGTGTGTGTGTGTGTGTGTGTGTGTGTGTGTGTGTGTGTGTGTGTGTGTGTGTTTCTGTGTGTGTGTTGTAAAATTTTATTTTTGTGTCGGGGTTCTGACAAAATAGCTTCTGCAGACATTTTTCCTGTAGAAAGTACATTCCATGGAAATAAAGACATTTAAATGGTCGCTTTTCACCTCGTCGACTTGTGAAAACTTGTGCCCCATTGAACAAAACGCTGTAGCATCCTGCTCGCCGGCATTAGTCAGCCATTAAATTAACTCCAGAGGTTTTTTAATGGCTATTTTAAACAGTTATCAAAGGGTCAGGGTGAGGGCTTTTTTTTTAAGTTGCTGATTGCAGTGGCACCAAAGTTTTCTTTCTTGAGATAATATTGTATCCTTATACTTGGTGGTGCTTGGACTCATCTCTCTCTCTCTCTCTCTCTCTCTCTCTCTCTCTCTCTCTCTCTCTCTCTCTCTCTCTCTCTCCACCTTACCTCTCGCCCACAGCTGCATCCCAGAGGTCCACCTTGGCATAGGTCGACACCATGACAGCCTCCTGGCCAAACTCCGCCCCCTTGTACGCGGCCAGCTTCCTCTTCCTCGCCCTCCTCCCCGTGGGGTTCGCCCAGAGCCCAAAGAGCCTCTCTCCCGGCCCGGACCCCCTGCCCCGACCCGGGTGCACCAAGAAGGAACACCCCAAGGTCTCCATCCAAGGTCGGACGTTCCTCTGGCGCCGTTGCTATTACAGAACCATATGAGAGCGCCGCGCCGCTGCTAATTATTCATTATTCCAGAACCACCTGTTCCACAACGCTTAACCTTCATCGCCTAGTGAGTGCTTCATTGCGTATGCTCTAGAAATGATCTCGTCGGCTGTTTGCGCAAATGACACGGTTCGAGAACCACTTTGAGCAGCTTTTGAAGGTTAGCGCTTGTTGGTGTGATACGGAAGAATTCCTCATCCTTACACAGTGAATATCACATCAAAATACCTGCATATGAAGTCAAAGTCAGTCCAACAAAGTAGAGCTGAGGTTCTTAACCTTTTTCTGGCCAATGACCCGGTTTTTAGGTCAATTTATTCATTTCCGGTTCATTTCCTTTTAATTTTTTCCATTTTATTGTTATTTTTCTGCCAGCAGCACTTATTTTATGCATTACAATTCACATATAGGGCTATAAGCAACAAATTGAGGCAAAATAATAATCCATCTCAATGTACTTTTCAAATGGTATTACTGTTCAATGAGTATATTCACTATATATCACTAATATATCAAGTAATTCATTTAGATGCCAAAATTGTAATCATGTAAAGATATGCTTTTTGCAATTACCGATATTATAGCAATTAAAGATGATGAACAGCCTGAGTGCGGGGGAGATTTGAGCATTGTTACTCAAAAGGGCTGAGATTGTTTCAACTTGCCTTTACATGGCCGCTTTAGATGCTGGGTACAGGATCTGGCAACCCGGTGTGACAACAACCTCTGCGGAGACCGAGGAGGAGATTGTGTATTGTAATACTGTTAAACTTATAGAAAACCCATTCCCATAACTTTTTATCAGCCCTTTTTTAATTTTTCTTGAACTCAGTCACCAAAGTTTGGGTTGCAAAGAACCACTTGAGGAACTCTCGGATTGACTTATCAATCTCTGAGTTCAAACCAGTGGAAATTGCTATTTTATTTCGCTCCTCCAGAGAGCCGGAGGAAGTCATCTACACGCCCATTCCGCAGCTGCTTTTTGGCCTCTGTGCTGGGCCTGGGTATCCAGATGTCCAGAGCGAACCGGACCTCTGTCGTTGCCTGACTTCAAAGGCCTGGCCTCTCAAGAAATGGCTCTCACGGCCAGGCCCGCCGGCCCGTCAAAGCAGCGCTGCGCTGGGGCACTATATGGGGGCAGCCATATAGAAAGGCTGGCACAATGAATGTGTCAGCAAGAACCTGAGATTAGCCGCTGTGATTGATGAGCGTTTTATAGCGGCTTGTTGAAGCGCTGCCTCAGTCACCTGGAGGAGGCCAAGGGGGCTGGCGGTGGTGTGTGTGTGTGTGTGTGTGTGTTTGTGTGTGTGTGTGTGTGTGTGTGTGTGTGTGTGTGTGTGAGGGGTTTAATTCTGCCGATGTAGGGCTGGCGGATCAGACCTTATTGTGCCTTTACAGAATACTCACTCGAGCATAGTACCCACACTTAGAAACAGGCTCTGTCCTCGAGCTGTGAAGCTTTTGTCGACTCTTTTTTTATGGTAACTTAAAATGACCTTTAAGCTGTGACATAAAAACCTTTAAAAACAAACTTAATTTTAAAATATGTTGGGTTACGAGGTAAAAAATACATTTGTGTCTACTCTGCTGCAGGACGAATAATGGCAGGTGTTGGAATACGTCCGGCATCATACATGTATTACTGACGCAACATAAGGTGTCACATGATTAATGCTGTTGATAACACCACTTGTTATCGCCGGCTCATGAAAGATTGCTGTATTCTGAATAACCTGAGGAGTTTTTGTTTTGTTGCGGTGGTCCTTTAAGAATAAAACTTCTCCATCAACGTCACCCGTCTCCTTTCAAGCCATCACCTCACATCATGGAGATAGCAGTGTCGTTATGTCTGTGTGTGTGTGTGTGTGTGTGTGTGTGTGTGTGTGTGTGTGTGTGTGTGTGTGTGTGTGTGTGTGTGTGTGTGTGTGTGTGTGTGTGTGTGTGTGTGTGTGTGTGTAAGATAAATTCATATCTTTGCATCTTTGTGCCGGTGTTTCGTGTCAACCGCGCTGTGGATTAAAGACGAGAGAAACACCTAGAAGCATGCAAGCTCAATCCGCAGGCATGCGCCATGCCGCCAACTCCCGATCTAGATGGATGATACTGGCTCAGGGCGCCGGGGCTGTGGTTTTGATAACCGCCTGGAACAGTCGCGGCGGCAGGAATGTTCCCCGAACGCACATCTGGGATCGGTTTTCGGTTACGGGGGGAATGTGTTGAGCGGGCGTCGGTATATTGACACTGCGGGCTTTTGATAACTAATTGTCCGAGGTGAAGTTGGGTTTAATGAGGTCAATTATGCCCGTGGCGGCATTTGCCAACGAGTCATGGAGGCAGCAACATGTTTGGCAAGTAAGGCGGGGCGCTCCAACTCAAGTTTCACTGCTTCTCGGGTGCAGTGCAAGGGAGGGAAGGGACACCTTGACTTTTTGGATAAGTTGGCATCGAGGTCGAGGTCACCCGCCCGGCTCAAACCACTATAATGGCTCTCCCTCCGAGGTGAGACCAAAGAGCACAGAAAATGGCCTGGCAATTGTCGATAGCCATCTAATCTTCACCTTCACTCTCATCTGTTCTTTCCTCCTTCTACTTACCCTCTTCTTGTCCCCCCACACACACACCTCGCTCTCAATTACGTACACCTCATCGCCCAGAATTTCCATTTTCTCATACTTTCTTCTCGGCCTGCTCTGGAACTTGTGGAGGAGCGCGGTACTCGCTTGGCGAAGGGCCCTCGAGCGATGCTCCTCCGAGACGGAGATAACAGCTCGGGTTGAAAGAAAAATATCAGCTTCTATTTCTCTGCATCTCCATCTGTCTTTATCCCCCCCTTCCAAGTCTCTCACTCTCCGTCTCTCATTCCTTTGTTACAATCATCATTTTTCTGTGCTCGTTGTAGCAGCGATCCTAATTGGGCCCTGCTTTCGGGGCGTGTTCCACATCCATCCGTCTAGCACCCGTTGCTCCGTCACTTAGTGGAGAGCTGCTGCCGGGCCGAAGCTTCCCACTCGGCCTCTGATAGCGTGTCAGGTTATCAAATGCCGGGCCCGCCGAGAGCGAGAGAAAGGAATTCAGGCAGGCGCGGAGAAGGCTTTAGTGCTCCCTTTCAATCGAGCTAAACAGGCATAATTCTCCCTTTTGCCTTGGCTGCCTCCACACCCTCACTCTGATCCCATTGTCTCCTATCACAGCATCGCCCCGCTCTCCTTCTGCATTTCTGTTTTTTGTGCTCCCTTTTCTGAGGAAATCCATCCTTTATCCCAGGTTTTGCCAGTTGTGTAATTCGTTCCGCACACAAAGGTGTGCCTTGGCGCATATTAAGGAAGAGGCGTACGTGCAAACCTGCTCTGCCAATATGCCCTGCTCCACATCAAAAGGGGGCACCGTTTTAATCCACTCCGGCCAGGACATACCGACCCTGGAAGATTGTGGGAAGTTGCTTGATCGTTAGTTCTGTGAGAGACAGCTCGTCATTCGGTCAGATGGACGGCCCGTCGGAGAGCCAGACACCCCATTTCTGCTTTTCTAACCGAGAGGCTATTAGCCCCTTGGCCTCCAACGTCACCCCTCTTCTCTCCTCTGAGGACACCCCTTACCCCCTCGCCTTCACCACTCTGCCGGACCCCCCTCTCACAGTTCAATCCGGGATGGAAGAGGGGGCGGATAGAGCAATGGACGTCTAAAAGCATGAGGAGATGGTTTTCTCTGTTTTCTTTTTATTTATTTTTTTTATTTGTGGAAGTGCATGTTGTGGAAGGCAATAGCCTTCCACAACATGCACTTCAACATGCACAACATGCACAACATGCACAACATGCACAACATGCACAGGGGGTGGTGGTGGGGGTGGAGAATCAGGTCGATGGGAGCGATAGGGAGAGATACAGTAAGGTGGACGGAGGGGAGAGGATTGGGTGTCTGGGGGGGGCAGGTGCGGGTGGTGGAGTTGGTGGGGGATATACCGAGACTAAACATTTTTCAAGGAATTTGGGACCGATAAACCAGGTGTGGGTTTGTTTGTGCGCGTCTGTGTGTCTGTCTGTTTGTGTGGGTTGGAGTGTGTCCGGGTGATAAGATCCTCAGGGGCTTGAGAGAGAAGCTGTATGATGTTCATGATGGCGGCAGAGGGAATGGCCCTGCTGAAGCTCGGTCTAAGTATTTTCTGTCTGTCATGATATGGCCTTTTTTTTTATTTCGGAAAAATAATAAATAAAACCTGGATGGGATGTAATCCCATGTTTCCGAATTGACTTTAACACCCGACATCGACATTTACAGTACATAGCCATTCACTGATTCATGTGACAGATGTTTTTTGTAGTGATGGAACTGCCCCGAGTCATCTAGAAAACCTATTTCGGGAGCAACATTGGATCAGTTGGCCTTGCCCCGGAGTTAACTATTTTCAATTTAAACCCTCTCTGTAGTGAGCCCAATTCAAGACAGTGAGACAATGTTTTGCCGCGCCTTGGCCCCCAGAGACGGCGATGATCGACAGCTACCTTTAGTACAATGTGTGTTATTCATAGCTCATTAAACAATGTAAGCTCTTGAGGGGAAGAAATCAACAAGATACTCAATTATAATACTAATGAGAGACGGACGGGGTGTTAATACACGTTACGTTGTATCCAAGCAGGATGTAATTACACAATTTTTTGTTTGTGAAATATTTGGGATTTTAGTGGAGGAGGAAAAATAAATGAATTTTGCTGTGCAAGGCTATTTGCCCTTCCTCCTTTCTTTGTTATGTATTTGGGGGATTTCCTCTGGCGTTTATGGTCTAGGGCCGTGGAATTTGTGATAGAGGCCATTTGATGACCCTCACTTCTTCTAATTAATCCGGAGCTATCTTTATCTTCAAGCGAGCGCTGCGCTAATTTGTTATCCAATGCCCAATCACAGCCTTTAATGATTCAGATTTTCTCATCTCGTGTGATTGCTTAATCTGTAGAATAATTCTGTCTCTCGCTGGCGCGTGCTGTCTTTCTTTTCTCTCTCTCTCTCTCGCTCTGTCTCTGTCTTTACTTTTTCCACTCTTGTACAAACCGTGTCCTTCTGCACTATTTTCTTGGAGGGGCTGGTCACACAAACCTATATCATACTGGGAGACATAATGGAAGCTGAGCTCCTCTCAGTCCTCCTTTGACCCTCTTTGTTTATATCCAACATGTCCCCACCGGTCCACCCATCTCAGAGCGGGATGCCCACCAGCCCTTTAGGATTAGATGGAGGTAAGATCGGCTCTTTCTCAGATGCCCTCTCTTGCTTGCCACCACTTGAAGGAATCTCAAATTCCATCAGGGTTTAAGGGACACGCAGATTGGATTGGATTGCGTACATCATTTCGGGGGTCGTTAGCTCCAGTTCTTGTCACTATGTGTGTCTGTATGTGTGTGTGGGAGGGACTTTTTTGTCAGATGTGATACAGTCAAGGACAGTAATGATCAAGAAATTTTGGTTGATTAATTGGTTGATGATAGTTCGATAGTTCATTTTCCAATGCCCAACTGATGGAAACTCACCGAATTCCGTCTATTTTTTGCGGTGTTTCTGACATTGGTTGAAAATTGCCGTTAAATTTGGAAGGAAACCTATGATTGTGGAACTTAACACGCCCGGCACAAATAATTGCGATCTGGCGGTTATGTAGCAATTGTGACGGCTCTGCTCTTCTGCCACGGGCTTCCCAGACAAGAAAAAAAACAAACAAACTAATGATGGTTTACACATCGGTCGGGGTGCCACTTCACTTGGCCCCGAATGCCTGGTTTGTGTGGGAAGGAAGCCGTATGTTTTCAAATAACTGATCCGTCAGATCCAAGGAGACAGAAGGCTTGTGATTCATGCCATCCGCACCTCCCCTCCCCGGTCTCCCCCAGCCCCCAGAGACTAATGCCTTGGCCTCCGTCCTCACCCCAGCTCGTCATCGCGGCTCTGCCACCCGCCAGCCAACGCATTAATCCGCTGGCCCCCGCCGCCGTTGGTGTAGCAGGGCGAAAGAAAGGATGCAATAATCGTCAATCAAGTGCCAACGTGGGGGCCCGGAGGCCTCTGATATCCATCCTGTTTTATTGTCTCTGTGTCGTGGACTTTTCTGCGGGTACATGGCGTGTGTGTGTGTGTGTGTGTGTGTGTGTGTGTGTGTGTGTGTGAGGGGGCTGTAAGCCACGCATATAAAGCCACTCATAAGCAGGGAGATAAACGTCAATCAGGGAAGCCTCTTTACGAGGGTAAACAAGCTCCCGGTTCACAAGTTCCCCCGTCCAGCTGCACTGAATCAAATTGAGCCGCCGTCCCTCTTTGTTTTTATACCTATTTTACAAGCTGGCGAAGAGATATCAATTTGGGTGTGGGTGTGTGTGTGGATTTGTGTGTGTGTGTGTGTTGGGTTCAAATTTCAAGTAATTTATCTTCCACATTCCCATCTGTTGGAGCTGCCGGTGTCCAGCCTCTAACTACAGTATCTATCTATCTATCTATCTATCTATCTATCTATCTATCTATCTATCTATCTATCTATCGATTTATCTTCTTTTTACAGTCCATTCCAACTACTGTACCTCCCCTTTAACGGTCTGACTTTATGGTGAATGTATGTCTCACCATGATGTCTAATAATGTCTTAAGTGTCTGTCACTTGTCAAAATGACATTATTTTATTTTATTTAAATTACATTTAATTAAATTTAATTTTTTATCCCTCCGGAGGGAAGATATTACATCGACGCGTCGGGCGCTTGGGTTGAATTTGGCCGGATGATGAATCCCGCCACGCCCGAGTAACATGCGAGCGGCCTTAAGGTCGTCTTCTCATACTTTTTTCACGACCCTTGGGGATGGATCTCTCAGCGCTCGCCCCGTACAGCAAGTCCCTGATCCTCCCTCTCCGATTACCTCTTCCCGCTCTCCCCTCTGATGTTAACCTCTTACTAAGCTCAGATATATTGCCAGGCCGTTAGCCCTCACATAAGAAGAGGTTTGACCGTAATCGCAGGAGATCGTGCGGAGGACGCGTAATGGGGCTTTAATATTGGAAGTTAGAGCGCGCTGTTTATCCTGCTATGATATAATCTTTCACAAAGTCTTCTCTGGTTAAACCTCCAGAATAAAACCTTTCCTGCAGCATGGATAAATATTTAGAGAGCTTAATAGAGAGCCTGGCGCTGGCGTGACAGCGGTCCGCCCAGTGATTTGTAGTTACGGCTGAGGTCATTAATGTTTCGTGTAAATCTCTCTGGTAAATTGTTTGTTAAGTGGAAATTTCAGCCGGCGCCGCTTGCCCACCGAGGTTCATACATAATAGAATTCTTTGCAAATGGATAAAATAATTGCAGCCACAAAGCTTTACCTGGCAGTACATTTACGGCGTAAAAAAATATTTTGCCTTTTTAACATTTTTACTGGTTTATACTTGGTTTATATTGTTAATGTTTGCTTGCTCGATTACCTAGTATGGGGATTCAATTTGAACTCAAACCATTATTTCCTCATGAATCATGGTGTAAATTATGTGGTGTTTTTTTTTTTACTATTGTTTTTTTTCTGTGATGCCATTTGACATTGAACAGTTAGATGAAAACAATAATAATAATAATAATAATAATAATAATAATAATAAAAATGTAAAAGGTGTGTACATATGCTATTTTCATTTTATTTGTATTTTCATCTTCTTATTCCTTTCCTGACTTGATTTTTTTTTCTGAATTTCCCCACGGAATGAATAAAGTCTTCTCTTATCTCATCTTAGAAAGTATTATGCAGGATCAACCTATATTTGAATTGAGAATCTATTCTGGGGACAGCTTTGGATTCAAATTCACTGCAATACTATAAAAACACAGAGAATCCTAGGAAGGTAAAAAGGAAAATCTAATTTCCACAATACTCCCACTGTGTGTATCACATTCGTCCGCCTTATCTGCATATGTATCAGAATGGGTTCATTGGTCTCGCTGTTCTCATGCAGAGTAAGTTTTCGTTATCGTTCGTACACCTACACCTACGCTCCTACTCCCACTCCCCGTAGCCTGCAGCTTCCCCCGGCTGCATTAATGTTTCAAGGAAATTAAGGTTTCGGCCATTTAAATTTTTGATGACCACCTCCATAATGTGAAAGGGATGTCAGAGGGGCGCCCTAATGTTTTTGCTTTTATCAGCACACCTTAAATCTCACCCATCATTCTGCTGGATTTAAGAATAATCGCTGTGGTCACTAGAGAGTCACTGTTGCAGTTGCATTTAGTATGTCTACTTAGAAGACTGTACATTAAACGTGGATGTGTTTGAAATCCTTGTGAGAGCACGTATCTATTTATGGCTAAACAATTATGGAAATGAGTGCATTAACACAGTGTTTTTGAGCTGGTTGAAAGACACTAAATTCCCCACCCACTGCTGCCGTGCTGTGTAATGCCGGCTGAATATGGCAATCCCTTCTTTTCATGGGGGTTTAGTGCGAGAGCAACATGGGCCTTTGCTTGATAAAATGCTCCCTCTCCGCCCTCTCCTCCCAAATGCCTCCTTTGAAAATAGTTCTGGTCTTTTGAAAGGGAATGTCAAAAAAGTAATTTCCAGCTCAAATCCAATGCTCAGTCCACTCGGAGGGAGCCGTGTTCGACCGGCTGCCACCTCGCATTAGGATCATCGGTCATGGATAACACACTTTGAGTGTGATTTACAGTACCGAGGCTGCCTTGATGTATATGGAGAGGAGTTTGTAGAGTATGGATTTGATTCTGTCACAATTATTTATTTTGGTGGAGTGTGAAAGTATAAATACACATGTAATATGAATTAAGACAAATGCCTTTTTTTTTTGCCTTGGCCTTTCATTTAGTCCTCAGTAATTCTTTTCAGTTTATAAGTCTCTTTTGTCGGAGTGACTCCCTCATTACGAACCAATCGTTTGTGAATCTTCCATCACTAACTATTAATAGGCCGTGATAATAAGCACAGTTATACATGTCTGTAATGTTTTGTGATGTTTTTAGCAGGATTATTTCATTATAGTGTGCCATGGTAGAAAAAAGATTTGGAAACATTGATTTGGACAATAAAAAAGCACTGTTTGGAGATGGCTCACATTTCTCTCTCTCTCTCTCTCTCTTTCTTTTTCTTTCTCCCTCACTCTCTCAGCCCTGAGCCCGTGGATCTCACTTTTCTCCCACCCCGGTGTAAGGGACTACTCCCAGCTCACCCTTGACCTGACGAGGAATGAGCTGGTCGTGGGCGCCAGGTAGGGAAACATAAAAACCCATTCAGCCTTCAGCTCCCGCGCCGTTCCCGCGGCCCCACAAAGCCCAGAATCTGATAGCCTTTTTGAGTCACTCGCACAATGCGGTGTTCAGGTAATGATAAAAAATTTAAGTACCCTATTGAGGCTTTGTTGGACCGAGCCAAGTGTCAGATTTGGCAGAAAGGAGTGGGTGGGTGAGAGAGAGAGAGAGAGAGAGAGAGAGAGAGAGAGAGAGAGAGAGAGAGAGAGAGAGAGAGAGAGAGAGAGAGAGAGAGAGAGAGAGAGCGAGAGCGAGAGAAAGAGAGAGAGGGTCTTTTTGTATGATCATGCTGATGTGTCAGCGTGTGTGTCAACGTGTGTGTCTTTTCATAGATCAGAGGGAAACAAAAGCTGTCTGTTTCATAACAGAAGAAACACGCACACACGCACACTTCAGTGGTGACTCAGGCCTTAATGTGAATGTAATATCTGACTCGCATGTTGGTCAGTTATGGTGTAATATTACACTGGCTCTGCTTCTGGGGGGGAAGCGGACACCTCTGTTAACGTTGTTCAGCAAAAGTGTTATTTTGTGTGTGTGTGTGTGTGTGTGTTTATCTATTTTTTTTCTTTTGTTCTGGTAATATATGAGGACAGGCCTTGGGATTAGATACAGTGTTGTTATTGTTCCGTCACTGACCTATCCACCTTTGTTGTCTATGCAGAAACTACCTCTTCAGGCTGGACCTCGGCAACATGTCACTGATACAGGTATGATGCATGTCTCCCCGCCTCCGGTGCGGACCACACAGACACTGATGTGATGGATATTGTTTGTGTTCCTTCCCTCCTGTATTCTAAGTGGTTTGTTCCAGCCTTCTACACTACACCCCTCCCCTCTTCTCCTCCACTCCCTTCTTGTTTACCCTCATCTCCCGTGGAACTGGACTTGACACACGTCCGGGTGTGCCAACCTTTTTGTCCCCTAGGGACCAGCATACAATAAAACAAAAAATCGAAATATATATATATATATATTCACTGTAAATTAGAAAATGTTCTTGAATATCATGCATTAATATCCTTGAACACATAAACTAATATTTTCATTTTTTTCATTACATTTATTTTTGGCATGAGCGTAATTTGCTTTATTCAGTTATGGTTCATTAGAGCAAACGTAGGCGTACTCAGAGAGTTTTGAAGTATAGGAGTGATGAGCCCCCCCCAACCTCAGCCCCATTGCCCCTCTTCTCTCCGTTCCTCGCCTCTCCAGTCTTTGATGTTGGTGTTGGCATGGCGACATGGAGCTGTGATGACCCTGAAGGAGGGTTGGGGAGCATGGCTGAAAGGGAATGAGATGGGAGGGTGGCGGTGTTTTTGTGTTATGTCCTAGGGTTTTTAGCTGTTAGCTGTTGGCTGTATTTGTGTGTGTGTGTGTGTGTGTGTGTGTGTGTGTGTGTGTGTGTGTGTGTGTGTGTGTGTGTGTGTGTGTGTGTGTGTGTGTGTGTGTGTGTGTGCGGGGGCGCATGCGGGCGTGCATGTGTGTGAATCTGTGTGTGTATTGTGAGAGACTGTTTTAATTCTGCCATGAACAGCCCGTGGATGGTGGATTCTTGTACCTTTCCAGAAGTGTGTGTGTGTGTGTGTGTGTGTGTGTGTGTGTGTGTGTGTGTGTGTGTGTGTGTGTGTGTGTGTGTGTGTGTGTGTGTGTGTGTGTGTGTCTGCGCATGCACCCAGGCCTAGAAACCCATCTCGCCTGGCCTATACAAGGTCCAGGGGGAGCCTGATGACTTGTGTTGGACACTTGGACTCTCTCTGATTAGTTGCTGCGGGAGCAGTGTGTGGCCGACAGCCGAGACTCAATTCGAAGACCAGGGACACTTTTTCTGACTTTTTTCCCCACTAGTACAATACACAATGTCCTTTCTTTTGATCTGTTTAGTTTTTGAGATTAACGAAAGCACCAATGTAGCAGTGGCAGAAGTGAACACTCTTATTTAATTCGAGATGCTTTTTCGGTTTCAGAAGCTGGAGGAAAACTGACATCTGAAGCAAATGTTGATGGGATTGACTCTACTTTCATAATTAAAACACAGGCGTTTGGAATTCTCCTCCTTGTCCTTGTCATAAAAAGAAAAATGTCGAGCACAGGATCGGTCGACACCAGCACTGATAATTTGACGGTGTGCGCCTCTTTGAGCCAAAGCAAGTACAGGGAAAACATTTCTCAAAGTAATTGTTGATCAATTGCCAGATGCAAGGAGAACAACCTACAGACACACAGTATCAAAGATGACAATTTGAAACAAAACAATGTCTTAAATTCATATTCAATTCAATTCATATCAGTGCGCTGTTTGCAACGAGAGCCACTCTGATACCCCTTTCCCACTGCACCAAAAACCCAGTAAAACCCGCTAACATCCGGCATTTGTCACCTGTGGGAAAGAAAAAGACCCAGGTCTCAGTCCTCGGTCAAATGACCCTGCAATGAACCTGGGTTTTAATCGGCTCCACCTCCGATCGGCTCTGATGTGAACAGGACACCCGGGTAGACACGCTAGTTTTGGACCCTTTGCCTGTGGACACTGAAATTGCGGACACTGGCGCATAAATAGACAGGAATATCCACGTATCATTCCATCGTTCATATCCGATTTAGAATGCAAATTCAAAATCAGAAGTTGTTGACTTTTTTCTGCATGGGGGACCATGAAATGTTGTGAGTGTGGGAGCACGGTGGGGAGCACAGCGGAGAACCCCCACGCTCCCCGCCACTTACCTTACCATCTCTAGCTGCGTAGTGTTGGATTGTTCATAGACGATCCGATTCTTTTGAACGGCTCAAAATACTTTTTTCAAGTTTTAGTTTTATGTCGTTGTTTGTTTAGGTTCCTGTCTCCTCTACTATTTTAGTCCCAATCACACTGGAACCATGACATGCCCCTTTTCCGACGTGTTTGTGACGTTGAACGTGAGGCACCAGAAAAAAAATGGCATTTCTCCTGGCAATGAGAAAGGTGTCAATCGCCTAATTTTATGGCGATTTTTACAAGCGGGTAAACCCTCTTAGGTGTGAAAATGGTATGAGAGATGAATCACTTTCCACAACTGTGAAAAGAGCTACAATGTTTTTCCATCAAGCGTTCAAACGTGTGTGTTGCATGTCCTTGCCTTGCCGTCTCTAGCTGCTGTCTCATAAGCCATACACTGTAAACTGTTAGTGTTATGTTGCATTTGCTGCACTATTAACGTGTGTGTTAAGTCTGTGTGTGTGTGTGTGTGTGTGTGTGTGTGTGTGTGTGTGTGTGTGTGTGTGTGTCTGTGTGTGTGTGTGTGCTTGCGTGTGTGTGTGTCCTTCTTATCCCTCACCCCTCCCACTCCCATTGACAACTGGATGCCATTGTCCAATAGGAAGACCAAGATTGTATCTGTTTGTGAAAGAAAGACAAAGACATAATAACAATCTGAGTCGAGCTTATAGAGCTTGTGCGTAATCACCGGGTGTCATGACATTTCACTGCATATATGTACGACCGTATTTGTATGTATGTGACAAATAATCTCTTGAACTTGAACTTGAGTATACACTGTATTATTTGGATCTTAGATCAACACCATTACAGTTGGAGTGTATGGTGCAGCACTGTGGGTGTAGCCCAGAGCGCCAGCTCTGGGGCAGATGGTTGCTGTATGGTTGCATCACACATCAAGAATGACAAACTCTGTTTCCATCTTTAACAGGGACCTGTGCGCCTCAATCACTGACGCAATAACAATACAGAGTATTTGCTATTACTGCGAATGATTGAGTGTTTTCTGTCCACTTTTCCACAGCAAAGGTTGTTTGGGCGGAAGCCGAATGCTGCATTATATATTATGCTATCCCTAAGCTTATAGCATATCTGTTTATTTCCATATATCATTTTACAAATAAAATTGACCTAGAACACACTTGAACAGGGGTGTACTGTAGCGTACACACCAGCCCCAGTGACAACAAGTACAGTCCTACAACTTTGGTGTTTGGGGGTAAAATACCATGCTAAAGGCCAAACCAGAAAATGCTGAATGACCATTCAATTTGTCATACCCAGACATTCCCACTGCAGGGTACTGGCGTGAAAAATTATGTTTTTAGTCTTTTAGACTTTTCTGCTTTGCATTGGCCCATATCTGTCATAAAGCGGTGACAGGTTCATTTCAAAGCGATCAGCAATTTTCCAAGCGTGGAAATCACGAGTCAGTTTGAATGTTGACATTTTCATTTCAACAACACCCGCTTTAATTCCCCAGCAGAGCAACAACACATCACCCGTCCCAGCTCAGTTTGACAAAGTGCCCTCTCACTAGAAACCACAACTGAATAGCAACATGTGTACAGCTGTCGCTCGCGTGTCACAATATCAGTGCCTGCTTTGTCTGCATGTCCTAGTTGTCTTGTTTAAGGGAGGGGAGATGTTGGGATGTGGTGTTGTCCTTTTGCTTACACTGCAGTTGTAATGTGTTGTCAGGGGTGCCACAGTTGTTCTTTTGGCTCTGGAAAAAAATATATATATATTTTTGTCTACTGTCAGTACAACGCGAGTTGGAGAGCATCCATATCCACATGTATACTGAGCACTGACATACAGACAAAAAAGTATTTTGCTTTCTTGCTATTTTTAGGTTACGCTCTCCACTAGTCTAGGACAGTGTTTCTCAAATGGGGGTACTAGTACCCCTAGGGGTACTGCAGGGAGTACTCCAGAAATAAAAATAAAAATGTTTTTTCTTCCATTGGCAGCGGTACTCAGCTGAAAAAAGATCTTAGACGCGGTACACTACTAAAAAAAAGTTTGAGAACCACTGGTCTGTGAGACTGTCAAGGAGCTAGGACACAGACGAGATACAGTGTAGGTCACAGTCTAGGAGTCATCTATGGATGCCAGAGATGGCATTGTATGAGTCAGTGTAGGAGCTCAAAGGCGGTATTGGAGGTAGGAGACAGTATAGGACACAATTTAGGAATGGTTGTGTATTTGGGTGCAACTCATAAACAAATACTCATCTGAAAAACTATAACCACTATGGGCTAGGTTTCTGCATTGTATGTGAGGACAATATTAACTATGTTTTGATGTAGATATCTGTGCGTGTGCAGTGGAAATATTCTAGTTTCACCATCCCAATCATTTTCTATGGGGGAATAAAAATGTGAGATAATGAAACATTTATTATTTCATAAACCGTTTGCAGGAGCTTTCCACAAAAAGGCCACGAGTCTTGATTGAACGCTCGATTTGATGTATTTAGTTTCCATGTGACACCGAAACTGAGGGAGGAGCAGTGTGGCGGAAAATTACAAGAAGGACGATAATGTGACAGATGCCTCTATGTTCACTGTTCACCAGAGAAGTCACCAGTGCCAGGACCCAAATCGATTTGAACGTTGGATGAGCCGCTTGTTCTGGGAAACGTTGCAGCGGGGGTTAGAGCTGCACCAAGGTAGGGGGGAGAATGCGATTTTCAAAAGCTTCCGTGCCTTCGCGCCCACCTTCCTAAACAACCCGGAGAAACAAAGGCAGGAGACATTCCAAAAATACTTCCTTTCCCTTTTGCGTTTGAGAATGGAAAACAAATCGCCCACATGTCAGTCTAAGCTTCTGCTGTCACATCAGAAAAGCATTTGTTTCCCCAGCATTGAGGTTATTAAGCTCAGATACCTGAGCCAGCAGTATGTCATCAAACTAGCAGAAGTGCAAAGCCACCTCTCCTACGCAGAGAAACTTCCGGGGCCAGGGGAGTGAGACCAACTCGCTCCCTTGTTGCTTTGCTCAGGAACACAAGGTTGACCCTGTAGAAACTGCCCTGCAAGCTCTGCGGGGCTGCAGGGATGGCTGGCTGGCTCTGCTCTGAACTAGAGGTCGGTCACTTAAAGCCGGCTGGAAGTCTTGCTGGTGCTTTTTTCGAATGAAGTTGCTGATGGATTGAAAAGCAAAGCGGCAATGCAACCCCCCCCCCAGCACCGACCTCTCACTCTGGCCACAATGCAGCTTTCTGCGCTCTCATTCATCTGGCTAGATTGGTCGGCCTGCCTGAACCTTCCAACTAGGCCATTATCATAGCCTGTAACCGCACACCACTGTCACTGTCACCATCCACCCCCTCAAACAATTGTACTCACTGTTCTCTTGTGTGTGAAGCTATTAAGGTCTGCTTGAGCGTGTGTGTGTGTGTGTGTGTGAGTGTGTGTGTGTGTGTGTGTGTGTAAAGGCATGTGTACTCACTTAATTTGGCTGTCCAGAGGACTATCTATGACAGGGGGAAATTAGCAAGAAACCCCAGTCCAGGTTGTCTGACACTCAGAGCCGAAGCAACCTCTGTCTGTCTAGAAGTGATAGGGTGGGAAGATAAGAGGCTGTGCAGGTTATATCCAGAATACTCATGACCAAACAGAACCTTTTGAGGAAAAAAGGAGGGGTTTAGAAGAAGAAACAAACAATTAGACATGTTGATCGAGTGAGTAGGTGGTTGTGAACTTTTTGCCAGCTTACAAACAGTTCACCGACCAAATACCACATGGTTTGTGTCTTTTCGAGTCCAATTCATCACTGTATCATTGTGGATACTCTTTGCATTGAGTACACAGACAACATTTTTTAACAAGACTTTAATTTTTATATCACTTCACATCTGTTTCATTTTTAGTTTATTACCTACTGTGCATGTATTTCACTGTGTTTGTGTAGAGGCATATGCTTGGTATGACATACATTTTAATATCCCTATGTGTGCATATACTGTATGTGTGCATATATGCATAATATATATATAAAATATGTACAGTATGTTATGCATACATGTATGTGTATCTGCATGTATATGGCAAAGGTTATGTATGTACGACCGTATGCGTATGTATGTGACAAATAATCTCTTCACCTTGACCTTGACATTATGTGTATGTATTGAGTTTGTAGGTGTGTGCCTATATGTATTTGAATGAGGATCCATTTATTTGCCAGGTCTTTGCTTCTTTGAAAGTTTGAGGGGGTTTTATGTGGGGGTCCTGCCAGGAGCCGAGGCCAGCAAGACGCTGATGGCAGGGATTTAAAGGCTCGAGCCCTGCAGCTATTCTGCTCAGGCACCTGGGAGAACACCTGCCACGGCCATTAGCGAGCAGGCAACCGTGGAAGAATGAATGGGTAGCGCCATCAGGGGGGCGGAGAGCTGGAGCCAAGAGAGAGAATAGGAGACGGCAAGAGGGAGAGAGAGAAAAACAGACTGAGAGAAATAGGCGTGGAGAGGTGAAAGTGGGACAGAATGAGTGAGGCAAAATTGGGAGGAACAAGAAACCGAGCGAGAGAAAGGAAGGAACGAAAATAAATGTGAACAAGAGGGATAGAGAGAGAGCAAGACTGAGACGGAGGAGACAGAGGGGGCTGAGGCGAGAGAACAGCCCTGTATCAGGAGGCGCTGAAAGAACCCCTATTTTCCTACAGTATGCTTGCCCAGCGTTGCTCAGCGTTTTTATTTTATTTTATTGTATTTCCCTCTGGCCCTGCGGCAATCTCTTGCAGCCAAACAAAATAGTTTCCCCAGCATGAAATGCCCACAGAGGGCCACATCTGAGGGGAGCCTTTTCAAAAAAGACTCAACAGATGGATCCCTCCTAGACACATCAGCTCTGTGCTCCTGTCTCCTCGGTGAGAGGCTGATTTTTTTTCGGCAAATCAGCAGAGTCTCTCTGGCGGCTTCCTGAAATCAGAGTAGTTTCCTATTATGTGATAACGGCGTAAAAGGACTGGCACACAAGCATCGACATTCTGATGCCACTGGAGTGCGTACACGTGCATATACAGTACATGTGCTCAACACACTCATTTGTGTTTCAAAGAGAAAAATGGGCAGATGCCTGAAATAATGATGTAATTTGTCTCCACCACTGCCAGCACACACAGCTTTAGTTATCAACACCATGTATTGAAGATTAAATGCTGCTGCCGTCTGTCACCGTGGGCCTAGACCAAAAGCGATGAAATGCTTGCCTTGGATGTTTCTGATTGTTTCACTTCAAAACTAATGGGAGAGCTGTGATCTGAGAGCAAGAGGTTTGGCCGCACTGCTTTGCCAAAATTGCCAAGTTAGCAAGAGGAAGTCACGCAGAGCTTGATGAATGGTGTTATGAGTACATGAGTCTTAAGATCTATCTGAGGTGGAATCTTGTAGGATCTTCATGGTCTCATTCTCCTCATGGAGGAAAGAACAGACGGGAAGAACTCTTAACTCTAAGATTGCCTTAAGGCCTGACAAATAATATAGAATTGGACTTGTTCCGGTCTTCATTGAGTGTAAAGTGTGGAACATTGTATTTGTTAGACAAGTAAGAAATGTTCAAAAAACGAAAGTTTATGAAATACGGTGCTGATGTAATCTATGGGTGCCAGACAGGGACATTTATCTGAGTAGGTTTGTCAAAGAAAAGGTGTTGTGAAAAACGTGCCTAATAAATGCGCCCTTCCATTGATGTTTCAAACAAGGGTGTAGCTGACAAACACAAATGTGTTGGATTCCGTCCTCTCTCTGTCTCTTTCTCTCTCTATTTCTCCAACTCTCCCTTTCCCTCTCTCTATCTGCCAAGCCTCTATCTTTATTTTTTCTTATTTCTTTCAAATTGTAATTCTCAGTTGGGGTTGTCGTCTCTCGATCATTCTTGCTGAGGGAAGTGGGATTGATGGTGGGCGGTCGTGGTGGTGGTGCATGGGGGGGGGGGGGTGATGGGGCTTTTGCTGATTGCATTCCCGCCCACATCGCTCCATCCTCGACCCCCCCCCCCCCCAACCCGACCCGCTGAGAGCTCTCTGGCTTTCTGATGTGGTCCCACTGGCTCGCCACAGCGATCCCAAGCAACAGCCGGCAGAGAGGAACGGCTGGGCTTGGGTGGCTGGGGTGAGTCCATTGTGGAGGGTGGGAGGGTGTGGGTGAAGGAGGAGGAGGTGCCCAGGAGTGGGAAAGATGGATGGAGGGAGGGAGGGAAAAGTGTGGAACGAGGCAATGAAGTGCAATGAAGAACGAAAGACACATGGATAGAGAAGGAGAGGGAGGGAGAGACACGGGCGAGCGAGGCCTCTGTCATCTGCTCTTTCTTCTCGCTGTTTATTTGTCTTTGGAGTGGGATGCATGCGACTCTGGCAGATGTGCTGTGAGCCATTCTGCCGCTGTCAAAACACAGAGTGGGGGGGGGGGGGGGGGGGGCAACAACAACAATAACAGCGAGTTCTTTCTTTCATGGGAAACTTTCCGACACTTCACATCAGCAGGCGGAGTGAAGGCTCAGAGGAGTGTACAGTATGAAGCAGCAGTCCCCAGTTGTTTCTCACTTGGATCGCTCTCTTCTGTCTCTCTCTCTTTCTCTTTCTCTCTCTCTCCCTTGTCAACTCACATTCTTATGTAGTTTCCAAGTAACAGACACTAACGCCGGGCACCGTTTTCGAAATGTCCCGTACATTATTTTTCATGTAGCAGAGCACTCATAGCAGTATAATTATTGATTATTTCTTTTGCTCGTAGATTTGTCTAGTTTCCATGGAGCTACAGGATGCTGCCTCGCACACCTCTCCCCACACCTCTCCGTCTTTTGATCCATCCTCCATATTTGCTCTGATTGCTCTTATCATATCTTAATGGCCCAACACAGTAGGGGAGGGAATCTCAGAGTAACTCACCATATGATACTATCACGAAACGTTGCCCCCGATAACGATGGTATCACGATACAGTGATTCTGCGATACTCGATACATTGCAAGACAATTCATCTACGATACATAACAATATCTGTGTAACTGAAGAAGAAAAAGCAGGAATTATGTATTTATTCACTGCATTGTGTTTCACAGAATTTGACAACTGTGATCAAGCAATGTACAAGAAAAAGATGTCCAATGTTATATTAAATCAATTCTAAATTGTTTCATGTTAGCTTAAAGCAATATGAGGCCCGCATGACACATCTTCCTTTAAACATGGTAGTGAATGAAAAATATGATTAGATCAACCCCCAGTAACTGAATTTAATTCCAATAATTAATCAGTATCGAGTTCAATTTCTCACATTCATAACAAACCAAATTTCATGAAAATCGGTTCAGAATTACGCAAGTTACAGTCCATTTTGTAGAGAAGTCTGCATCTCTCAATACATATTGTATTTGTTTAATAGTGGATCCAATATGGTGCAGACGCATAGTGGCTGTATTCACAGCTCATTGACGACATGGAAAGTAGCACCAACACAGCCTGACATAGCGTAAACCAATTATTGCACTTCAGAGTAAAACGCGGTACGCATCTGTCTTGTCTCTTCTTTTCACTGCAACTCCTCATTGAGACTCCAGTAAAACTGTATTTCATTATGATGGTTAAATTTTGCAATTTATCTGCGGTTCACATGTGAACTGTGGGGGGCGATCTGTACGGATCATGGATCATCTACATTCCATTACCCCACCAGTTTAGAGCTCCACCATGTTTTAATAAAAATACAGATAATTGGTGCCAGTGTATTGATAAGGTATCGTACAAGTATCAATCCCAGCATCGATATTATGTCCCACCCCTACCCGTACCCCAGGGTCCGAGATTTCCACTCAGACGTGAAGTATCCAGCATCTCCGCTCTGCTTCCCACTCCAGACACATGCAGTCAAACCAAACCCACTAAACAAAGATATATTTAGAGGCGGGCGCACTCACGTAAACACATGCAAACACTGCTTACGTCCCACATGTGCTCACATCGAGATGTCCAAACACCCACATAGAGAAGGAGACTCACGTACAAGTAAACATGGAATCAGTTATTTGTTATTTGAGTCTGCAGATGTTTAAAAAAAAAAAAAAAAAAAGATTATCATTTCGGTCACTTGGTGTGGGGTCTGGGATCTTTTTGACCTGGATGTCCTCATGAATGGATGGAGCTAAAGAGAATCAGGTATAGAAGGAGAGGAGTGGCGATGAAAGGTTGTTATACGGGGTGCATTGATTTTAGACATCCTCAACCCTCTCCTGTCAGTACAGTGATTGATGGCCTGAATATAGAAATAGTGGAGTTCCACAAGAGTTTGGGAACTATACTAGACAATAAACTGACACTTGAGAGTAATAGTGACATGGTACACCAGAAAAGCCAGCGGCATCTCTTTTGTCTCAGGAAACTCACTAAGTTCCCGGTTGGCAGGACCCCGGTGACAACGTTTTATCGATCTTTTATTGTGCCTGTGCTCACTTTCTCCTTTATCTGCTGGTATCTCTCAAGGTAAAAAACAAAAATGTACTCAATAATGTGGTTAATGTCTACAGCAAAATAACTGGCCCTGCACAGGGAACTGCAGGATATTTACAACGAACAGTTGAAATCATCCTGTCTGATTATTCCCATCCTGTCTGATATCTTTTACATCAACAGTTTCAGTTCCTGCCATCTTGTACCCTCCTCAGACTTTCACGAGCTCAAACCGACAGATACAAACGCTCATTTATGCCCTCATTTATTTATATATGGTCATTCATACATAGTCATAAAAATCTATCACAAAAGGGCTTAAATTGAGTTGTCTTATAGCACGAAAAAAGTTGGACAATTGTACTCCTGGACAAGATTCAATAGATTAATTTTCATGACTATGAGCACTAGAAAGCGTGAAAGGGGTTTGATTATCACAACACAGATAAAGCAGCCATGAAGCCATCGGGGTGGTGGGGGTTGGAATGTAAACACTGTATCGCACGTCTGGGGTCTCCACCTATCTGTCTCCATCAGGGCTCCAGACTTTCTCCACCCCTATGCCGCAGCGCTTTCTTTCCACACACCGTCTTTCTATCCCATTGCTCCCATCTACCGCAAAATCATGAGACCTCCCTGGAAAAAAGGAACATTGTCTCTCAAACAAGGTAAGATACAGAATATATTCTGTGAGCTCCCTTCTTCCCTCTAAGCCCGTCCAGTATGACGCTCATCAAAACCAACACCATAGGTTAAGATGGATGAACGTACATTTCCAAAAAAATAAAAAGGTTCTATCACCAGTATCATTGCCACATGTCATGTTCAATGCCTGTTTTACATCAAGGTCTGAGATATGATGAAGTGTTTAATTGGGGCAGAGTTTTTTTCACCCGTACAGTAAGTGCTCAAAGCCACAGTCAGTTTCTGCTGCCGTGGAAGCGTAGTGTGGAAGAGCACGGTTGAGCACTTTCCTCTGATTGGTTTGCCCTTTTCATAAATGCATGGGGTACGGTGGAGACGTGCGTGCATGGGTGGGTGGGTGTGTGTGTGTGTGTTGGGGGGGGGGGGGGGCCTCAGGCACAAGGAGGGCCAGTATTTTCTCTGTAATTTTCGACCTCTTTCGAAAAATGCTGTCCTCCATCTCCTGAGCTGCCCGATTTCAACAACCATTACCCAAGTTATGAGGGCCCAGCACTCAGGCCCGTTTGGGGGGGATCCGAGGTCACCTCTCTATTTTCCTTTCACTCTTATTTCCAACTTCTTAGCTGAGAACATTCCAGATGTTCAGAGGGGACAGGAGCCGATCCCCTGTGTATCTATCCATCTGTGTGTTAGTTCCAGAGCAGGATCAGCGCTCAGGGCCATGTTTGTGTTGGGGGACGCTGGAGATGTGAGTGGTCTTGTCTAGTTCAATGCCAGCAAGTGATGAGTGGCCCCCAGGTGGCCCCCCTGCTGTGTGACATGATGGTCTCCCCAGCTTCTGCTCCAAAGACCTCTTTACCAGATGCAGGCTGGGAAATGGCACTGAAGCGCCGTGGCATCACACTTAACTCTCCTCCATTTGTCTTCAACAACTGTTGCCGTCGCTACAACCCAATTATAAAATTGAATTAAATTGAACAAACAATATAGTGCATTATATCTCTCAGCACATATTCATGCACACATTGTCAGGGGTGGGATTCAGTTGCAGTTAGTACATCATTTACAATAACAGACGCTTTTTCTGTTTGGTTCCAGGCAGCAAAGTTTGCTTAGGGGGGTGGGTGGCGGTCAGGAGAGTTTAGACGCAACCTCAAGGGGTTGAAAAAGCTCAGTAACCTCTTCCACCGCGACTGTTGGTTTTTCCCCCATCGCACTCGGGAAGTGCCTTCGGGCAAACTCCCCCATCAACAGAGGTCAGTGGGAACGTCTAAGCACCATGGGGGAAGAAAAATGTAAACGCAACTGTTATTGTTTGTGTTTTTCGAGAAAGTCTCAAAAGGAATTCCTGGGATTAGAGTCTGACCCACATCAGAAGCCATCAGTATCTTAAGATCCGTAAAACTCTAGGTTGGTATTACCACCTTTCAGACGAAGATGGCTCGGCTGGGTCTTCGTAAACAGCAGGTTCCACATGGGGTCAGCTAAGCAAAACTGTATGATCTTGGAACTCTTAAGTCGACCCTCCATGTTCTCACCCCTGCGTTACCCTTCAGCAAACAGCCTCAAATCCATGGCCCAAAGTCACGATGAGTCATGCCTGATTACATTCACCCCGCGCCATTCATGATTAATTCTTGGCACCACAATCTGTTAGAGATTTAATTATTGATTGGGATTAGGAATAAAAGGGATAATCTGCACTCTGGAGCCGCAAGCAAGACGGGGCCGCTGCCCATGGCTAAACCCTGCAGTCTGCCCAGCGGGGAAGGATTTCTTCCCTGGCTTGTATGCTTGTGTGCGTGTGTGCATGCATGCGTCTGGCATGCGCGCGCGTGTGTGTGTGTTATCTACAGTCCTGGGCTAATCATGCAGAAGAAAGTTTGTTTTCCAGGTGCACCATCACAATGTGTGACTTTCCAATTGCATATTGTTGCCACATCTCAAACTGCACTCTATGGGGTGCACAATTCGAGCATTTCATTCTGAAATGGAATATTTCGTCATCTTAAAAAAGTAGTGTGTCAACATTGTGTCAAAACACGTGTCAAATCCATTGTCACATTTCATATGAAGTTTGGAGCCCGGAATTTAAGCTGAACGTTGCATTTCGATACAACTTTCAACAAAGTGTCAGGTTGTTGACAGAACTCTGCTGGAAATGAATGGATGTTAATGTGGGTCTATAATACACTTTGCTGCTCTTCTGCCTGTCACTTTTAAGATGACCTATTCCTCCGTAGCACCCAGGAATGTTTGCCAGTGCGCATACACACACACAAAACGCGCGCACAGACTGAAATGGCCACACACCTTCTCTTTTTTCCATGCCCACAACAGTGTGTAGAGAGGATTGGGGGTTGGAGACCCCACGCTACAATGGTTCAATTTTACAGAGAGCACACTGCATGACGGAGAGAGGTGCAGGGAGAGGAACTGGTTGTGGCGTGTTGTGTGTTGTGTGTGTGTGTGTGTGTGTGTGTGTGTGTGTGTGTGTGTGTGTGTGTGTGTGTGTGTGTGTGTGTGTGTGTGTGTGTGTGTGTGTGTGTGTGTGTGTGTGTGTGTGTGAAGTGGATCTGAGAATGTGCATGGGAACGGATTGTAAACGTATGCAATAGGAAATGCATGTTGGTGACAAATAGAGAGAGGGCGATAGTAATAGTGTGGACCGGCCATGTGTGTCCACAGCCGCTGGTGTAGAGATCAGTGTTCTGGGCAGAGGAGGTGGGGCTCTTTGAAAGTCCTGTCACATCTGCCTGTGGTGTGGTGGTGTGTGTGTGTGTGTGTGTGTGTGTGTGTGTGTGTGTGTGTGTGTGTGTGTGTGTGTGTGTGTGTGTGTGTGTGTGTGTGTGTGCGTGTGCGTGCGTGTGTGTGTGTGTGAGAGAGGGAGAGTCTGCCTGTTTTATGCCTGAGTAGCCTGTGCGAGTCCAAAAACTGTCTTCACCTATGTGCACACTGGTCTTGTCTGGCATGTGTGTTTGTGGCTAGGGCGTGGTGGTGGTGGGTGGGGGACCTTGCAGCCTGAGTCAGAGGATGAATGGAGGTCATATTGTAGGACAGAAGGAAGGATGAGAAGAGGGTAGTCACGGCACTAGATGAAGGTGCTGAAGGGAGAGATGATAGATGAGGTCTCAGATTCCACCAGCAGATAGAAATGCAAATAGTCCCCCTGTGATGTGTGTGCTGAGCGGGAGAACCTTAATGTCAAGGATATAAGGAAAGCACACAAGTTGTCTTTATACTGGATCACCTGGTAGTGCAATGTGTGTGTGTGTGTGTGTGTGTGTGTGTGTGTGTGTGTGTGTGTGTGTGTGTGTGTGTGTGTGTGTGTGTGTGTGTGTGTGTGTGTGTGTGTGTGTACATGCACCCAGGCCTAGAAACCCATCTCGCCTGGCCTATACAAGGTCCAGGGGGAGCCTGATGACTTGTGTTGGGCACTGGACTCTCTCTGATTAGTTGCTGCGGGAGCAGTGTGTGGCCGACAGCCGAGACTCAACTCGAAGACCAGGGACACTTTTTCTGACTTTTTTCCCCACTAGTACAATACACAATGTCCTTTCTTTTGATCTGTTTAGTTTTTGAGATTAACGAAAGCACCAATGTAGCAGTGGCAGAAGTGAACGCTCTTTCTCATTTAATTCAAGATGCTTTTTCGGTTTCAGAAGCTGGAAAACTGACATCTGAAGCAAATGTTGATGGGATTGACTCTACTTTCATAATTAAAACACAGGCGTTTGGAATTCTCCTCCTTGTCCTTGTCATAAAAAGAAAAATGTCGAGCACAGGATCGGTCGACACCAGCACTGATAATTTGACGGTGTGCGCCTCTTTGAGCCAAAGCAAGTACAGGGAAAACATTTCTCAAAGTAATTGTTGATCAATTGCCAGATGCAAGGAGAACAACCTACAGACACACAGTATCAAAGATGACAATTTGAAACAAAACAATGTCTTAAATTTATATTCAAAAAAACACTGCCACCTGGCCTGGCTCCAGTCAGTGCGCTGTTTGCAACGAGAGCCACTCTGATACCCCTTTCCCACTGCACCAAAAACCCAGTAAAACCCGCTAACATCCGG
The DNA here is from genome assembly GCF_960531495.2 of Zeus faber. NCBI lineage: Eukaryota > Metazoa > Chordata > Actinopteri > Zeiformes > Zeidae > Zeus > Zeus faber. Next base: position 8,897,612 of record NC_137210.1, on the reverse strand, counting down.
CATTTGTCACCCATGGGAAGGAAGACCCAGGTCTCAGTCCCGGGTCAAATATTCGATTTAGAATTCATATCCGATTTAGAATGCAAATTCAAAATCAGAAGTTGTTTACTTTTTTTCTCCATGGGGGACCATGAAATGTTGTGAGCGTGGGAGCACCGAGAGGAGCACAGCGGAGAACCCACACGCTCCCCGCCACTTACCTTACCTGTGCGAGTCCAAATACTGTCCCCTTCACCTATGTGCACACTGGTCTTGTCTGGCATGTGTGTTTGTGGCTAGGGCGTGGTGGTGGTGGGTGGGGGACCTTGCAGCCTGAGTCAGAGGATGAATGGAGGTCATATTGTAGGACAGAAGGAAGGATGAGAAGAGGGTAGTCACAGCACTAGATGAAGGTGCTGAAGGGAGAGATGATAGATGAGGTCTCAGATTCCACCATCAGATAGTGTGTGCATGTGCCTGTGTCTGTCAGAGAGTGTGTGTGTGTGTGTGTGTGTGTGTGTGTGTGTGTGTGTGTGTATGTGTGTGTATGTGTGTATGTGTGTGTGTGTGTGTGTGTGTGTGTGTGTGTGTGTGTGTGTGTGTGTGTGTTCGTGTGTGTGTGTGTGTGTTCGTGTGTGTGTGCATGCATGCATGTTTATGTTTGTTATACTATACTTGTGAAGTGCACCAGAAAAATGGGTCCTCGCTTACCAGGTGTATTTTCTGGGACCTCACTTTGATACCAGTACAAGAATTTGTGTGTGTGTGTGTGTGTATGTGTGTGTGTGTGTGTGTGTGTGTGTGTGTGTGTGCGTGTGCGTGCGTGCGTGTGCACTTGTGTGTCCCAAACCGCCGCCAATTTCAGTCCTCGATACTGCGCTGACACACTCATTTGCAACATTCAGGAGTTATAATTGCTTGTCGCACGCTGGGTCGCAGCAGCACCGACACCAACGCTTGTGCTCGGCCTCCCTCTCTCGCCTTCATTAGTTGGTACTAATCTCCATCTCTTTCTTTCTTTCTTTCTCTCGCACTTTCTCCACCTCTTTTCGCTCGTAAAATGTAGAATTAATTTCCCCCTGCCCAAGCCGCCTATCTAAAAATTATGATGAATCCTCTGTCCCGCTGCTAATTTTATTTCCTGCTATTTTATTTGGCTGTGAAAGATTCAGGCTTTTCCCCCTTGTTTAAAGAAAGAGAAAAAAATTATGTTGCCAGAGGCAGATTATTCTTATTGTGTGTAAAGAAGTGATGAAATTGGGCGGAACAGGGTTTTGGGATTACATTTGGAGGGGGGGGTCGAGGAAAGGATGGCAGGAAACGACAAAACCGCTTATCGGCCAAGGATGGAAATAAACTCTGAAATGTATCTACGGCCGCAAACACAAATAAAAGTGGAAAAAAAAACAAAAAAAAAAAAAACAGGTTGCGAAGCCTTTGGGCCCCATCCAGAGTGAAATATGAGTTGCAACCTGCTGTCAGGGAACAGCCAGAGCCACTTTACTTTCATTATCTGACAGTTGGGCTGGGGCTCCGAGTGACACCCGAAGCATTTTGGTTTTGTTTTTCCTCCCAGCACGCGTGATTTATTATTTCGCTCCCTCCACTTTAAGTGCTTTCTCTCCAGCCTGAAACCTACAATTTGCTGTACCTGTAGTCTAAGAGCATGTCATAATTTGGTAAAAAAGAAAAAACAAGATTGTCATTAATTATCCCCTGTGTACCTTAATTGTGCTGCTGGTCATCTCACGTCGTTCCTGGAAATGGACGTTTGTCACTGAAAACAAAACAGCATAGACAACAACAAATAAAACAGCTATTATTAACTACTCCATCACTGTCCCTCAAACACTTTTCCTCCGTCCATTTCCATCCACGCGGCAAAAGCTGTGTGAGATCCATGCGTGAGGTCCATGGTGTTTGTATTCTGCAGGGTCTGTGTGTGTGTGTGTGTGTGTGTGTGTGTGTGTGTGTGTGTGTGTGTTCTTGTGTGCATGCGTGCGTGCGTCCGTGGGGGAGCACTAGTGTGTGTGCATGTGAGAGTGGCTTTGTTCCGAGGTGATGTGTGGAAGGAGAGATAGACACAGAAAGGGAGGGGGGAGACGGGGTGGGGGTGGCTGTTGTGAAGGTCGGGGGGTTAAGCGGACGGGATCCTTGGAGACGGGGGCCTACCGAAAAGATGGTAATGACCAAAGCCATGATTCATCGCAAAGGCATCCATCACGCTGTGTGTGTGTGTGTGTGTGTGTGTGTGTGTGTGTGTGTGTGTGTGTGTGTGTGTGTGTGTGTGTGTGTGTGTGTGTGTTCGTGTGTGTGTGTTCGTGTGTGTGTGTGTGTGTGTGTGTGTGTGTGTGTGTGTGTGTGTGTGTGTGTTTAGAATGACGTCACCTCATCATTCCCAGCTCGAGCCAGGCTGTCAGGGCCTGACAGGCTGGGTCTGTGGCAAAATGGTGTTTTCATTTGAGCAGGCAGTGTGATGGACAGCTTTTGGTGGTGCTAGGGAAGGGATTTGGCGTTTTGGTGTTTGGTAGGAATATCGGGGCATGGCACACCCAGGGAACAGCTTATCTTTGCTTTAAACACAGTTCAAGACAACCGCTCTTTAAAACCTCCTCACCCTCACCCCTCCATCCTTCCCTCTCGCTTTCACTCTCAGTCTCTCTGACGCACTTCCATTTCGACACAAATCCCACAGCCCCTCTCTCCTGCTCTGATGCAGGTTAATTGAAGGTAGCCTCATTTGGGGAGCCTGGGAGAGCTCTGGATGTGTACCAGAGCCCACTCACACTGCAGCCTCCAGGAGATGAACATGGTTTTATAGCAATGATGAATCGATCTCTACTTCTATTCTATCAGTCCAGTGCTCAGGTCTAGCTGCCTTGTTTCCATATCGTCCATATTTTTACATACTTTATACCCCAAATGTGTCCTCTGCATTGAGTGTGTCCTTAGAATTAGCATCCAGGGGACCGAGGTCAAGATCTGTCACAGGAGTGTGTAATGTATTTGAGATGCATGTCTTTTGGAGCGAACCCACATGAATAGGGAAAATGTGACGCAACTAAGTCCACACTGTAAGGTCCTAACTAGGTCCGAAACTAGGACCTTCTTGCTATTGGGCAACATATAGTACCACTAGTAAAATATCCATGCATTGGGATTTGTTGGAGCGTGATGTTACAAAGAGTTGGAGAGGCCATCTTCCCCAGTAATTCCAAATCTATACTGTGGGTATTATGACCAGCAATAGGAAAGTACAACCCCAAATTATTCTGAGCTGAACCAAATTAACATTGTGAGCCTATTACACACATCATATAAGTCAAGAAAATAGATTTAATCCCAAGACAAATAATTTAAAATTCATTCATTTTAAGCATTTCGAAAGAGAAGCCTAATGCCTAAATGAGAAACTGTGACTGGGTCCTTTTACAATACAATGTGACTTTTGCCTGTGAGCGCCATTTATAACTTACAATACATTACAGACATATCTAAAACAGCAGCTTCAAGGGGCCGCCTTACTTTTTTTACTCCAGAATGGGTTAGAGTTAATGAGGTTCGAATATTTTGTTTCCATTTAAGTTGAATGTGCTTATTCACTACCCTATACTATCTAAGAAAATTTAATTAACTTATAAAGGGTATTTTTCTCTTATTGAGGCTTTGGGCTGTGCTTCTTTTTTTTCTTTTTTTTTTTACTTTTTATCTCCCTCGATCCACTGAGCTTTAATTAAAACAAAACTAGGATCAAGAACACTTCTGCCGTATCACTGGAGGACAAATTTGCCTCCAACTCAACGATAACCAACCAAGTAGAAACCGTCCAAGATTGCTAATCCCGCTGAGAATATGTGTAACATCAGACGGCATAGCGAGCCGGGGTTTTGTTTTCCCGCGTGAAATGTTCTGTTTTATTTGATTACTGCATCTAAATTCTTTCATTCACCACCGACCCCCCCCGGGTGCGGAACATCAACCAGAATCTATGTAGCGGCGCCTCCCGGCCCCTGCAGGTGGCGCGGGGTCGGACCCGGTCCAACAGAGGAGAGGGAGACCCAGAACCAGGGGCTGGGAGCTTTGCTGGCCGCCGCGGGTCCGCCCAGCAGTCAGCGGAGAAAGCTGGCACCGGAGAAAGTCGCGCTCGTCCTCCAGCTCGGCTCCTTCCATTGTCCCTGTTCAGGCGCCACTTGTGGAAGACGCTACCCACACATATGGGTTCAGGGAGGGAGAGGGAGACTTTGGGGCAGTGAGGTGCCGAGGTGCCGTGGTTTTTATTAATAGAGTCAACAAGGCTCACTGGCCAAACGTGAACATAAACACAATTCTTGTTATTATTATTATTATTATTGACGGGCATGAGGGTCCGTCTCACGATCTGGTCCGCAGGGTCCTCACTGGGGATCGCGTGATTGGACTGACCCGGTACAGCTGTGCCGACGCAGGGCGAAGCCAGCGCTGTCACCTGCAGACCGTGCCTTAACCACGCCCCCTCGTCTGCCACAATCTACTCACCGGTTTGGCGTTCAGACCACTATACGAGGGAAAGAGCGGCGATCAGCTGAAATGTTGTGGGAGGTGTCGTGACGTTATTTTGGGCGAACCAAAGCGGTCTCTCAGCTCATAGACAGAGATCAGAGGAGAGGGAGGAGGGGTGAGTGAGGCGAGAGAGAGAGAGAGAGAGAGAGAGAGAGAGAGAGAGAGAGAGAGGGAGGGACACTCTGGACCCATCCAGCCCTCAGCAAGCCAAGCCAATCTGAGCCAAATTATGTGCCACTTCGAGCCGCTCCCTCGTTTTTTTTTTATTACTCAGCAGGTCAGAGATTTTTAGTCAGAAAGACTTCACCCAAAGTGATGCCCACAAGAGAAAGAGAAAGAGAGGTGGAGAGATGGAGGGAAAGAGAACATGGGGGACATCTATCGAAACCTCTCAACAGTTGCCAGTGTATCAATGGTAGCCAGGCAGCATGCACATTGTGTGTGTGTGTGTGCGTGCGTTCGTGTGTTGCAGCATAGTCCACCAGTGCCGCTGCCTGCATCCATAATTAACTCCAAGATGCGGCGATGTAGAGCAGTATAATTGGCCAGTAGGTGGGAGGGGGTTGCGGGGGTGGCTGCTGACAACTTCCAGCCAGAGAGAGAGAGAGAGAGAGAGAGAGATGGGCGAGAGAAACTAACAGATGAAGAGGAGCCATTTACATGCTAATGCATCCTCGACCCTTCAACTGTGTAGTTGAGTACCTTGCAACCTTCCCCCTTCCATCAACCTTCTTCAACACACATGCACATGGACACACACATACACACACGCATGCAGCCATACAACCACTCACCCATCATCCCAAAGCCGTTGGCCACCGTCTCGGTCGCCATGTTTACACGATAAACAAACAGCAATGGGGTGAGCCGCTCTTTTATGCGTCTTTTTGTGTGTGGCCACAATATTAGCAACAGTCAACTGTTGCGTAACCGTTTTCATGGAAGCAATTGGCTGCCTTTGGGCCTCTTTGTCACCTTTTGCTTGTTTTCTGTTTCGTTGTTTTTTTCCTCTTGTTTCCTAGGCGACGGAGTGGGCACCGGACGAGGAAACCCGGAGGTCCTGTCAGAGCAAAGGAAAGACAGAGGTAACCTCCGTCCTGCCCCCCGTTACTGCACCACATGTCAATACAGGAGGAGGCTGCTGTCCTCTGACTGGTGGAGGGGGAGAGAGGGGGGGGGAGGCCAGTGGAAAACTCATTTTTACAGAACCCTTCAAAACATATTCTTTATTATGAAAGGGAAGGAAAAAAGCATTACAAAGGCAGGTTGTGGCCATCGCTGCTGCTGCAGATAAAAGCATTCCTATTTCTTATTTCTTCCGAGTATTGATTGCCATGTCATCTTTATCTCCAAAAGGGCCTATGAATAACTGTACAGGCACAATATCTGGTAGAAAAAAAATATTTTTAGGAAACCTGTATGTCATTAGTAACCAAAACCGTTTCCTCTCACATAACTAAGGGCCTAAAGGCCCATAACATCAATTGAAAACATTGATTCGCTTAGAACCGGCCTTAATATTTCGGTATAGACTCAGGGGAGAGAGAAGGAGAGAGAGATAGAGAGGTGGAGGCACTTTGATTTGCTTTTCTAGGTTTTTATTTCTTACCCCTCCCCTCTACCGCTCCCTATAGGCGGAATGCCAGAACTACATCAGAGTCCTGCTGGTCAACAAAACGGAGGTCATGACCTGTGGCACCAACGCCTTCCAGCCACTCTGCATCACCCGAGAGGTAAGCCATTATTATGTGTTTTCTTTTTGCGTATAAGTGTGGGATTGAATTATATTGCCCTCCCTCACTATATTCAAGTGTTCTTGTTAATTGTTTCCTGCACCTGCATTCATGCAATGTGTGCAGACATTGCTAAACGTAACGGCGAGTCCATTTACATTTAGTCCAGTGTGGGTGATGGAGGTGTTTGTGTAATTCCTGTGCTTTGCAACATCAAACAGATAATTATGCAGTCTCTAAACCTCATGAGGCAGGGGAAAGAGAGAGCGAGAGACTGAAGAGTGCACTTCTCTCTCTCTCTCTCTCTCTCTCTCTCTCTCTCTCTCTCTCTCTCTCTCTCCCTTTAAAATTCAACAAGGGGCTATCTATCTATTTGTGTTTCTAATCCTTACTCCCTTCTCCATCTGTCCCTCCCCTCTGCGTCCCACCTGGTTCTCCATGGATTTCCGTTGGCCTGTGGGGTCTACCGGATCTCCACTGCCACACCAATCCCAGGTGGGCAACATGAGCAGCGCGCTGGAGCGGGTGAACGGCGTGGCGCGCTGCCCGTACGACCCACGGCACAACTCCACTGCCGTGGTGACAGAGAGCGGTGAACTGTATGCCGCCACCGTCATCGACTTCTCCGGCCGCGACCCCGTCATCTACCGCAGCCTTGGGGGGATGCCGCCGCTCCGCACTGCCCAATACAACTCAAAGTGGCTCAATGGTATTTTCTCACGCACTTTCTTGTCTGGGTCATTCTAATGAGACGTAATTTGCGGAGCTAGTTCTGTCAGACAACTCGACGGCGCCACATGCTTCACACCCTTATGGGCCAGCCAATTTAAGGAGCCTGCCCTACCTTGCTTTGCTGCCTGTTTGCTTAATGTGCATCCACATGTTGGGCTCTACTCTTCTATCCCATGGGGGGATTCGAACTCATCACTCCAATATTTCAAGCTCATTAAGAATGCCTATGGGTGCTGTGCACCTCACCAGGAGTGATGAGCAGTAGAGCCCAGACGCTAACCGCAAACAATGTAAAATAACTAAAGATAATTTAAAAGTAAATCTCAGAGTTGTCTGTCACAACTGTCCCTCGCACTTAAAAAAGACAATCCCCGAAGTACAGGGGATTAGAGTTGAGTAAGTGCAAGTTACGAACACAGAGAGCCTGTGCTTGTTTGAATTTCCCCTCAGTGCCCTGCCTGCGTGCCATCACTTTCTATCGAGCGTGAGAAATCTAATGTTAATAGGATTAGTAATATGATCGAGGCCGGACTCTCAATGGATTCCTGAGTAATCCACATGGGTCCACAAGTTTTGTCGGCTAATCACCCGAGAAGCCCTCGTCGTTAAGTCGAAGGGGGTTTTGCCTCGGAAGGTACGGCGCTTTCGGATCCCGAGCATCAGGTTTGCATTTTCACGGCAACAGTCAGTTAGCGGGTGTTTCCTCCAAGGGGGTACAAACGGGCGTCCAGTGCCAAAGCCGCATAAGTGGGAACACATACGCGGTTGGGATCCCAGCCAGGTGTCGTCGCACGGGTAAAGGTGTCAATAATCTCTGTGGCGCTGACGCTACAGACCCCCTCAGAACTAAGCCATGGAAGATACGGAGCATCAAAAAGTCCTGCACAGAGGAGTATGGATTATAGGAAGAGAAAGTAATGATGGCGTGCAGGTGGTGTCTGTGTGTGTGTGTGGGTAAGGGGGGCTGCTGTGTTTTTAGGCATTCAAAAAGAATGTGTTTTGCAAGATGGCAGGAGGATGAGGAAGATGAGGAGGTGGAGGAAGATGGCCGAACGAGCAGATAGACTGGAAAGTCAGCGAGCGATGTAATTACTCCTCCCCACACAGAGAGGGTGAAATTACAACACCCAGCATGCCTCGCTCCATGTGGCGCTGCGGTGCGTGCATACCTCCGTGTGTGTGTGAGGGAAAGAGAGAGAGAGGGAGAGAGATAGGGGGGGAGTTGGTATGTGGGAGGGAGATAGAGAGGCAGAGTAGATAGTGTCATCAGAATAATTACAGCTGGTTGCAGACACGGTAACTCATCCGTACACACACACACGCACACACGCGCACACACACATACACGCACACATAAACACACACACACACAGATCAACTCTCACTCAGCCTTCCTTTTGCTTCTCGTCCGGGTCCAGTAGGGTTATGGAGCCTCCCCCGATAGATTCAAGGTGTGAATGAAAATCTCATTTCCACTGCTAAGCCTCCCAGTTCAGAGACGGTGGCGGCGGAAGGGATGGATGGAGGGGTGGAGGGATAGAGGGAGGGAGAGAGAAAAAGATAGGGGGTCCTGGATCTAATCAATCTGCTTGCTTATTTGATTGGCAGCCCTCCAAGTGCTGACATTCTGTTATATATATATATCTATGAGAGATACAGCCGACTGGCTGTGGAATAATATATAATATAATATAGTATAATATAAAATAATATTATATTATATAGGCCGTCTTATACACCGCGTTCCAAATTATTATGCAAATGATCTCTGATATTCCTAAATAGTTAATGCAAATGACAGTCAGTATAATTTTCAAGTCATCAACCGTTAGGGTATAATTTGAATGTTATTGAACAAACCTCACAATGATAACAGTATTTTTTTCAAAAATAAAAAACTCAAAATGCACTGTTCCAAATTATTATGCACAACAGGGTTTCAAAACATTTAAAGGTTGTAAAGAACTGAAGAAAAGAAGAAAATGGTCATTTGTTGAATGTACAGCTTTAGGAGTTCATATTTACTGAAATCAAAAGCTATTTCAATCAAAAACATCTTAACAGGCCAAGTTACATGTTAACATAGGACCCGTCTTTGATATCACCTTCACAATTCTTGCCTCCATTGAACTTGGGAGTTTTTGGAGAGTTTCTGCTTGAATTTCTTTGCAGGATGTCAGAATAGCCTCCCAGAGCTGCTGTTTTGATGCAAACTGCCTCCCACCCTCATAGATCTTTTGCTTGAGGATGCTCCAAAGGTTCTCAATAGGGTGGAGGTCAGGGGAGGATGGGGGCCACACCATGAGTTTCTCTCCTTTTATGCCCATTGCAGCCAAGGACACAGAGGTGTTCTTTGCAGCATGAGATGGTGCATTGTCATGCATGAAGATGATTTTGCTACGTAAGGCACGGTTCTTCCTTTTGTACCATGGAAGAAAGTGGTAAGTCAGAAACTATATACTTTGCCGAGGTCATTTTCACACCTTCAGGGACCTAAAGGGGCCTACCAGCTCTCCCCATGATTCCGGCCCAAAACATGACTCCGCCACCTCCTTGACGTTGCAGCCTTGTTGTGACATGGGGGCCATCCACCAACCATCCACTGCTCCATCCATCTGGACCACCCAGGGTTGCATGGCACTCATCAGTAAACAAGACTGTTTGAAAATGAGTCTTCATGTATTTCTGGGCCACTGCAACCGTTTCTGCTTGTGAGCATTGCTTAGGGGGGGCCCAATAGTAGGTTTATGCACAACTGCAAGCCTCTGGAGGATCCTACACCTTGAGGTTCTTTAACTCCAGAGGCACCAGCAGCTTCAAATACCTGTTTGCTGCTTTGTAACAGCATTTTAGCAGCTGCTCTTAAATCTGATGAATTTGTCTGACAGAAACCTTCCTCATTATGCCTTCATCTGCATAAACCCGTCAGTGCTCTGAATCAGCCACAAATCTCCTCACAGTACGATGATCACGCTTAAGTTTTCGTGAAATATCTAATGTTTTCATACCTTGTCCAAGGCATTGCACTATTTGAGGCTTTTCCCAGCAGAGAGATCCTTTTTCTTTCCCATATTGCTTGAAACCTGTGGCCTGCTTAATAATGTGGAACGTCCTTGTTAAGTAGTTTTCCTTGAATTGGGCTCACCTGGCAAACCAATTATCACAGGTGTCTGAGATTGATTTCAGTGATCCAAAGAGCCCTGAGACACAATCATCCATACCATCCATGAGTTTAATTGAAAAACAAAAAATTTAATATTTATGACACTTAAATCCAATTTGCATGATAATTTGTAACGTTTGACATTGCATATATTGGTATTAATAGTACCAATAGATTGTTTATTAAATATTATTCAGTTTATTAAATAAGGTGTTAAGTATGGCCTATAAGCCTTACTGTAACAATAATTTTACCCCACTGCCTCTCCTTCCTTCCTTTCTTTTGTGTGGTAAATACAACAAAAATACTATCAGATGAAGAAAAAAACACACGCCCACACAAATATCAAATATTTTTCCACAGAAACATTCTCGCCCCAATCTTGTCGTTGTCCCAGGGCATGGCCCAGGGTATCTGATAACAGCCCCAGCAGCCTGTGAGCAGCTCCGCCGGATTGTGCAACCTGTTTACCGCCCTGTGGGGCGCTGCTACAACACTATTGAGTCAGCCCCGCGCCCACGTAGCCTCCGGAATATTGTGCAAAAAGCGTTTTGCACCACCTACCCTTTGTGTGGACGTGCATGCACGTACAGCGCGCACAGGTGCAGGGCTGTCTATGCACACACGTCGACACAGGCACAAATGGATATACACGTTAAAATGCTACACACACAAACACACTCTATTAGTTCCTTTGCATGTTTCTTAACAATAAGTACATCTGGAGGGTGTTTTCCTCTTTTTTTCAAATTAGATTAGTTCTGTCAGACAACTTGACAGTGCCACACTCTTCCACCCCCTTATGGGCCGGCCTTGTTGACTCTCCTTGATTCTACTCTCTTTTGGTACCAGGTACTTTGTTTTCCGCTGCAGATGGTATCCATAGTGACGCCGCATGAAACTGCCATGACGTCATCTTCGCAACACACACAGAAACAATGGGGGATATCGAAGGGATGGTGTTCTTCACGCTTTTATTTTTTGTGGTTTTGCGAGTTGCTATTTAATCAAATGGTCCAATGAATGAAATGAATTGCGGCCGCTGTAGTAACTATTTACAAATGGTGGGTTCGTGCAGGATGTCCCGTGTCGTGCATTGATGACACAGTGAAGCAATGACGATTCTCTGTGACCAATCAGTAGTCTGCAGGACACATTGGATACAAAAAAAGTACTAGGTACTATCCACAACCTTTGCCCGAAGGAAAACCAAAATAGTGGAGTCGATGTGAAATGCTATCATGCGGCGGAATAGCCCCATATTTGAGCATCCAATCACTCACGCTTTGCTACCTGCTTTGCTTGCTGGTTTGCTGTGCCCCCTCCACCTCCCGTGCATCCGCCTGTTGCGCTCTACGTTTCCAATAGGGGGATTCGAGCTCATCCCTCCCACATTGCTACCTCAGGCCTATGTTTTCTGTGCACCTCACCACCTAAATAAAGATAATTTAAAATTAAATCTAAGACTTGACTGTCAGAATTTATTTTTAGTAATTATCAATTACCCAGCACGGTCAGACCGCCAACAGCCCCCCCGCCGCTCTCGCTCCCATAGCAATTAGCCCTCCACATTGGCAGATTCATTACCGGCATTCTGACAAGTCCTTTCTTCTGATCGTAACTAATGAGTGATCGCCTCGAGGTATCAACTGTACGGGTCACGCTCGGAAATGCACAACGGCCGTTAACGCCCCAGACTGCAACGCTACTCTTCTCACTTCCCTGTAGATCGTTGGACGTGCCTATATGTCATCCAAACCTTGGCTATAACGCCAGCTCTGGAAGGCTATTAGTATTCCAATCTGAATCCATTATAGAAGTACAACTTTTTCACACCTTTTTTTGACCCGACATTTCTGTCGTACACAGTTCCATCAACATGAGCAGTGTTCCGAAAAAGGAAAAGAGCCTCGGTATTGTACCACAGAACGGAGGGTGAGGGGACTCGGAATTACCTCGACCTGCGTGTAACAACCCTCCAAATAATCTAATCACCAGTTGTAGTTTTATTCTTTTTTTAGATTGTGTTTTCAGAAGGTGAATTGGTTATTCTCCACTCAACGGTGACTTCATCGGTGTGGCCAATCTGGCCGCAAGTTGTCTTTTTTTTTTATCACAGCTCTGGGATTTAATTACATTGCTGGAGAAATAGACGTGGCTCGAAATCTGTCTTTTTAATTATATTTCTCTGGAAACATCCTCGCTCGGGCCCGAGGCGCTGACCGCCAAGGCTGCGGCAGGTCAAGTGCAATGGAATATAATGTATCTCGTCTGTGTGTTCGTGCGTGTGTTTTTCTGTCTTTTTTTGGGGGGGGGCGTGTTTATGATGTGAAGGGGTCCATATATCCATTCTATTAATTTGTTTGCGGTCATCATCCGTGAAAATGGTGATGGAGAGTGCGTTGGGATCCTTGAGTGCGTTACATCACTTTATAAAAGAATGAAAAAGCTCTTTATCCCGCTGGGAAATTGAAGCCACAGCGGGAGCTGTGCTGCTACCGCCACACACACAGACACACAGGCACGCACGCACACACACACACATACACACACACACACACACAGAGTAATGCCTCCACTGCGACTAACATCCAGCAGCAGGGAGAGAGAGCGCGAGAGAGAGAGGCGGGGTTAAAAAACTGGACCCAAATAATAAAAGTCGACATCAGAACGGATTACCTTCATCTCAGAGTGGAACTTTTCTTGATGTCTGCTACGGCAGATATTGCTAGAGAGCTTAGGGGTGTTGGAGAGCGCAACATACTGCTGTTGCCACACGGCATTAGCAGGAGTGGGAGTGGGATCCCTTTTCCTGAGAGAGATGAATAAAATAATGAAACATCACCTGCCCTCATCTAAAGCGCCCTCTGTGGACCTGGTTATTAACTCCTCCAAGTTTGTGAAGTTCACACCCCCCCTCGTATTTGCTGCAATAATTGAGGGTTCACTTCTGTGTTTATGCTATTATCTGCTCTACCTAATGCCGGAAATTATGCAGGAGACCCCATCATTCTGCAAAATACACACAAAGTTATTGTTTATTGATTGGCCAAAAAGTCTCATTCAGCAACAACTCTGATGAGCCACGGAGTTACTCGAAAAACCCAAAATGAATCTGAATGAATAAATCTCAAATGTGTTGTGTGGGTTATGTGTTGTGTGGGTTCTGGCCCCCAACTCTGTTGGGTGCCAGATTAAAGAGAAAAATGTTTCACAAAATTCAACAAGCAATTATCATCAAAAAAATGCCAAACCACCGTCTTGTTCATCAAATCAAGATTCGTAATTGACACCTAGGGCGAGTGTTTTTTTATATCGTTCGAAAGCTCTTGATCAGCTCTGTCAAGTGGTCAAAGGACAAGTTTACCATTGCTTTTATTTTTTAATGAAGGCGTAAGGGAAAAAAAATTAAAATGGAGTTTGCTCTGAGATTGGTGCAGTTAATTAATAGTTTTCTATGCAATTATCTTTCAAAATTAGAGTCCACTGAAGCCAAACTAAACCTGTGTAAAAGTAGACGTGGTTCATATATGCTGCTGTTAATGAAATAATGACATCAACATCCATCAAAAGTTTGTTTCTGCGCTCCACTAAAATTCTGAAATTGCTCCTTACGCCCCTTCTCAAGCCCTCAAAATCATCTTTATCACTTAACAATAAAAGCTTCCAATGAACCATTACATTTCTAGATAATATTTTCTCAGGTTTTATATTCTCCAATGCACACTGCTGCTTCTACAGCCACACAGTACTTTAAGCCTTTATTTCTTTATCTCTGCTATAAGCCTATAAGCATCATCCCAGGGGCAGAAAATGCAGGTGTCACAGCAGCAAAAACAATGCAAAAAACTGATGCTAACTACAGTCCATCACTCGCTTTTCAAAGAGCCTGGAATGCATTAATTCGTGAGCCGCATTTGGCCTGTGTCATTTGAACACAAATAACCAGCGATATAGAAGATACAGTGATATAATATATATTATATCGCGAATCCCCCCCAAAAAAATAATTTAAAGAGCTACACTCTTGACCCTCTTCTCCTCTCCCCTCCCCTCCCCCGCAGAGCCCCACTTCATCTCGGCGTATGACATCGGCCTGTTCACCTTCTTCTTCCTGCGAGAGAACGCGGTGGAGAACGACTGCGGCAAGACGGTGTACTCGCGGGTGGCGCGTGTCTGCAAGAACGACATGGGCGGCCGCTTCCTGCTGGAGGACACGTGGACCACCTTCATGAAGGCGCGGCTCAACTGCTCGCGCTCGGGCGAGATCCCCTTCTACTACGACGAGCTGCAGAGCACTTTCTACCTGCCCGAGCAGGACCTCATCTACGGCATCTTCACCACCAACGTGTGAGTGTTAGGGAGGGGGGGTGGGGGGTATACGCAACTGTTGTGGCCATTTTCTCATAAGTCATTCACTAGCGGTTGGGAGTCGGGATTTCGAAAAGTAAAGCAATTCTCACACACACACACACACACAGTCACATTCCCAAACACACAACTGTCACAGCAGAAGAATTGCCTCTTCACCTGTCAGCCACCAACTCTCTGAGAGAGAGAGAGAGAGAGGGAGAGAGAGAGAGAGAGAGAGAGAGAGAGAAGCAGAATGTTCAGCTCAGAGCTTGCTGCTCTGCGACTAATGACTCAACCCCTCGGCCACACTGCTTATATACTGACACACACATACACACACACACACACACATCCCGCTACATGGCTCCAGGTTGGGACGGGATTGTGGTTTGTCACACAGCTCATTAGAGAGAGGAGAGACAGGGAAAACATGTGCAAATTCAGTGTGTGTGTGTGTGTGTCAAAGTCATAAGCCAACGGCAGATGCCTAAACAATGACGAAAAGTGGAAAGTGATAATGAAGAGGAGAGCGATTGAGACGGTAAAGCGGTGGAAACTTGGACTGGAAGTCACTGGAGTGGTTAATGTGTGATCACCAGGTTATCCGGCAAGTTTTTAGGGTTAAATAAATGTGTCAAAAATATGAAAAGTGAAATAATGGTCAATCACTATTGGTCACTACATGTTTCTTTCTGTACCATTTTCACCTTTTTCGCCATTTGCATGTTGGACAATAACATCAAGTATTCAAAAAATGAGGGCACTCACTCCCTAATGCAGACACAAAGTAAATTTGGGAACACTTTTTAAGTGGGGAAAAACAGGCAATTTGGAACAGCTGCAGTGTAGGGCTTCATGTTCGATCCTAACGATCCTTTTTGTTTTGGTCTTTTTGTAGCTATAGGAGACAATTGTTCATCTGTTTGTTCATCTGTGTTAAGGTTATACGTTAATTCGCTTCAATGTTGAGTGGTCTACACGTCTACACCTGAAATGGTGTGTGTTTGGAGCACGCTGCCGTGTGTGTGAGTGGGTGCACGTTGTAAGACAAACAACAAACATGAAAGTGAAACGGTGATGGTGGCAATGTTGCGTGTTGCTTGTGTGTGTGCGTGCGTGCGTGTGTGTGTGTGTGTGTGTGTGTGTGTGTGTGTGTGCAATCGCTCAGTCGTGGTGTTTGGTATGCAGATGTATTCCGGGGGACGTCGAGGGAGACGTTGGATGCTGCCTCTCACCTTCTGCTCCCTCACCTGCTAAGCTGCTGCCACCCGACACCGCCTGGCTGTTTGCTGTCAAGCTGGAGCCAACTGGAGACACTGAGAGAGTGGGGTGTGTCTGTGTGTGGGGGGCGCAGAGAAATGACAGAACAGCGAAAAGAGAGCGAAGGGAGGATGCACACGGAACACGGAAAACAGAGGTTACAGTATGAGGAAAGGTTGCAGCTCTGAGCTTGTGTTTGTGTCCTTCCTCGCTGGTCCCAGCCCAAACCCTGACCCCCCCACCCTCCTCTTCCTCTTCAACAGGGGTGGATATGTTAATGCAATCAACTGCAAACACTGTCTCCATCTGTCTGGCCAAACTTGCACAGGCTCCCGGCCCACTTCCAGGGGTTCGGGGCCCCCGTTTCAGAGAATTGCGGGAGATTGGGCTCGGCACCGGAGCACTTATCCTCTCTGTTGGGACAGGGCGGTCTGAGTCGCGCGTTTGGGAGCGACTCCCTGTCACGCATCTCTCTTTTCATAGTTTTTTTTATTAAAGGAGCAAGCCGTAAGATTATCTGCTTTGGATCCAGAATCCCATTCAAAATGCTAATATGTCTATTCATCATCTGGTTTTAAAAGTATTTCTTGCAAGTATCCCCTCCTTTTGATCCGTTGATTTGGGGTTTCCGATTTTTCGTCACTTGATGTGACGCAGAGATTTTTTTTCAGATAAAGGCGGACCCCGCCACCAACAATGGAAACAGCATAGGAACACATGGAGACGCACGGGCATAATGTAAATACGTTGAATGTCTGTTTGTTATAAAGTGCAGACTAAATTAAGTATTAAATATGAGATTCTTTCAACAAATTATTCTTATGGATTACCACTTTAAAACAAGTGATTTCATTGTAAGACACTGTAAGCATCTGTGTTATCTAGGTCTCTACTCTAATCTCTAAGTGAGGGTTATGTAGTGGAAGCCGTTACCATTCCGTCCGAGCTGAGAGATTTTAGACCCTAGGACACAACCGGGCCATTTAATTAACTTCAGAAACGTATGGCAGGGTCCTGCCGTCACACGCTCAAGAGTGGTGGCAACCGACAAGGTGAGGATTCAGAGTGCCCGCTGAGCTGCCTGAATGTACTGTGTCTGTAGGTTAATTCATCACTATTCATCTGGAATGTTGGCTTCATAGGCTAGCAATACAAAATTATAAAAGTTTCTTGATCATGGGCATCGAATCTTGGAAATACAGCACTTTGCCCATCCCACATATCCCAAAATATTTAGGATATTTGGGATTTTGCTCATGGACTTATTAACATATTTTTAAATACGTCACGTTTCAAGGCTCAAACATTCTTTAATTTAAACGTACTATTCGTATAGTTTGTTTGGCCTCACCCAAGGAAGTCCTTGTAAACCTGTACACTCAGGGACCATTGCCAGACTATTCAAGGCGCCCGGCATTGAACTGATACGAGAGGAAGGACACATTTCCTCTCACAATCACTTTAATAGTCTACAATAGGCATAACCGCTGGCAAACAATCAGCAACATCTCCAACCGTAGCTGGAATCCAAGACTTTTTTTTTCTCCCTCTCGCACAACCTTGTGAACCTCATACATTGTTTAATTGTTGTGTGGAGGTGTTTGCTGACTCTGAGCTGTCTGCTTCTCATTGTGATGTTTTCAGGCCGGCGCTGTTGCCAACTTGGCTTATTGTGTGCGGGCTATAAAAATATGTACAGATAATCCCGGCAGTGCAGGTTCAGTTTCTGGCCCGCGCTGCCATGGAGCTCTGCTGAGTGGGCTTTTTATCTGAGCATTTCTGCAATGCGTTGCAGCTATTTAGTGAGGTTATATCATTGGCTTTAATGTAGCTTTATCTTTTTTCCTTTTCATATGAAAAGGATATTAGGCTGTTTTAGCAAAAAAGAACAAAAAACTGAGGGTCCATCATTTGGGAATGGTGAGGAGTTCACCGTGTCGCAACACGACCCTCTGTCCCCGAGCTGAGCGTTCTTTCCAGTACACTCCGAGGGAAAACTGCACCAGGATCTGCTGCACTGCATCCAATCTTGCTCATCGGCCATCTGGTTGTCCTCCAGCTGACCGGTTGGCTGGTTGGCTGACTGGCCGACCGACTGGCTTGTGTTGGACACGTAGGGCAGGATGATTTAGGATTTAGCGGCCCTTCTACATTTCTCTGTCTCTGCTTTCTGCTTTGGGCTCAAATCACCGGGAGAGAGAGAGAGAGAGAGAGAGAGAGAGAGAGAGAGAGAGAGAGAGAGAGAGAGAGAGAGAGAGAGAGAGAGAGAGAGAGAGAGAGAGAGAGAGAGAGAGAGAGAGAGAGAGAGAGAGAGAGAGAGAGAGAGAGAGAGAGAGAGAGAGACTCTTCCCCAATGTCTGGCTGTGTCTGCTCTCTATCTATCTCCTCCCTGCGTATCCTCTTATCCTCGCCCCCGGCAACATAAAAGACAAATGGCGACACGGCGGATAAGATTATACAGTACATTCAGGGGGACAGCGACAGGTCTCCCTGAGTTATCTAAAGCCTCATGGGATGCCAAGGTTTGTCAAAGCGGTGTGGAGAAATTAGCCCCGTATTGCAGAGGGAGAGAGGGACAGCCGGGGTGATTAAGAGACCTGGGGAGGGGGGGGCTGAATCTTCGGAAGCTGAGAGCCCGAAAAACCAGAGATTAAAACTGGGGATCGACTTTGAGCGGAGACGAGGGCCCGAGGCTAACTGTTGACTTGTATTGAGAGTCATCATATCGCGGAGACGGCGGAAAGATGTCAAATTGCTCCGCCGTCAGTCAAAAGGCTTCATAATGCAACGACGCTACACTCTTCACCCCCTACACTTTACACCCTTTACTTCGCCATCCATCATTAAATGTGGTCATTTTGAGGTTTTTCCCAGGAAAAGATTATTTTCAAAACTGAACTTTGCGCCAAAACCGCAGGCCCACAGCTAGGCTCGCCTGCAGTGTTTATGAATGTGCGTGCGTGCGTGCGTGCGTGCGGTTCGTGCGTGCGTGCGGTTCGTGTGTGCGTGCGTGCGGTTCGTGCGTGCGTGCGTGCGTGCGGTTCGTGCGTGCGGTTCGTGCGTGCGTGCGTGCGGTTCGTGCGTGCGTGCGGTTCGTGGCCGCCATCTGGTTATTTCAGGAGGTTTGTCTATGGTTTCATGATACTAGCTGTGTTTCGCAAGCTCTCCACACCACTGACTCGCCCCGCTCACACCCACTCCTGCCGCTCAGGGTTAGGGTTAGGGTTTGATTGGTTCTCTGTCCAGTAGTTGGCTTAAGACCCACCCGCTTGCCGTTTAGTCCAAATCCTTTTTTAGCTTCGGTTTTGACGCCCTAACCCCAACAACCACAACTGAACAACCGGGTGTCTAGGAAGGAAGTACTGTATGAAAGAAAAAAAAAACCCAAAACCCTTTTTCTCAGTCCTCTGACGCAGAGGTTTGAGGTCCTGCCTCCCTCCCCTATTTTTTCTCCTCTTTCTCCCGCTCTATAATATATCACCCGTCACTCTTCTCTTGATGCATTGTCACAACAGCGCCATGGAAGCGCTGCCAAGGCAGGCAGGTTATTTTACAGTAAAGTCTGATCAGTGTGGAGCGGAGAAGAGAGAGAGAGGGAGAGGGAGAGAGAGGGAGAGAGAGAGGGGTGGGGGGGGGACGCAGGCAGCAGCGGCAGGCAGTTGAGAAAGTCATTATCGTGCAGCACATTATAGAGCCTGAGGAGGCAGGAATAGAATCAGGGTAATAGTGTTAGCCACATTGACAGTTTAGCTGAGGTTTACTCTTATTATGTGACACCTCTATTTAAGGGCTGCTCTGTGTGTGTTGTGTGTGTGTGTGTGTGTGTGTGTGTGTGTGCGTGCGTGAGACATGATTTTAAAGGCTTTAAACACACCAACATTAATAGGACATTGGGATGGCCAGGACACATTTAGGGTCCTCATAATCTCAAAAGCTTTAATGCATTTTTATAAGCATTCATAAGTCATTTAAAAATGTTCTGAAACTCCCGATCGACTCTCTTGATTCCAAAAATGTTAACGTGCTGTTCTAATCCTGATTCATCTGGTTTTTAAAGTTTTTTTCGAGAAGGCGCCAAAAACCACCTGCGTGTGTGTGTGCGTGCGTGTGTGTGTGTGTGTGTGTGTGTGTGTGTGTGTGTGTGCGTGCGCGTGCGCGTGCGTGTGCGTGCGTGCATGCGTGCGTCTCTGCATTCGCTCTCTCTGCTTATTGCTGCACATGGACTGTGCTTTCCCCCGGCCAGCAGCCAGACAGCGCACCTCTCCATGATGGGATTGTCTGGAGGAGGACGCAGCGCGCGGCAGATTACCTTTCATTCCCCACCTCCCACAGCACCTCGCCATTATAAACTGTTATAAACTGTTATTCAGATAATAACAACCGCTCTGGATCTTATTGCCTATTGCGCTCTATGGATGCTTTGTTTGTCTTTTTTTCTGCCCTCATTTTATTCTCTCTCTCTCTCGCTCTCTCTCTCTCTCTCTCTCTTTAGGAACAGCATCGCGGCCTCGGCCGTCTGCGCCTTCAACCTGAGCGCCATCACACGGGCCTTCAACGGGCCCTTCCGCTCGCAGGAGAACCCGCGCTCCACCTGGCTGCCCACGCCCAACCCCATACACAACTTCCAGGTGGGTCCTCTCCGCCCACCCCCTCATCTCCATCATCGTTCCTTCCTTCCTTTGGTCATTCCTTCCCTCTTTCCTTCCTTCCTCGCTTCATTCCTTCTTTCTGTCTTTCTTTCTTTCTTTCTTTAATTTCTTTCTACTGTCCTTCCTGCCTTACTTCCTTCCTTCTTTCCTACCTCCCTCCCTCCCTTCTTTCCTTCTTTCTTTCTTTCTTTCTTTCCTTCCCCCTTGGGTATTTTCTAGGGCTACCCCCGACTAAAGATTTGTCTAGTCCACTATTAGTCGTCATTTCAAGCAGTTGGTCAACTAATCGTCGCACGTTTATGATATTAACTTAATTATTTAAATATATGATTTGGTGACTGAGTGTCAGAGGAAAATAAATACATTAAATACATCTACAATAAAAGAGTGTTATGAGGGTCACGCAAAAAAAAAGGTACCCCTATGTTTCAATAATAAACTCGGAATTCTGCCCCCGCACCGTGATAGTCCGCCACTGTTCAGCAGCGTATACAGCGCGGGGGGGGACAATAAATAATAGATAGATAAATAGATAATAGATAAATACATCTACAATTAGAACATACTATTCGATTTCGGATCACTCTGATCCGGCTTTGCCAAAAAAAGAAAAAGAAAAATGAAAGCACAGGCTAAATCAGGGCACCGCCGCCCGCCTTCCCACGGCCCGGTGGCAGATGCCCCGTGGCCCGGCACCGATCCGTGGCTTGGTGGTTGGGAACCCCTGTTTTAGAAAAGTCGACTAGGCCAAGTTTTAACTTCCGCTAAAACGTCAGGGAAATAAGTCATTAGGAACAGCCCTATTATGTGTCGGAGCAACCAGCAAGGGGACTGAACATTTTGTTAATTTATCAGTAACACCAACACAATAACTTATTACAAGCTTTTAAAACATCAATTTAATTTACAAGCACTGCACAGCGCGCATGCATGAAGCGAGCCGCCTTGTTAATTACCGGGAAAACCACCAAAAGCTGTAATTATTCTTCTGAATGTGGCGCAACCACCAGCAAGGAGCCAGAATTTTATTAAAATTTGCTTCATGTGAAAAGCCCTCTGGTATTTCATAGATGAGTCCAGCCATACAGGCTTTAAGGTTCATTTTCACAAGGCGCAGCTTGGTCGACTAAGACTCTTCTCATCGACTAACCTAAGCAACGAAGGACAGAATGAACGAAGGAAAGGTCCCTCTTTCCTTCTCTCCTTCCTTGCTTTCTTTCTTTCTTTCTTTCCTTCCTTCCTTGCTTCTCTGCTTCCTTCCTTTCTGCCTTTGTTCTTTTCCTCCCTTTTTCATCCATCCTGCCTTGATTTCGTCTCTCCTTCTTTTAGTGACAGTTTGAAATTTTTCCTACCGTGGTAAAAAAGCAACGTATAACCGCAGTACTGTGGTTTACCATATGGAAGCAAAAATGCACAAGGATAACATTTCAATGAGGAATTATAAATATATTGTTATATGTGTGAATCGTCACACAGCACAGTTCTCAATGCGTCCCGAACACGGAGAGCCATGACCCGTTCACACAACACACAAAAGCAATCCCCCTTACAATATGTTTAATGGACCGTCCCGCCCCCTGGCACACGGCGCGAAAAGCTCATTGACGAGCGAGAGCGAACTCTGCGGAGCAACTGAAAATCTTCTCCAGAAGTCCTTGCATATAGCGACAGGAAGACAGTCAATGATTATAACTTGGCAATGATTATTTTGTTTGCATTTCATATCCCCCTGTAACTTTCACCAGCAAAAAAATGAAATACAAAATTATATATATATTGTATATATATATATTTTATATATATATATATATATATATATATATATATATATATATATATATATATATATATATATACACACAGTGGTACCTTGATTTCCGAGTGCACTAACATAGGAGTTTTCCGAGTTATGAGCTGTAGTTCCGACGATTTTTTGTATTGATTTGCCAGCAACAATGTGAGTTAGGAGGAGCGAACTTCAGGTACACCGCTGCTAGTTGGCGTGGCGAGCGAATCCAGCCAGCATCTCTTTTGTGTTTCGCGCTCGTGATTTGTGCGTTTTGTGCAGTTGTTTTGCCCAAAAAAAAATTCTAATCATGGCTCCTAAGAAAGTAAGTGCTGAGAAGAAGAAGCAGATGATGTCGATTGAATTAAAGCATGAAATCAATAGAAAAACATGAGCGAGGTGTGCGTGTGATGGAATTGGCAAATTTTTTCAAGTTAAAATTAAAGTGAAGTGAAAAATTTTTTTTAGCAATTAAGTTCAGTAATAAAGTGTAGCAACAAACAAAAGCAACCAAAAAAGCACGAAAGGAACTCCTCCAACCTCCTCCGCCTATCTCCTCCACCTCCGCCAGCATCTTCCGTTAGTCCAAGTTGTCTGATCTCCAAGGTAAATACACTTTATAAAACCATTTTATTTCTTTATGTTTATTTCTTTATATTTGTTATTTATAAATACATTTTTCTTATTTAAAAACACGTAACAAAAAAAATTGGGGTGTGTTTTTGGGGGCTGGAACAGATTAATGGCATTTCAATTAATTTCAATGGGGAAAATTGATTTGCTATACGAGCAGATTGAATTACGAGCTCTGTCACGGAGCGAATTAAACTCGCAAGTCAAAGTACCACCGTATTTAATATTTGCAGTGATGGCGGTAATGAGGTCATTACCATGGTGGCGTCACATAACCACAGTATTGTGGTAATGCGGTTATCGCCACAGCCCTGCTTTCTTGCTTTCTTGCATTCTTTATTGCTTTATTTCTTCCCTCCTACCTTCTTCTCTCCTCCTTACTCCCAGTCTTCCTCCCTTCTTTCATTCCTTTCCATTTCCATCCCTAGTTTCTGTCTTTGTTCTTTTCTTTACTTTCCCTTCCTTCCTGCCAGCCTTCCTTGTCCCCCCCCCCTCTCTCCATCCATCCATTATTTCCTTCCTTCCTTTGTCTCCCTCCTAACTGTCACTCCACCCTCCTCCAGTGTGGGACCATAGAGGATGGCGGTCCCAACGACAGTCTGACGGAGCGCAGCCTGCAGGACGCCCAGCGCCTCTACCTGATGAACGACGTGGTGCAGCCGGTGTCCGTGGACCCGCTGGTCATGCAGGACGACGTGCGCTTCTCCAGCCTGGTGGTGGACATCGTCCAGGGCATGGACACGCTCTACCACGTCATGTACATCAGCACAGGTCTGTCAAATTCAACAAAAAGTAATCATTAAAAAAAACATAGAATCTGCTCTATTATGTATTCATTACTACTTGTTGTTACACAGCTCTGTGGAATACTGGAATGATCGGTCAATAGCGGCAACCAGTGGCCAGTTATTTCTGAATAATGTCCGCTGTCTGTTAATAATGACCTTGGTCAGGGGCAATCAATTCACGCCTGGATTCACATCCCTTGTATCACTACAATGGAAGACTTGAGATGATTGCAGATATGTCCAATTTCACATTATTATCAGTAAATAGGTTAGTGATATCTAGGACAAAGGTGAACAGTTTACTACGTTGTTTCAGTGTTAGCTTCATTGTTGTGGACTATTTTTCTCAGCGGAAGCTCTCAAACTGGGCATACTAGTTACAAAATCATTTCAGATCAAAATTCTGCCTCGGTGCATTATTTTATTAAGTTAGTCGCTATGTAATAAGCCAGATAGTGTGAAGTAATTATCCCTTACTTATTTTTAGCTTTGGGTTTTTTCATGAACTTCTTCTCAGGGGCAACGTTTTTCACAGGAAATTTGTTCTGCCCTTCTCGGAGTACAGCCCTACAGATGACTTGATATAGCTGATATACCTAGATATATGTACATGTACTTAATAAACTTTTTTTTGTTGTTTTTTTTGGACTGAAGGTGTTTCTTTGACAGAAGCCAACACAAGAACACCAATTGATGTTTTCGTGAGGGCGTTGGACGAAATGAGTGACGCATCCCTTTCAAAGCCTTTCTAAAACCCCATATCCTCTGTACTCACCATTCGGTCTTCCCTTGCCCCAACCCAGAGTACGGCACCATCCTGAAGGCCCTGGCTACAACCAACAAGAGCCTGCAGGGCTGTTACCTGGAGGAGATGGAGCTCCTCCCGCCTGGCGCCAGGGAGCCCATCCTGAGCCTCCAGATCCTCCACAGCGACAGGTCGCTGTTCGTGGGGCTCAGCGACCGCGTGGTGAAGATCCCCCTGGAGCGGTGCTCCACCTACACCACCGAGATGTGAGCGTCCACTGTCTCTCTTGTGTCTGAGTTTCTTTTTCGAGAAACCGCCCCCGACTGTGGGAGTCAGAAAGTGAGGAGCTGCTCCAGAGGGAGCGCCGCCTCCATCTCCTGAAAGCCGCCTCCACATACGATACGGTGTTTAGGTCTGATTGTCTTATATGTGCTTTTTATGACAAGCGGCAACACATTCATTTCAACCAGGTCGGTCGTCCATTGAAGCAATTATCTGTCCTCAGCTAGGATTATTATGTCTGCAGACCTCAACTATAATCCTTGGAGTCTAATAGAACCAGACAAACGACCAGAGCCGCAGAGGAAATTCGTTTGTGGTGCTATTTAATTTTTTTAACTTCATTAAACTTTTTTTTTTTTGTTGTTGAATTTTATATCTAATTAAAGTAGCTGTGCATAACACACAGCGAGTCCTGTTTCCTGCTCAGGCCGTCATCGGTGTTTAAATCTGCATCATCATAAGCAAGGAAACGTGTGCGGCGGTCTATCTTTGTAGCGGCGACGCCTGAGAATCGCCTTCGAGAGAACTACAGAGAACGAGAGAGACAGAGAGAGACCTACTTGAGTGTTTTTCATGTGGAAGTGCCCGTCCACGGGGTCGAGCCAGGGTAGGAAAGCTCTCTGAGGCTGTTTGTCCAACCATCTGCATCTCATCAACGCTCTCAAGCTGCCTGCGCCGGGCACCACAGCCCTTCAAAGTCAACCTCATTTTAGCATACAAATGGCTGGGCGCTTTATTCACTTCGTGTGCGTGTGTGTGTGCGTGTGTGTGTGTATGTGTACGAGATAGAGCGATTTAGAGGTAAAGAAAGCGAAAGAGAGATAGAGAGAGAGTGTGTGTGTGAAGGACGCACATAATGTTTGTTTGTGTTGGCGCCGGTGCTTTGGACTGCTCTCATATGCGGCCTGCATGGTGAGTCAGTGAGCGATTTCTCTCCCCCCCAGCTCCCATTCTAGACACATGCACACACAAACGCACACACGCACACACGTACACATAAGCAATAGCAGGTAGCTCGGTGCATATTGAAAAAGCTCTATATATATATATATATATATATATATATATGTATGTGTCTGTGTGTTGGGTCAGAGAGGAAATGATTGAGTGCAGTGACGCAGCAGAAGCCCGGCCCACCTGTTTAAAACACAGTGGGCTCCAAGGGCACGCCGGAGGGAAGGGAAGGACTGTCTTTAATCCGCCCGCTGATATCCGTCCGCCTCTCCGCCTCGCTCCCCCCAGCAATCTGTCAAGCCGACAGCGGAAAAGCGCCGCCGTCGCCATAATACGACCGCTGTCAACCGGCCGTCAGCCTGACGCCGGAGGTAACCGGCAAAAAAATGGGGCTGGGGAGGCGAGATAGGCAAGATAGGTGTTCTAAGGGTTTAAGAGCACGTGGGCGGAGGAAGTTCTGGCCTCCGAGTTATGAAACCTGCCAACGCCACCGGCGAACGTTGAACGCCCGCACTCGGATGACCCAGTGAATGGTAAAGACATTGAGTGTACTGCTATGGTTTATCCATTCACACAGCACCTTGGGCTCTTGTGTTTTGGTGTCGGGTCACGGTGGGGTGGAGGGGTGGGGGGGTCGGTCGGTCTGTGGAAATGCTTTAAGTGTGTAGTTGTTCTCTCTCTCTCTCTCTCTCTCTCTCGCTCTCTCTCTAGCTACATGCATGAGTGCTGTTCCTCTCATTGTGCTGCTTTCTGGCTGAGCCATTCAAAAACCGTCGCTCTCACGTCGTGTGTGGCCGTCCCACCCCCTCCTGATGGTTCACACCATCATACATTAATTCACACACACACACACACACACACACACACACACACACACACACACACACACACACATACACACACACACACACACACACACACACACAGACGCGCACAGACAATACCTGAACAATTATTTTTTTCCTAAATGGCTTGCCGTGGCTCCTCTGCCGCTCATTCCTATTTGTTTCCCCACCCTGCTTGCGCGCACTCACACACACGCATTCATTCACTGCCCCCATACCATAGACGGTAAACAATGGAGGCGCCTGTGCCACAGCCGAGGCCAGATATCACACATTGAGCGAGAAATGTTAAGCCATGATTTATGTAGAAAGTCATAACGCGTCCCCATGCTTCCACAGGAAGAAGCCATCCATCTATAGAATAATGGATGTTTCTGTACTGTGTCCATGCCCCTCTCTCTCTCTCTCTCTCTCTCTCTCTCTCTCTCTCTCTCTCTCTCTCTCTCTCTCTCTCTCTCTCTGTGCCTGCTTGTATGTAATTGTAAGCCCGTGATTTGGGTTCATGAACGGTCATCTCTAGCCGGCTGCAAAAGGAGCACACGTCGCATGAAATGAGACGTTCATTACTGTACGTCACATTTCGCAGTGAAAATCAAATTAATTTTGAGCACTTACGCCTTAATATCTCGTTGCGTGGGGCCACGTTGGGCAGCGTTTCATAACTTGGAGAGTGGATTGATGTTGGCGTCACATTCAGCTGTCATGTTATTTTGCTGGCTTCATAAATGTCTTCAAAGCGCTGCCTGAGATGTGCGTACGTGTGCTTTTCCTTTATTGGAGATAATTATATCTGACCAAACCGATGGCCACCTCTGGCCAAGCGCGACCTTCCATACGCTTTGTCTCATTCCATCGTTATTTCTCCCTCTCTCCCTGTCTTCCCTCTATGTAAGTGATTTAGTTTGGCTGCGTCACAGCGCTGGTCTAGCTACATCCATCAGACTCCATGTTTTTTTGGCCCGCTGTGCCAGAGACAAAAGGGGAATTAAGGAGAGCACTACCTGGCCAGCCCGGGCACTATTTAACCAAAATGAGTGCACTTCTTGAACTAGATTGGTGTATTGACATTTAACTGAATGTCACGGTGAAGAAGGTGATGATGAAGAAGACGAGTAGGAAGGGATAGAAGGAGAGGAAAGCTGGAGAAAAGGGACACACTTTGCATTTAACGATTAGCATACCTGCTCCGTGTGTGTGTGCATGTTTACATGTGTGCGGTGGTTTCCACTATAAGATTGGTCTCTACACAAGGTGTTGTCTGTCTTCCCTCTCTCTCTCTCTCTCTCTCTCTCTCTCTCTCTCTCTCTCTCCCTCTCTCTATTTCTAGGGGGGATCTCACACGTATCTCGCCAGCAAAACCCAATTTAATGGCTGTTATGGCTGCCAGCCTGTCAGCGGCCACTCCTGGAAAACAGTGCCACTAAGCCCGTATGACCAATCAGAGGGGCAGGCCAATCAGACACTGGCCTGAGACTGAGGGAGGGAGAGGGAAAGAGGAAGGGAGAGTGGGAGAGACTGAACTTTGTAAAAAGTGTAGGAAAATAATTTATTTCCAGTTGAAATTGCTTTTCCTACCCCAGTTCTGGTCAAAGAAAAAAAGGGAGAGAAAACTTTTGATGTTTCATAAATGGTTTTGGTTCTTTTGGCTGCTGCTATTCCTCCTTCTGTTGCCAGCTCTGCCCTCCTTGGAGAGATGTTTTGGTAAACAATAATGTAATACAAAAGAATAAACAATGAGACCCAATGTGAGCTTCAGTTCCCGGAGGGTGACAGTTTGGCGGTGACGTCACCACCCCCCCATCGATTTCTCTCCATCTGTCTGACTTTCCTCTTCAGTGCTTCCTCCACCTATTTTCACCTGTCTTTCATCAGACTGCTCTCTCTTGTTGCGCTGCCATCTGTCACCTCACGTTGCCGTATCATTTGTATTTCCATTGTTTATCTTTTTCTTCTCCCGGGGAAGCCACGGTTGTAGGCCGATGTAACATTATGTAAATAACAGTAGAGGAATGATTTTGTCGTCATATAGACATAGAGACACATTGTTACACGGCTCTATGGAATACTCGATCCTGATTGGTCAATTGCGGCAATCGGTGGTCAGTTATGTCTGAATAACGACCGCTGTCTGTTAATAATGGCCGCTGTCACGGGCAAACACTTCTCCACCTGTATACCCGTCCCTCCCTTCTTTTATTGAGCGAGTAGCCATGTAATAAGTGGGATGATGTGCAGATAGCCGCTCATTACTGCAAAATAACCCCCCCTTCTAATACATGACCCCTCCGCTTCATGCCAGGGTCTTGATCACACAGTTGGGGCTTTATTTTGTGATGAGAACCGGCCGACTGCACATCATCCCTTACGTGTACAGCATACTCTCACACGTACAGTATAGCAGGCAGGTTTTTTTGGCAACCCGCCATCCACCACTCCTTACCGCTGGTATTTTGGAGTCTGCGTCATCACTCATCAGCCATGGCTGCAGATCGAGGGCTAATTGGACATATTAGCATGAAGCGCTGGAGGCAGTTATCTTCTATTGAGATTTATCATGGGGCCCCGGCGCTGCATGGTAGAATCGGCCTCTGGGACGACGGTCTCTCTCTCTCTCTCTCTCTCTCTCTCTCTCTCTTGGGAAGGGTCTCCCTGTATTCTCTGGAGATCAGCTCTACAAGTGACAAAGTGTTTGTGAGGTGGTGGTAGAGCAGCCATCATCTGTTGAACTGTGTCAAACCTCTCAGACACCCGACGCCAGCATCTTTCCCGCGCTGGCTGCCGTTTGCCTTAATAGGAACTGACATTTTCCATCCATAATTTATCACATCAAAGTGTCATATTTGCAATCACACCCGGAGGATTCGATGTTAAGGGCAATGGGAGCTATTGTTTTTCCCTCGACATGCTCAACTGCAGAGCGGCGGCGTTTGTGTAATTTAAGGGGACAGCGGGTTTTATCGCATTCACAATCCATTGAAATTGCCTTTACAGCCCCCGTGGTGAGGATTCATCAGTTTCATCTTGTTAATACGCTTGTCCAGACATATTGTTTTATTGGCTGGTGGGCTCCGTTCTGTTTAAATTTTAACAGGCCATATTTAGCGCGGGTACCTGTTTTGATATACTGTGCCACCAGGCTGCTGAATTAAATATCTGGCACGCTGCTGAGTTGTCAAAAGTTTTAACTATACTCTCTCTCTCTGTCTTTGTACCTCCTGTCTATGCTGAACATGTTCATGCAGACAGATTTGGCGAGTACAGAAAATTAGAGCGGTATTGTCAGAAGGCACTTCCATGCACAAAATATACACGCCCACGAACCTGGCGCACGAATGCACTTTCAATCTCACTCGCATTCTCCTTTGCGGTATGGATCCCACTCCCTACCACCTGTTCCCCTGAGCAGTGTAGCCTTTTATTTCCCCTGCAGCCACACACGCACACACACACACACACACACACACACACACACACACACACACACACACACACACAGACACACACACACACACACACACACACACACACACACACACACACACACACACACACACACACACACACACACACACATAAATATACACCTCTCTTTCTATCTCTCTCTATTTCTTCCACTTCCACCATTCCTGACACCGCCACCTCCTCCTCCCCTAGTTTACTTTTACAGTGGACGCTGCGTGAGCCGCCGGAAAAGGAAAAAAGTGCAGGCAGCGTCTGGTCGACGCAGAAAGGTCAGAGCGGCAGCTTAACTCCTCGCCAATCCTTGCTTGCTCTCCCTCCCTCTCTCCCTCTTTTTCCCTGCGCTAGTAAATCCTTACTTATTAAATAGCCCCCTGGGCCCAGATACCACGGCAGCCTGGAGAAAATACCCCCTCCCACACACACACACACACACACACACACACAGATATACTTCTAGCTGTGAACTTGTATCTCAATATGTTTCGGGGTGTGGGTGCATACATATATATTGTATCCCTTTCTCTGTGCATGAGTGGGTGTTCGCCCCACCCACCCCGTACCGTGGCTACAGCCGGTTCAGCCTTTCTGTTGAGCCGTTCCTTTTTCTCCACCAGTCTTTAGAGCTTGAGGCACGGACAGTTGGCTCTAAGATCTGGCCTCTCTCTTTTTACAGGCCAGCGTTTTGTGAACAGTGGAATTAATGCAAAATTTCCCCCCTTCGGGTCAGAGACCCATGCCCCCCAGCCTGGCTTGCCTCTTGGCCCCAATTTACCAGGTACTAATACGCCACAAAAGCCCCCCCCACATTGGTTACTAATCCCCCTCTTTGAAATAGGCTCACATTAACAGTTCCACTCAGCTGATTGTGTGTGATGGAGTGCATGCGGTGGTGTAGTGTCAATAGTGGCGCCGGTAAACATGAGGTGCTTTGGAATCGGGGTTGTGCTCGCTGAGCCGATAGCAAACAGCCGGGGTTCCGATCTGATCAGTCAATGCAGAAGTCACGCGTCATCCAACAATACGAAAGAGGGTGAATGAGGTGCAATGTGTGTCTGAGCTCCAGCTAGACTTTTCCAAACAGGGGCTACTGAGTTTACCCAACTGTGACCGAAGCCCATTATAATGATTGTGTCATCAGTGCCGGAGATTGGAGACGATAATTGTACCGTGGTTTAATTAAAATCCCAGACAATGGGGTGAGCTGTTGGTGTTTTGCAGCTCATAGACCTCATTTGTTGGATTCTCTCGGCACTTCTCCGCGGCGTTGGAGACCACTGGAGGATTCTATTCCTCATCGGCTGATAGGTCACTAGTTTGTTGTTTTTGTGTGTGTGTGTGGGGGGGGGGGCTGTCTGATGTGCTGGCTAAGCAGCAGTGTTTCTATTAGATGTACTGTAAGCAGACCTTGGGTTCACCGCTAAGCCCAACATTACACTGAGCGCTGTATCAACACTGGAAGCTTCCTCATCCTCCAAGCTAAAAAGAACCACACCACCGGGCCTCTCAAATATACAGATGGGTACTGTAGGTGAAGAGAGGAGAAGAAAATATCCGGAGAGAGAGAAGGAGAAGCGGAGAGGACCACTTTATCGTCCGTTCCAGAGGCTTCCAGATCAGGCTTTGGCGGCTTAGCCTCATCATTAGCGGCTTTCGATCTAATTAGCCATCATTAAGCCTTTCTTTTACTAGGGAGCTTACAAATATTTAATTGCTGCAGGGGAAACGTTGCTGTTTAGCCAGCAACATCTGAAACCCCCAACGCCACCCCCTCACCGAAAACCAAACCTAATGATAACCTATAAGCAGGGTATAAAGGAATACAATTCTCCAGCAACCCTCTGTGAGAGTTGAAAGAGAGAGAGAGGGAGAAAGCGAGAGAGGGATGGCTCAGGCTTGGAGAGAGGTGGAAGCCAGATCGAGAAGTCAGACAGTTTTCAGATCAACAAAGTTTTTTTGTTTTTCCTCAAAGGCGAATGTTAGGCTGCTTGAAAAAGCCCTTGCAGAGGTGACCTCTATAGTCGCCTTGCTTGCTCTTACCCTCTCTCCCTCGTTCCCCCCACTGCCTCCCCCATGATGTCTCCTGCCCCCTGTAGGCTCTGTTTGGAGGCACGGGACCCCTACTGCGGCTGGGACCTGAAGCAGCGCCGCTGCACCACCCTGGAGGACAGCTCCAACATGAGCCAGTGGAGCCAAAACATTACGGTTTGCCCGGTGAGAGCCTTTACTGAGGCTTGTTCCTCATCTCAATATAATTATAAAAACCTAAAAAAAACATTTTGAAACAAGGATGACTGACAAAATATGACACCTCTCCTCCTGTCAACAAACACCCAAACTCATAAAGAGAGGTGTTTTTTATATATATATATATATATATATATATATATATATATATATATATATATATATATATAATTTTATAATATTGGGTTGAATATGCCCACACATAGGCAACATCCACAGCTGCCACTAGCCCAGTCTAACCCTTTGCTTACTTTGGCGTCATTATTTTGTACATATATATTTTTTATTATTTTAGTTACGGAACCAGACGACCGATGGAGGCTTCGGACCATGGGCGCCATGGCAATTCTGCAACAATGACGATGGCGCAGATGGCGTCTGCTCCTGTCTGTGTCGTTCCAGGTCATGTGACAGTCCAGCACCCCGCTGTGGCGGAAGGAACTGCGACGGTCCCACCATCGAGGTCTCCAACTGCTCCAGGTAGGAGGCCAGGTTGAGCTTCTCAAGGTCACGCTGTGTAACACTGAACTAGTTTTCTGGAGCTCAGCCAGGACCACCTTTTGTCAGAGTGTATAGTGCGATACAAGCAGCAATGCAGGCTTCCAGCATATGGGTGACCTTATGGGTGACCCACCTTAAAATACAACAACAGATTTGACAGCAGCATGGCTGTCAGTGTTTTGGCAGGTGGAGTCTGCCGACTGTCATCGATAGCCCAGATTTTTCAATTTGATCAGCGAGTCATCAGCTGATGAGAAGCGCTTTCAGAACCAGCTTCATGAAGCTCAAATGAGTAATAAAATATGGTATTCTTAAAGGTAATAAACTAAGGTAGATGTGACTTGCTGTTGTTTTATGTAGTTATTTAGTTATTTTGTCTTTCTCATTAATATTGGGGTACGTTCTGAGGTCAGCAGGGCTTTCTCCATACGCTGCATACATTTGATCATGACATTTTCAAATCTGTATTCAGCTTACCACGGCTGACCGCAAGGTGCCTCTTTGAATATAGATAGTTTCTTTTTTTTATATGAACCAGGATATGGCATCACCATTTTTTCAACACTTTAAAGATAATGTTGGGCGCATCAAGAGTGTTACATGGCAAATGAGCCGGATCCGCGATTCAGTATCACGGAGGCATCCCACTGACTTTGAAACGCGTGCCAGGATACAGGATAAGCGTAAGGAAAAGTGTAAAAAAATAAAATAAAAAGGAACGCGGGGAGGCTGGTGGTTTAAGGATGTAGATGACATCCAGGCTCTCCTTGCAAGGCCACAATCCAAGGTAACGGAGAGGCGGAGGTGGATCTGAGAGCCCTGGTGGCCCCTGTCCTCCTGGGTAAATGCCCTAGATTTAATCCCTGCCGTAGGTGTTCAAATCAAATCACAAGGAGTGCTACCCGGGCTAAAAAAGCACTTAAGTAAATTGAGGAAACGCATTTCCATGCCGGCGATGACGCTTCTGTTTCCAGGGTTTCCAATTTTGAGAAATGATTTGCAATATTTTGACATAATTTACTGTTCAATTACCCCTCCTCCCCTCCCCCTTTTCATTAGGGAACATTATTTCAACACTCTGAGGACAAGTGAGCGTTTGTTTACACTCTGGTCCGATTTGAGTATTTCAGAATTTTTTTTTTTTCTCTCGCAATGTAGGAACGGAGGCTGGACACCCTGGTCGTCATGGGGACAGTGCAGCACAACCTGCGGCACAGGTTTCGAGCTTCGGCAGCGCTCCTGCAACAACCCGTCGCCCCGGCACGGTGGGCGGGTCTGCGTGGGGCCGAGCCGAGATGAAAGGTGGGTGCAAAGGCCAGAAACACTGTATGTTCACACAGGAGCAAGACCAACCTCAGCTCACATGGCCTGGATAAAATGATAAGACCAAATGTATCCCACATTTCACATCTTGACAATGCTAGATCGTGCAATGTACAGAATATAGTGCATTGTGTGATACTTTAAACTGGAAATCCATGAGATTCATTTTTTTAAATAAAATCCCATATTTGAGATTTATTCCATATTTCTTCAGCTGGCACTTTATAACAAATAGTCATTAGATGTCGATGAATCCTCAGAAAGTGGACGGGGTCATGCTCGCTCTTTTCCGTTTCTGCTATAACACGACTTGCCGTTCCTCCTGTTTAAATAGTTAGACTCTGAGCTGTAGGAGTGGGACCTAAGAAATCCAAGCGATCAGGATTTTAGCATTCATTCAGACCAGGGTCTGCGGGGCAGGAGGGGTGCGAGTGATTGGGGTTCAACTTGCGTGAAGGACTCGCAGGAGAGCGCCGGGTGCCTTCCGGAGCCCCTGGGGGGACTGTTTTCCGTTGTGGGTGTGGGTTGGGGTGTTGGGGATGGCTGTTGGCCTTTTGCTTCTGCTGCGCAGCTCTGCGGCAGGCGCCCCGGGTGCTGGGGGTGGTGGAGGGCCTGCGTATCTGGCGGCCTGCTGGCTCCACGCTGGGCACACGCTGCTACGTGTATGGGCACTTGGCACTCACGCCGGGCTGGATAAGTCATGTACAGTCACCGGTGGACAAGTTACACACACACAGACACACACACACACACACACACACACACACACACAAACACATACAGGCAGTCCCATCACACACGCACACACCACCACAACTGCTTCGAGTGCACCCCAGTACCCTCTGGTTACATTCCTCTCCTTTCCTCCATTTACTGTCATAATTATGACAGGAAGAGACCACGTGACCAGTTGTAGTTCCAGTTTTCCTGGACCTAATTCACTGTTTTTCAATACATGTTGTCATCGTATGTTCATGTTTTTGTGTTAATGTTGTTTGTTTCTATGTTTATTTGTCTCACCGTGGTGATTCTCCCCCTCTTGGAGTAGTGATCAGTTGTTTATAGACCCAAAGATGATAAATAGTTCTCCAAACAGGGGGGTTGGTGGTGGTTCTCTTCAGTATAACCAAAAACTGTGCTCTTGTCATTCTACAGGTCGTCTACAGGACAGAGTTATTGCAGCAGTTCTTGATGATTTATGAATTAATATAGAGTTGCAGTGCAGGTTGAGAACTTGAACTCCACTTGCAGACTAATTCTGTCCTAGATGCAATGGCACAAATACTCTGTGTTGTATGCCCAGCATGCTGACAGCACAGGTTAAAAAAAAAAAAAAAGTATTTTAGCATTCTGAATTTTAAGGATCAATGCAACTTGATATTGCTGCATTCTCAGACCAGTTCTGGTTATTGGTGGACCAATAATATGCTAGGACCATGGATACGGCCTCTACAAACATATTCCATTTCTGGTTTTAGATCTCAAATGTTTTTGTACTGTTGATCATTTGACATGATTTGGAATAGCATAAATGCCCAGGCCTTCTCTCTGCAGGTTCTGTAACGAGGGGGTGTCCTGTCCCCAGCCTATCTTCTGGTCCCCCTGGGGGTCCTGGACCAAGTGCAGCACTGAGTGCAGTGGCGGGGTCCACTCCAGGATGCGATCCTGCGAGAACGGAAACAGCTGCCCAGGCTGCGCGCTGGTAGGAAAATGCTAAATCACACACACACACACACACACACACACACACACACACACACACACACACACACACACACACACACACACACACACACACACACACACACACACACACACACACACACACACATTTAAGACAGATTTACACACAACACACAAAGTGCTTGAGCCTTGGCTCATAACATTCCTGATTATCGAACATTTCAATGCCATCCCTTCCTTCTCTACCGCGAACATTCAATTAGTTTAATGATAAATATGCAATTAATGTTGTCTCGTAATATGTCTCTCATAAAGAGAGAGACATTGTGGCAGAAGCCGAGTCAGACGTTATCCATCTTCCCTGTCGTGGCGCGTGTTGGCGCACGGTGCAGAGCCTTCACTTTGATCATTAGACTGTGGAGATGGTGTCCGTCAAGGTGAGCTGGCAAAGAAGCAGGAAGCGAAGCGACGGCTCTTTCTCTTCTTTCTCCAGAGCCCCAATCAGTCATCTGAGGAGAGAGAGCAGACTGCCCAACAGCGAAGCCCAGTGTTTAAAAAGCTAAAGCCTGCTAAATGTCAGAAACAAAATGTCAACATTTCTTTTTCATTGTGCGCTTAGAAGGAAGGCACATAGCTTTAGCGAGGGCGTTGTGGGGTCGGCGACACATATCTCTAATGAGGACTGTGAATCGAGACAGCACCCAACCTTCAAACTTAACCCAACACCTTCTCCCCTCCCCTGTCCAGGAGTACAAGGCCTGTAACCTGGAGGCGTGCCCCGAGGTGAAGAGGAACACACCCTGGACGCCCTGGATGCCCGTCAATGTGACGCAGGGCGGGGCCCGCCAGGAGCAGAGGGTGCGCTATATGTGCCGGGCCCACCTGGCTGACCCCCATGAGCTGCAGATCGGGCGGAGGAAGGTGGAGACGCGGTTCTGCCCCAATGACGGCACGGCGGCCTGCGAGACGGACAGTGAGTGGTTTCCACCAGGGGTTTCCGATTGTGTGTGTGTGTGTGTGTGTGTGTATTCCACATTAGTTTTGTGGCTGGATTTTTTTGGTTCTCTGCCTTTTGAAAAATGGCACAAAAAGTCTTCCGGGACTTGAATGTCAAACCCCTGATTGTGCTCCTGCTAAATATTAACCAGCAGCTGTGATACATCAGAGGTAGAGCTGAGTAAGATCTTATCCGATATGGATTTATGTGCACGTAGGGACACGTGCATGCTCAGAAATGCACACACACACACACACACACGCGCACACACACACACACACACACACACACACACACACACACACACACACACACACCTGTACAAACACTGCGATGGGAAATCAGCATGCTCAACACTCTCCTAGCAGGACGGCGACACGCTGAAAGGGAACCTCCTGCTCGGCCTGTTAGCTTCCCTACATGCTGTTAGCGAGGGGGTCACAGTCCAGCACCCCCCTCTGGCGCCCCGCAAATTTGTATGTGTGTGGGTGTGAGAGCGAGGGAGACAGACAGAGAGAGAGAGGGAGAGAGAGAGAGACAGAGAGAGAGAGAATAGGCTTTTCAGGGTCACAGTCCAGTGCTCTCGCCACTAGTGGCTTTTCCACGGCCCCCTGCTCTCGAATCGATTACCTGCCGACCTCTGTCAGCCACCTGCAGGCGCCTGCAGGGCCATGAGCGCCATGACAAACTGAGGAAACACAGCTGGGGGGGGGTCACAGTGCAGGAGAGAGAGAGAAAGAGAGTGAAACCGGGAGAAAGTTTGATGGGAGAGCAACACAGAGGGACGGGGCGAGAGAGATGAGAGAGGATGTCTACAGGTCCTTAACGTCTGAAGTTCAGGTTGGATTTATTCTAGTTCCTAATCACTTACCTTGCTATCTAATCTAAAATAAACTGTTCTGATAACAGTTCATAGAATCTTCTAGTTCATAACTGTTTCTATTTCTATCATTTCATTATTTCTGGAATACTCACCTCTACCTTGGTAAAAATACAGTATATGAATATAGAGTTCTTACCTTTAATACCTTGTTAAATAAGAGAGATGATTTGAATTTGAAGGTCTGAAAACGTATCAAATTGAACCCTCGGATGCCTGCACACAGCCTGGAGAGCATGTGACGTTCCCTTTGCATCGGTACAGTTTTGGGATTTTTCCGAGTCTGCCACCCCCACTCGTACTGTTTGTCACGTGACGTCATCTAATCCGGCGCGGAGCACTGCGTCGAGGCCACGCTTTCGAAATTGTTCTGTCAACATCATTTCATCCCGTTACCCGGTGGGACTGGCTTGTGCAACGAAATCTGACAGCCAGTCAACAACAATGGGCCTCCTCTTGGGTTATACGCCGCTAATTAATTTTCATTTCATTTCAAAGCCGCCGTTTACTAATTCCGCTGATAAACATTTGAGATTTGAGAGGGTTGGACACTGTCCTTGCTTCTGAATGTATGAAAAGCAAGAACAATGGCAGTTTTAAATGTAGCTCATGCTCCAGGGCTTTTTTTGAGCGTTGTACTCAAGTATAATTGGTTATGACTTAAGTATGAGAATATGACTACATTATGACTGTGAATACGTGTCATTAATTATATTTAGGTACTACATTTGGCAGGTAATAAAGCTTCTTGCAATTTTTTGATACTCTTACCCCCTTCTGATGAGCTGTGAATTCATTTTCTTTTTACCCTCCACCGCCCTCTTCGTAGCCCTGGTGGAAGACCTCCTGAGGACCCCTGTGGTGCGGACGTCCGGGGCTGGCTGGTCGTCCTGGGAGACCTGGTCCACGTGCTCCCAGAGCTGTGCCAAGGGCTATCGCACCCGGCGCCGGGGCTGCGGCGGCCTCGAGGGCAAGAGCGCCCCCGCCAACTGCCGAGGCTCGCCTGTGGAGTACCAGGACTGCAACGTCCAAGCCTGCCCCGGTGAGAGCGAGCGAACGCGCGCTTATTTACATTCACTTCCATTTATTCATGTATTTACATTCTAGTCATTTAGCGGAGGCTTTTATCCTTGGCTTACAAATCTACTTACGAGTGCATTTCTCATTAAGCGACTTCACATCACAGTCAGCAGAGCTACGGAGCTAGTTATTCAAGAGCATTCAGACAGGGGCATGAACACAAGCGCACTCACAAAGTAAAACCAATACACGCACATGTGCACACACACACACACACCCACACACACATAAAGTGCTGCTGAGTGGATCATTAGTTCCATTAGCTAATGGTTACCAGCTACCGCGGCAACAGCGATGGTGGCTGGCGGCCCTGCCAGCTGAAGTTTATCTGATTCCAGCTCCTCCATCGTCCAGACCTAATCAGCAAGGGTGTGTGTGTCCCTGCCCTGACCACTGAACTCTGCCTTGACCACTGGCCCCTGCTTTCTCAAGCTCCGCTCATTAAGCTGGAGCAAAATATATATACCTCTGCACATACAAATCTGAACAAACAACGTACCATATGTCTGTCTTGTCACTGGCGTGTGCATGCATGCGTTGAATGGAAACACATACTAAACCCTACCTATTAAGAACTCACATGCACCGATTCTAACTCTAAAGCACACAGCGCTCATTAGAGAGAGGCCAGGATCTTTATTGAGGAGCCTTCCCTTGAATATTTATGACCGGCATCGTATGAATAAATGATATATCATCGGTCTGCGGAGGGCTGACCAACCACCCCAGTGTATTGAAATGACCAGCCAATGCTCCTAAAATTAAATCTGGGGGGGTGTCCGGGGGTGCATGAGCTTTAGTCTCAGTCAGCCTGACACACTTAGACCCTATCAAAGCCCAAGCTGCGGTCACTCTAACCCCTGGGCGCTACCTCCCGCCGGGGTGTATTAGTTGGTGAGCTAAATTATTACCATGTCTCTCGGGGGTCCAGCTAGACTTTCTGTGGTGTGATCCAGAGGGGGGGGTGGGGGTGGACGCCAACGACAAAGGTCAACGCTGCCAGAAGGGAGAATGAGCAGGAGATAGTTATTGATGATGAGATTAAAGAGAAGAAATAAGGTGGGAGAGATCACTGAAAATGATTGAAATAGATGGTGAGAGCGTGTTTGAGCAAACGTGTCCTTGGTGTGCGTTGAGAGAGCGAGAGCGGCGGGGGTATAAAGGGAAAAGGAAGACAAAAGAAGGAACTAGAGAGGGCTAGGTCGATAGACGTGGAGACTGGGCGCGGCTGATGAAAGAAGGAGAGAGAGGAGAGGAGAGAGAGAGAGAGAGATGTAGGGAGATGAAGGCCGACTGGAACACCTCCATCAGCTCTCTGGCGTGGGTTGTGGTTCTGCTCGAGCAGTGGTTCTCAACGTGGGGGTTCGGGGACCCCTCCAGGGGTCCTTCAGGAGGTCCCAGCGGGGTCCCCAGCAAAATGATTGATAAGCTAGACTTCATCATTATGTTCGCGCTCTTACAGAATGTACGATAATGACTGTTTTGATCATAGTTTCACTGTTATCTCCCTATCTACAGTATAGACACGGAAGTTTGGACTATCGTCTTATCCAATGATAAAAATCTTCTCATATTATTCCTCAATATCCAGTACTTTAGAGAACAGACTTGTAGTGGCCTTGTAAAGTAAACCCCTCCCCCTGTACCAGTTCTACCTTTGGGTCTTTCCCTCCGTCATGTTGTTGAAAGGAACTCTGGGATATCTGGGCCAAACCAACCCCCGCATCAATAAACAGCCCGTTAAAGATGGCCGCCAGCCAAAAACCTTGTGGGTCGATGAGTTGGGCGACATGACTCTTCTGGTTCATTAGGTAGTGTTAGAAGAAATTGCTGATTTTCTTTGTGTGTGTGTGTGTGTGTGTATGTGTGTCCCAGTGAGTGGCGCCTGGTCCTGCTGGTCATCCTGGTCCCAGTGCTCGGTGGGCTGTGGTGCAGGGCACTACCAGCGCACCCGCTCATGCAACAACCCCACCCC
Source organism: Zeus faber (assembly GCF_960531495.2). Classification (NCBI taxonomy): domain Eukaryota; kingdom Metazoa; phylum Chordata; class Actinopteri; order Zeiformes; family Zeidae; genus Zeus; species Zeus faber. The sequence continues at coordinate 8,857,026 of NC_137210.1, read as the reverse complement.
GGGCATTGGAGGGGACATCTGCATAGGCCTGCACACCGAGGAGGCCCTGTGCAACACACACACCTGCGACGGTAAGGGACACGCACAGACACACACACACACACACACACACACACACACACACAGACACACACACACACACACAAACACAGCACTACGGAACTCGTCACTGCACCAAATCAATTAACCACTCATACATAGATAAATTCATAGATAGAACGATGTATAGATGAGTAGATAGATAGATGGATGGATGGATAGATGGATTTATAGATAGATAGATAGATGGATGGATGGATGGATGGATGGATAGATAGATAGATAGATAGATAGATAGATAGATGGATGGATAGTGGTGTAGATTAGTGGTGTAACGGAACGTAGATGATCCTTGATCCTGATTCCGTACGGATGTCCCCCCCCCCCCCCCCCCACAGTTTGACACGCATGTGAACCTCGGATCAATTGCAAAATGTAACCATCATAGTGAAATACAGTTTTACTATCGCTGTTACCTTTTAAAGTGATATTTCCCGAAATCTTGATGCAGAGTTGCAGTGAAAAGAAGATAAACACGACAGATGCGTGCTGTTTTACTCTGATTGGTTGATAGTACGTCACACTATTGTGCTGCTGCTTTACGACATGTCGTGAATGAGCTGCGGTATGCCGCCGCTATGCATTTGCCCGTCCTCCATATGGAAGCGGTCAAGATCCACTAGTAAACAAATACAAGGTGTATTGCGAGATGCAGACTTCTCTACAAAATGGACTTCAACTCTCTTAATTCTGAACCAATTTTCATGACATTTGGTGAGTTACTGGAATTAAATTCAGTTAGTGGGGGCAGATTGTATCATTTCTTCATTCACTACTATTAAAGGAAGAACGTATCATGCGTCCCTCATACTGCACTTTCATTTAACAATTGAGTATTGAATATTTTATATATTTTAAGATTTTTTCTTAAGACATTTCTTGAATGTTGTTTTCATTTCAGACCATGGGCTAATGGTTTCATTCTGTAAAACACTTAAAGTGTTTTACAGAATAAATGGAAAACAAAGTTATATTTGTCTTTTTTTTTTTTTTTTTTTTTTTGCTGGACCGAAAAATTATCCAATCCCTGACTCAAAACTGTGATACGATCCGAACCGCGGGTTTTTTGATCCATTGCACCCCTACTAACTATGTATTTATTCAAAGTAGCTATGGGACACATTTATATTGGAATTTTCATCCTAGCGTGAGATGTGATGTGTGTAACAAGGACGTCCCTACAGCCCCCCCACAACTCTCAATCTGCTCCCACAAGGATGCTGAAATATTTATGAGTGATCCCCGCTGCTAATCCAGGAAAATATAGTTGCGGTATTGCAACTAATAATAAGGTTCAGGGCAACAGGCACAGTGGTTTGTATCAGGCAGCCTTTTCTCTTTTATTTATTTATTTATTTATTTGTTTCATTTCATATAATACAATTTTTAATCGCTTCTCGTGAAACATAAACAAGGCCTAGATAAATATACATCCTCGGCGGGGTATGGGCCTGCATGTCTGTGTATACAGTGTGTGTTTGTGCGTGTGTGTGTGTGTGTTTGTGTCGGCACCCGTGACAGCACATACACAGGAGTGTTTGCGAGCACGCGTCAGAATGTGTGCGTGTGAATGGATTGCCAATTAAAACGGCGGTTATGTCGAAACTGTCATTCTTTCGTCGGCCGAATTAGCCCAACTGTCACTCACGGGTAAAGTACGGTCTGTCGTGCCGAGGAGGAGGAGGAGGAAGAAAGGTACATCGCTACTTGAATACTTCATTTTCCCTGTGCCTTCCTGATCGCGGACAATATTTTTCTTTTCCTCTTTTGGATCAACCGGTCGGGCTCCTGTAGGGACTCCAGCTCCAATCTTGTTTATCGACCATTAACCGAGGTCCCAGGCTACTAACTAATGCCCTTTTTTTAACCTTGTTTTTCCTAAATTCGTGAGTAATTGGAGGACTGCTGCTTGTCAGTTAGAGCGGCAATGTGATGCCCCTGTCACAGGTCATTTGATTGAAGAGTCCTGCGGTAATGGAGGACAGCAGGAAGGCGGACGCCGACGGAATACTAATGGGGAGCCTTGAGCCGACTACAATACAGTCATGCAGGTCGGCTGGGTGACGCAAATAAATGGAAATAAATGAAGCAATTATAGTTTGGGGCTCGCGGTCTCGGTTATTAAACGTAGGAGGCTTTGCAGATGGGAGGAATGTGAGTGCGTTGTGGTTTTCTGGGCAGACAAGCAGGTGGCGGCCGGAGGAGAGCGGAAGCCGGCACTGGAGCCGGAGAGCGAGCGACCTATCAGTGAATGCCAGACCGGTAGTGAAGGTAAAAGAATCCAAGTCCAGTCAAAGAAAAGAAAAATAACATAACAACAGAAAAAAAAAAAAAAAATGTCCTCTCCCTCAACTGAACTCGTCTGCTTGAATAACTAACCTGCATGTTGCATCTGCCCTCCGAGGACCGCTCTCCCAAAGTTATTCCATTCCGGTGCTTTTACACATCATGGTGTAGTGATGAGAAGTACGGCTCTTTTTGGGGATTCGGCTCTTTGCGAGTGACTCCGTGAAAAGAGCCGCTAAAACTTCCTGATGCTTCGTTCATTTCACGTTTATTTTGTTGGTGAATGAGAGTCAGAAGAGTGGGTTCAGCTCTGGAATCTGGGCTTGAGGACGACTCACCGCTGTTTTCGTTCGCGATTCGAGAGTGAACTACCGTGGTGGTTGTGGTGATGGCGGGACAGTTTGAGCCGTCTTCCTCCCGGGAGGGAAGCTTGTTTATCGCCCGGGCCACCCCCACTGCGGAAGCACAGCGAGAGCTCGGTCCGGGAGACAAACATCTCCGCTGCCCGCTCACACACACACACACACACACACACACACACACACACACACACACACACACACACACACACACACACACACACACACACACACATATTCTCTGCGGGGTTTACTTTTCCCCTAAATCCTGTTTGCCTCATAGAACACTTGTTGGTGGAGCTCATCCGCCGGGGCCAGCTGGGGGACTGTTTGTTTGTTGCTACGGGGACTGGGAACAGGGGGTGGGCGGGGCGGCCTTTCATGTGTTCACAGCTTGGCTTCGGAAAAGCTGTCAGTGTCCTCGCAGCGGCTTTAGTTCCTGGACTGACGGGGTCCGTGCATATGTGCGCGCGCGTGTGTGTGTGTGTGTGTGTGTGTGTGTGTGTGTGTGTGTGTGTGTGTGTGTCTCATCAGGCGGCTGGATGGCCTGGTCCCTGTGGTCGGCCTGTGATGACTCAGGCCTGCAGATGCGGATTCGGACGTGCGGCACACAGGGCTCGGCGCCCTGCGTGGGCAACAGCACGCAGCGGCGGGACTGCAACGAGATCCCTGGTGAGACCCCCCCCCCCCCCCCCACACACACACACACACACACACTTCCCCCGTCCCTCTCCCCGATCGTCTCCATTCCATCACGGTCGTCTGTGAAAAGCCAACAATCACGTTCATCCAGCGTCCTCACGGTCATGAACTCATTTGCACTAATTGCACATACACACACATTGAGACGTCCCCAGGCTGCCAACTCCGTGACACATCTCTTTTTTTTTTGCGGAGGATCAAACCCGTCCTCCTCCTCCTCGTGGGTTTAACTAACTTTAATTAAGTCCCATTGAGTTGAACGCGCGTGCGTGGTGAGCGCTCTGTTGCTCGGCGGCTCTCTCACGAAAATGATCTCTCACGGCACGCCAGCGTCCTGACTCCTCCCGACGCGCTCACAAAGCCAAATACCTGGTGAGCACGAGAGCGCCAGATCGCCAGCGTCTTAGGCGAGGAGGTGGGAGAAATTTAAAAGACAAAGTCACGAAAATAACCCTCGATATTGATCCTCCCATCGGAGGGGGCTACAGGTCAGAGCTGTGAATGATCCCTGTCCACACCAGCAACCGCATTCCAACGGAGGTTCATAAATGTAGGAAAAAATCACTTTTCAATGTAATCTCTCCCTCTAGATTCCAAATGAACGTTTTTACTTGTTTGTTTTTTTTATCCTAATTTCTCCTGATGCAAAAAAAAAGTCTCCCCGGAGAGCTTGCACACACACACACACACAGGCACACGCACACACACACACACACACACACAAACACATTCATACCCCATGTACCGCTTCTCATCCAGTGCGTTTTGGTTCTACCCTGGCACGTCTCGACTCCCCCCGATGTTACGATCACTGGGCTGTCTGTCTGCCTGTCTGTCTGTCTGTCTGTCTGTGCGTGCGTGCGTGCGCTTGTGTCTGATCCTGTCTTCCTGTACTCTCTGCAGTCATTCTCCCTGCATCTGGCTTTGATAAGGACCAGCACTGCGGAGGTAAGTGGATTAACAGCTGCCTACACGACTGGTGTACGCAGGTGTGTGTGTGTGTGTACATCGTGTTTGTGGTGCTCGTGTTTTCACGCATTACGTGTTCATTTCCATATGAACGTCAACACATATCCACGCTACTTAATTTGTTTTGATCTATTCATGCTAGATATTTATAATATGCAGTTGGTATTTGTAGATGGTATTTGGGGTATTTTTATTGGTAAACCTTATGTCGACAAGGGTGTATACGTGGCAATACATATGGTCCTCAATATAACTAAAGTCAACATCGTCGCCTTAAAAGCTCACAACCAACGAAACATATTCAAACATTGTCATATAAGTGAAACCTGACATGTTTTTGTGCAGAATTGGGGATGGGGATGCAGCAGATTCTCTGGTGCAATTTGCATTTCGTTGAGTAAAATGTTACAGGAAGTCCTCACTAAACGACCTACCTGTTTTACGACCGTTGAGACTTAGGACCAGCTCTCTGACCAGTCTGTACTGTACACTGTGTACAATACCACGAAGCCTCAGCGTCAAGTATCTCATCGCACATCACCTTTTATATACTATATACACTATATACACTGTATATACTATATCCACTAAATTACTATATACACTATATACACTGTATATACTATAAATACTATATATACTATATACACTGTATATACTATATACACTATAATATACTATATACACTATATACACCATATACACTATAAATATTATATATCCTATATAGACTTTATACACTATATACACTGTATTCACTATATCCTAACGGGAGCAGCCGAAAGAAGAAGAAGAAGAAGAAGAAGATACACTATATATACTTTATACACTATATACACTATAAATACTTTATATCCTATATAGACTATATACACTATGTACACTAAATATACACTATAAATACTATATACACTATATATACTATATACACTATATACTCTATAAATACTATATATCCTATATAGACTATATATACTATGTACACTAAATATACACTATAAATACTATATACACTATATATGCACTATATGTACTATATACACTATATACACTACATACACTATATATACTTTATATACTGTATACACTATATATACTATATACACTATATACACTATATATTCTATATACACCCTATACACTATATATACTTTATACACTACATACACTATATATACTTTATATACTGTAATACACTATATATACACTATATACTGTACACTGTATACATGTCATCTCATCACCGTTCTCAGTCCGTATTCACTACACTAGTGTTCACAATGGCCACGCCCCTTTACCGTCAAATAACACGGGTCCTCACTTATCGACCAGATACACTCGGTCTGGTGTATCTATCAATAGGCTGTATTTGATTATAAGTTCAATAGTAAGTTCTAAATATTTGAATGTCATCTTTCCTAAAAAAAATGACCATTAGGCCACTTGGGAGTTAGTCCGATCACTATTTCTTCTCCTCCGCCGCCCGTTCCAGCGTTCACCTCCATCCACCTCATCGCCACGGGGGTCTCCTGCTTCCTGGGGGCCGGGCTGCTGTCCTTCCTGGTTTACGTCTACTGCCAGCGCTTCCACAAGCCCTCGCAGGAGTCAGCCGTCATCCACCCCACCACGCCCAACCACCTCAACTACAAGGGCAACACCACACCAAAGAACGAGAAGTACACGCCCATGGAGTTCAAGGTATGAATGACGCAGGTGGATCGTCATGAAGAGCCTGGTGGTTTCAAGTCCTTCAGTTCGGAAATCAATTCACCATTTGAACCTGTGTGTTTTTATTTTAGATTTCGATTTGTTTCTCTTAGTTTAGTTCGGTTAGTAGAGCAGTCACCAGTAGACCAGTGTTACTATTGAAGTTCAGCCAGGCACCAGTTACGTCCGTCAGAGACGCAGTATGTCACTTAAAATGTCGAGGTTTTTGAACGTTACTCAAGAATCTGAGGTTTCTGAATGCACCATAAGGTCAGAAGCTGCGAATCGGCTCGCTTTCAACTGGTTACGGAAATTAAAAAACATGTTTTTAGTTTTCACAGAAATCATTTTGGCATTTTCCAAAAATGGCTGACCCACTGCAGTACCTCCGCGGGCTCTCTACTGGGGTTGAAGACCCCTGATTTAAACAAAAATTATTCCCCTAATCATGACCAAAAGCATCTCCGAACACACAGAAGGACAAACAAAAAAAGCGTGCACACGCACCCGGGCACGGTATATAAATGTTGGACGTTCAAGGGCAACAAATGCAATTCATGTTTTATGTAGAACTGATTTCATGCATTTATCTCAATAGAACACAAACCGCCGAAGATGGATTACAGTTCATTTCCATGCCAGTTTGCGGTCCCTTTTTTCTCTTGCGGAAAAAAAAACAATACAACAAACTAAAGGCCAGTGTCCTCCTCCACCTGCCCACAGGCCAGAGTCCTTAATAATGGAATCCATTAGATTGCTAATGCGCAAGCCAAGCGATGGCCTCCCGCTAAACCATGCATCCATACCAGGGAATAGAGGTCTCTGCCCGACTGACTTTGGGAGACTTTGGTAACACAACTTTAGCCCGACATGAAACCCAAAGTACAACTGCCTCATTCATTCGTCAGGGTCCACCTCGCCTTTGTAAACTCCACACAGCTTCCTAGATCCAACCCCCCTCCCCCTGCAAGCTCAACATACAGAACCCCAAAATGGCCGTTAACGGATTTTTTTTTTTTTTGGATGGCGTCCGCCTCCCCGCTAGCTTATTGATGTGTTATTGTTGTTGTTTTGCGGCGGCTGTTTGCTCTGCCCGGGATTGGTGATGAGGACCGTGGCGGCGCTGAGAGCCCCGTCTCATTAGGCTTAATGACCAGAAGGAGAGGGGCAACACGCCGCTGGAGGTCGGGTGTCACTCCAGCGTCATTAGAGCGCTGTTTATTCATGGCGTTGCCCTCTACTCCGGGCCAATTTATGACGACCGCCGTCGTATATTTCGCCGACTCTAACCTGATTACCGGGCTGCCTCCAGGCCTCGGCGCTGCTCAGATGGATTACAATGCTTCCCCGGGAAAGGGTTTCACCTTATGTTTGGCTTTTACCAGACACTCTGCAGCTGCATTAGATCAAATGTGTTCTTAGCCCCTGTTACTGTGAAGCAAGAAAATAGTAAATTCACGACATCTTGTGAGTTCAGGCATTGATCTTGCCCGACATGAACTAAATTACATTTGTCAGAATATTGCGCCTCACTTATGAATGCACGTGGCGTGCGTTCACCGTGAAGCCACGGCTTGTTTGAGTCGATTTATTCACTTGGGGAGGGGGACACTGTGCGCTGTTTGCTGTGGTGTGACGAAACGCAACCTCAACCGCAACACCACCTGCCGCTGTAAACAAATTCTGCCCTTTTGAATCCTCCTCCCCCTTCTCTTTTTTGTCTTCAACCACCCATTCTCTCCCAGACGCTGAACAAGAACAACCTGCTGCCGGACGAGCGCTCCAACTTCTACCCGTCTCCCCTCCAGCAGACCAACGTCTACACCACCACCTACTACCCCACGGCGCTGGGCAAGTACGACTACCAGCCCAACTCCTCCCCCTCCCCCTGCAGGACCTATAACCACAGCAACAACAGCTGAGGAACACAACCCCCCCCCCCCCACCCCCCACTGCGCCTCCGCCTCCACCACCATCCCCCCCCCCCCTCCCCACCCGCCTCCTCCACCCACCTCCGCCCGAACAGACCGAACCCACCGTTGCAACGGAACCGGCGTGAAGTGAAAGAAACCCCCTCCCACGGCCCCTCCGGCCCCGCAGTGGTCTCTTCCGCACGGAAGGGTCGGTATATCCAAGGACATTTCTGGAACTTTCCAGCGCCCCGGCGGGCGGGGGCAGAGACTTATGCAACCGTCTGGGGAGGGGTCTTTTCACGAGGGTCTTATGGGATTTTCGGCGTGTCAACAGAGTATCGTCAAAGCGCTTTTGTTGGCGATCCAGTGGAAAGTTCCGCCGATAGGAGCTGAACGGACGGATTTCGGCATCGGAGGCCTTTGTCTTTCTCGACTTCTCCTCCATGACAAATCACATGTTATCTGACCCATTTACGGACGAAGCCCACCCCCACCCACCCCCACCCACCCTAAGTCCCTCAACAACAAAAGTAGTTAACGGGAACAAATGGCGCATGTGATTATGTCCTCGCCTCGGAGGATCCGATGAAGTCGATACTCAATTAAATTAGAGATCGATATCTGCCGTGGCCGTTCGGGCCCGATGAGCTCTCCTCTTTCTTTCTTTCTCTTTGCGCTTTTTCACATGACGGGAGAAATCAGATCGGAGCTTCGGTCCGTGTCTGTTATGGCGGGACGCACGCGCAGTCGGAGAGAAATACTTCCTCTCTCCGCACTGCACACCGATGGACGTCTGGCCGCTCTTCAATTCCCTGAAGCCAGGACGCGTCTGGGGAAATGGGCGGAGTCCCAGAATGGACGATGTTACTGTACATAAAGATTTATTTTGTTTTTTCGCGAATGCCTTGGGTGCCTGTATGCAATAGAGGGGAGGGGTGGTCTTTTTCTATTAGTGCGTTCTTTCTTTTTTTAAAGAGCGGTAAAAACTTCTGGGAAAGAACTTCCTGAATTCTTCAATGGATGCATTGATTCTACTGAGTGTTGAACGGCTCGGTGGTCATATCAGATATGGCCCTGGATCGGGTTTGCTACGACGATAAAAAGCTAGAATAAGCTAGTAGTTTGGCACTTCGTCTTTTAATGTTGTTGTTTTCTATATATATTTGTGTGTGTGTGTGTGTGTGTGTGTGTGTGTGTGTGTGTGTGTGTGTGTGTGTGTGTGTGTGTGTGTGTGTGTGTATATATATATATATATATATATATATATATATGTGTGTGTGTGTGTGTGTGTGTGTGTGTGTGTGTGTGTGTGTGTATATATATATGTACACAGTATATTTGTATGTATGTATATATGTATATATATATTTATATATGTGTATATATGTATATATGTATATATAGGTATACTGTATATGTATGTATCTGTATATATATGTGCATATACATGTGTATATGTATGCATACATACAGTATATCTGTATATATAAATATAAATGTATACATGTATATATATACAGTATGTGTGTGTGTGTGTGTATATATATATATGTGTGTGTGTGTGTGTGTGTGTGTGTGTGTATATATATATATATATATATATATATGTATATGTATATATATATATATACGAGGAGGGAAAATATCTGTTTTGTGCTCTTTGAATGAGCTGTAGCATAGGGAGAAATATTTTGTTAACACTAAATGAAAAATGAAAAATAAACTATAGCTGATTAATTCTTATTTCGTACTTTTTACTTTACTTTCCCTTTCCCCCCTAATTTTTAAGCATTTTCAGTAGCCATCCAGCTTCAATATGTGGAATAACAGAAAAAATTAATAAATACAGACTGACTGAAAGGCATGTTTTGTGAGGATGAAATGTGTGCGTGTGCGTGTGTGTGCGCGTGTGTGTGTGTGTGTGTGTGTGTGTGTTGGGGAGATTCAGTCGAATTAAGCGGTGGCCTGTATATAAATCTTTGCAAATTCCTTTGTGTGTGTGTGTGTGTGTGTGTCATTGTTTGTCACCGAGTTGTATTGTTTTTTTAATGTAAATCGTTTCATACATATCACTTTATATGAGGAGAGAGGGGAGCAGAATATCCCACATTGTGTTGTCTACAGTCCTTTATTTTTTCTTTTTCTTCTTTCTATGTAGCGTATATGAGATGTTACACAATGTCAGGCTGGGGAGGGGAGCAGTCAGAACAATATTTATAGTCAAGGCTTGGTTCAAAAGGGGCATTTCACTGTTGAGCTCTATTTTATATTATTATTATTATTATTATTATTATTATTATGCCAGTTCATTGAATGTTAACCCAGCAACGCTTTCCTCATCCAGCTACTGTACCCGCACCGGGCCACCGCGTTATCTGTATATAGGCACCACGGCCTTCTGCGTACCCATCGATGACCCCCACCCCCATGAAGTTTAGCATCCTGTAAATGTACCTGTATATTGTATAGCTAACACTGTTTGTTTTAAAAGCCTTATAGTTGTTTTAAAAGAGAACAAAAAAGGTGCAGCAGCTAAGTACACACCAACCATTGGGGTTTGTTGGGGGGCAGAGCTCGAGAAGGGGACCAGGATCTGTAAAATGAAACTAAACGTCTTTCAAACAACCGCACGAGACGGAGATCTGTCTCCGGTGAGTAATCTGCAGCAAAATATTTTTTAGAAGCTTCTTATTCGGGCAGAACGGGCGACTGGGAGGTCCGTCTTGAGCTCTGTCCCCCGTCATGTGAGGCTCATTGCCCTTCTATGCAACTTACCAGGTGTACTGTTAGACCTGTCATGTAGACTGTATTCACTGCCTTTTAGACACTGTGAATTTTTTGCTACTCTATATTTTTGTATATTGTACATTATAAAGGATAATAAAACTTGATGCCAACACCACAGTATCACTGACAATCCCAACACCTGCCGTGTGAGTGAGCGTGTGTGGGTGTGTGCGTGTGCGTGTGTGTGTGTGTAAAAGCTCAGTGCATTTTAACTGCATCTTCTACTCAAACTCTCAAACTCTAAAAGGAAACACGACTTTTGATATAGATTTTTTTTTCAGTATTTTCTTAAAATTGTTGATGTCCCAGAATACAATTTGAAACTGCAATGTCTCCCCCCCCCCCCACACAGACACATCTGGGTAAACCTTCGTCTATGCTCTTAGACGGACACTTTCAGCGCTCGAAAGTTTGCCTTCTTCTGGTCGATTGATTTTGGGTGTTTTTCTTGGTCCCCCGAGGTTATTATATTTTTTGTTCCTTTTTTGTGAATGTCCGTCCATAGCAACAGTTCATTGACCGCAACTAGCCAGGCTGTTTTTTCACTTCTTGCACACCCAACCAGTGCTCTCTTTCTGGTGGCAGACTCTGCCACGACTATGGAATTGGCATATAGAGGAGCACATGTATAACTCAAATACATTGAATGGCTGTTTCTTATAAAGCACCAGCTAAATGAAGTATCAAACATGGGATTTTCCGAAAAAATAATCGTACGGATTACCACTTTAATACGTTCATCCAATACAAGAACCTGTTTGTTTGGGGTTTAGCTTTATTTGGTGTCCCTTGACTCTGCTGTGTATACTGTAGCTGACTAGGTATAATACAGCCCCAAAAACATCTCGATACCTGCCTCGTGATGACAAGCCCCGCAGTGAATTACAACTAGCTGTGTGTGTGTTTGTCTTTGGGTGTGTGTGTGTGTGTGTGTGTGTGTGTGTGTTTGTCTTTGTGCGCTCCACTGCATTCCATCTCAGCCCTCGTCCCCTTCTTTGCGGTGGAGCCGAGTGAAGCAGAGAGCGGAACTGAGGAGAGATGGATGGGGGGAGCGAGCCAAGTAGTCAGGGTGTGTCCGGCGGAGCGCCCATGGATCACTGTGAGTGCCAATGGCGGAGACACCCGCACTTCATCACGGCGTGCGCGGGACGGCGTGCGCGGGACAGCGCTACAGGCACGCCAAAGCTGACGGAGCCACGGCCTCACCGACTCAAAACACTTGGAGATCAAACCCTGAATAACACGTCCGACGCAGTTCGGCGGCCTGCGAGGAAGCTGTCGTTCACCCTGACGTTAGTGTCGCCACATCAGTGTCACACACACGTGGGTTGTTATGGATCCTTCTCGTTGGGCTCAAGTGCCCTGTCTCCATTACAGCGAGCAGCATCTCAATCTTCTTCTTATGAATGGCCAGACTTAATTAACAGACAGAATTAATCAGACCTTGTTCCGCTGATGGACAGATGGCGGTGGTCGGCACGATGGCACACGGCCACTCGGAACGTGGGCTCGCCGGCTCGTGGGACGGAGGAGGAGTTGGGAGGCAAGGGGAAGGGCGGACATGAACAGGAAGTGGAGAGGGCCATCGCCGCTCGACCCCGGGATTCCCGGCCCACTCCCTCTGCGACTGAGAGGCGCGGCCATGGAGGTTGGTTTTTCTTCGCGATAGAATCAATTTTTCACTTGTAGATCGACAATCACCAAAAAAGCACTCACTGAAGAGGATGGGCGGTGGTCGCCTTTGTCTCTTCACCAAACCAAGACATTCTGTGGCGTGAGGGTCTCCGAGCCGCAGGAGATCACAGTCTTATAATGTGACAATCTGATGTTTGCTCCGTCTCGCCGTGTGTTTGCGGAGACGCGGGGAGCCTTTCTTTCCTCCTTTTTTGATGTGCGGTGCACAGTGTCCCGGGAGAAAGCGGCGCCCAGACAGACGGGGCTTGTGTGTTTGGCGGGGACTGGGAGATCACACGGCGTCTGAAGTCGCAGCCAGAAGTCACTCTCATCGCCTTTGGGTTGGGGTAGGGGAGGGACTGCATCCCCTGTCGCTTTCGTCGTCACAGCTCTCAATCCTCTTACGCGGGAAATTATTTTGATATGATTCAGCAGCTTAGCATTAATCAGGTATCCAATTGTTTGCTCTGAGTGTGTATGTGTGTGTGTGTGTGTGTGTGTGTGTGTGTGTCTTTGTGCGCTCCACTCCGTGCATTCCATTTCAGGACTGGAAGGCTGCCTGGGAGGAATCGCCGGGACTCGGCAGCCTTGCAAAATCTAATCAAAGGAGTCAAGATGCGACGGAGTTGCAATCTGTTGTCTAGCAATTTCAAGCTGTCCTCCCAGCCCACCCTCCGAAAGGATATTGTTTCTATTTCACCCAATGACCAGACTTACAAGCAGCTTAAGTTGCTCCGCATAACGTGGCACATTAGCTTTCAGCCGCCAAAGTCACAACGTCAGCCGGTCACAGGGGTCACCTGGCCGCCCGAAAAGTTGGGGGGGAAGTGGTCGTGGGACAGGGTGAGGCTAACAGCGGCGCCAGGTGACCAGGTGCCAACAGAGAGCGATGAGGAGGAGAGAGGGAGCGGGCAGTGATGAAGGGCCCTCTCCTTCATAACCCTCCCCCTAGTAAAGCAGAGGAGGGGAACGGCAAACGATGCTAAATCAACCCCCACTACTACTACTACTCCTCCCCCTCTTCCTCCTCCTCTCCCCCCTCCTCTTCCTCCTCCTCTCCCCCCTCCTCTTCCTCCTCCTCCTCCTCCCCTTCGCGAGGCGGTGCGAAGCTGGCGAGTCGTCGTTAAAGCAGAAGCAGGGACTCCTTCCAAGAGGCTCATTTGATGAACACCGGGGGGGGTTTACGGCGGCTGCGCGCGGCGGCGCTTTCGAGAGCCATTTGCGTTTTATTTAATCTACTTAACCGGCTGACGTGGGGTCGTAAAGGTTGACGTACAGGTTGAGCGACTGGCGGCGGTATTGATGGCCCAGATGTGAATTAAAACGCTGATGGCGCGGGAACGATGATGGGGCGGGGAGACACGCACGTTCTTTTGGAGAGCGAACGAAAGGTTACACACCGCTAACGCGATAGGGAAAACGGTGTAAAGTGCTCTCTAGAGTGCTCTTCTGATCTAGATTTCAGGAACTGGTGTTTCAGGTGTCAAAAATGCTCTGAGCGCGCCACTGGTGTACGTTGAGCTACATACTGTACTTTACTGAACACATCTGTCGTACAAGGTGGTGAGTTCACTTTATAGTTACTAGAGATGCACCGATCCAGTGTTTTTCAGTTCCGATCCGATTCCGATGCATATGTGCCGATACCAATTCTGATTCCGATACCAGATCTCATTTTTCTTGTTATTATTGTTGTTGGTATTATGTGTAGGGTTACTTGAGGCTGTTGTTAACCACACTGCACTTCTTATTAAAGGACCAAAAAATTATACAAAAATCCATAAAATGTAATTTCTTTGAATTGTATGTTAAGTAGGCCTCACATACAAACAGGTATAAGTATTCAGTGAATATTTGAAATAAATAAATAAACCGTTGGAACGTACGGCAACGTCGCCGCCATGTTGAAACGGTTGTGGAGAAGGGAAAAACAACTTCCAAGGATCCAAAACTTTTTTCTACTCCACGTAGATCATAAACCCTTGAAAATAAAAGGTGGCGTCAGTCCGGTATCCGATGAGTGAATGATGTCAGTATCGGCACCCGATACCGATGTTGAATCGGATTGGTCCCATCTCTAGTCGTAACTCTCATGTCCAGAGAAGCCAGTGAAAATCATCTCAGAGAAGCTGGATCCCAGCAGGACTCGGTTCAGCGCTCCCGTAACGGGTTGAACACCTCATTTATTATATATGTCCTTCAATCAGATGATTGGAGGAGAAGACCTAGATTGGTAAGACTCAAAACAGAGCCATTGAAAGTCAACGGATGAGAGCTTTGGTGTTGGACAACTTGAGTGTTCGATGCCAGGTCAGCGTTTGAAAGACGGCAACACGGGTGCACGTTTCAAAGCGCCTGGAGACCAGGTCCGAGCTTGAAGGCGACCTGGTGGCCTGATGGTTCAGACGCTGCTGTCGCAGGTTCGAGTCCCGATTTTTACATTCAAGTCCTGTTGCTTGAATCATTTGAGTGGAGGAGACGACCGACGCACTCGGGTGGCTGGTTTCCAGCTTCTCTGGGATGTTCGACCACCCTGTTAATGGCCCTTTTGGTTGAAAAAACACTGCAAAAGTGCTGGTGAGTCCAGAGTGCCCCTGCAATGGAGACAACATTGTGTAGCGCCCTCCTAGATGCTCTGACAATAGAAGCGGTAATTTACTCATTAAAAAGGTGTTATTTTGGGAGCCAAAAATAACCAAAAACACATGAAAATGATTTTTATATATATATTTATATATATATATATATATATATATATATATGTGTACTGTACATATTAAGTACAACTTCTTAAACATTTTACTAAAAAAACAATTTATGTGGTACAATTCAACACTGCTGGTATTAATTGTGAATCCATAAAAAGCATACTTCCAGAATACTTCAAATGTATTTTTTTCACTTTGGAAGGATATTTAAATAAATGTACAAGAGAAAATGAATTTAGATAAATGTAAAAAAAAATTGCAAGAATCCGAAAAACAAAAGTCCTCAGCAATTGTCAGGTTGATAAAACTGACGTATTTAAAAAGCTGTACCTCAGTCGGAATGTCAGCAGATTTCTACGATGATGACGACAGACACAGAGGTTTAACTTTTCCTCTCACGGGCGTTTCTTCTTTTCAAGGACTAATTTTTTTCCGCCACAAAAACCTTTCCACAGTTACTTCCCCGTACTTACCCGTCTGTAAATTGACCTTGATTCACCAATCAATCAGGTTGTCGGGGCAGATTATTTTGCTTTTGAAATGCACACTCTCTCCCAGGCTCCCTTCAAGACCCACAACTTAGAAAATACAATTTAAAAAAATGCATTAGCAGTCGCATTACCTTGAAAATGTCCCGCAGTGTGACGTTGACTCAAATTCAATTGTTTCTACTGTGCCCCGCGGGGACAATGTCGGATTTCTCAGATGTTCTTTTTTTCATTTCCTGTGTACTGTATATATACAACTGAAGCCGGGGGGGACATTTTAAAGAGTGATCAACAACCAGAAAGTGACAAAGAGAAATGGGTTCCACCCGTGCATTCAGAACACGATCCGGCAGGCTTTTAAGCAATTTGCCCGTCCTTGTGTTTGTTTGAAGCCTCTTCCTGCAATGTCACACACACACACACACACACACACACACTCGCACGCAAGCACGCACGCACACACACACACACACACAGGCGCAGGCTGGTGCAAAGAAACGACCCAAACACCCTTTACCGTGAAGGCACAATTTGTTCGGAAAAAAATAAATATACTGTAACGGTTGATACTTTCCCTAAATAAAAACAGTAAATGTGAAATGTCCTTCTTGTAGGGCTGAATCATCCTGACTTTGAGTGCTCATGTGCTTTTAAGGACATGATGAACATTTATTTTCGGTTTTGGCGAGACTTGATGGGACACATTTAATATTAAGGATCCATGACGACATTTATACACACACGCTGAGGTTCAATTTCAATAAGGCGAGATCTTGAATATTACAGCCGTCATTTGGACACTGTATTTGTACCTACAGTATAACCTAATTATTTGATCATCGTGATACACACACTGCTTTTTTTTTACCTATGCACAGCACATACAGTAGTAAGCACACAAAATGTTATTTTTGGGAACCCCAAATAAAATTCACCAGAATCCTAAATAAATGTCTCTGATACCTTTTTTTTTCTGGGGGAGGACCGCCAGGACCCTCAGACCGCCCAATTAATGCTTTGTCAATGGAGTGACCTGGCCAGGGGTCAAAGTCCCAGGCCTAGGTTAGGGTTAGGGGTTTCTACAGATCTCGCCTCGGGATCCAAAGAGGCTAGGGCCGGCCCTGTAAGCACACACACATACGGTACATACAGTCAAACTCCTCAATCACACACAAAAAAGACCACAAAACACACACACACAGACAATAACGGATTTTTTTAACATATAAACAAGCACACAAGTCTCTCTCTCTCTCTCTCTCTCTCTCTCTCTCTCTCTCTCTCTCTCTCACACACACACAGGGTGGCAGCTGCAGCGACAGCGGGGAACAGCCTAATGGAACAGGTTAATGAAAGCACTGACCCCGCTTGGACCATCGCTGAACCCTGGACCCCACCGGCACGTCCCGGCTCGGATTTTCTGCCTGGCAGCTTTCACGACAAATCAGAACAGATTTCATTAACAAAACGTGTCCTCTGCTAATCAACCATCACATCACAAATGTGGGCATTTGGCAGGTAAGCAAGGTCATGAAACACAGTGAGAGCTGCAGCAACGAGGTCAACCCCGTTGATCCGTTCCCAAAGGGAGAGGGTTTAAACTCTAGGCTTGGAGGCTTTGAGTTTTAGTGCTGTTTAGGAGAATGCCTCGTGTAAAAATGAAACAGAGCCTGAGGATGAGTCTGATCTTTTTTTATTTTTTGTATAATCCTTTAAGAAACTTGCGTGTGTGCTGATTTGCTCCATATCGCTCCATCGCAATGGGCTGGAGGTAACGCTATAAGTCTCACAAAGACGTTGACGGCGTTCTGAGGGTGAAAGCTAATCGCGCTTGGCGTTTCCTTTCGAGGCTGGAGGCCACCTCTCGAGGCGGCGTAGCTGAGTCGCACCATCTTAACGGCCGTCAAGGCAGACGTCAATCACTCTGTTATTAAGGCCCCGCTTTCAAGAACGGCGGCGCTGCTCGCATTCGCTGAGGAGGAGGAGGACGAGGAAGACGATGGAGGGAAAAGTTCACAGGAGTCTCTCTAGCCTTCCCGCTCGCGTGGTTATCGTAATTGCCTCTTTCTTGGAGGACATGAACATATTAGGGCTGGGGAGTCCTTGGCGGAGCGGAGCCGTGCGTCACAGGTAGCGGCAAAACAAAGAAACCCAGATTGCTCTTTGAGAAATGACAGGATAACAGAAGAGCGCATCACGCTCTGCCGCTGAACCCCACCCCCGTCGGCGTCACCTTTCGGAGCATTCGGGTGTTTGTTTCTGTTGGTCTGTCTGCGTGTGGAAGCTTTTAGCCGGTTGGTTTTCCCGCCCGTGGTCCGTCTGTGGCTGTTTGTACAGTTGGCGGATATTCTTCTATTCCGAAAAAGGAAAGAGGAAAAGGAAAGCTGAGCTCCAGCTCAGTGCGCCGCTCTGACACTTCAAAAGGACCTGAAGCCGCGGAAGGCGTGAACTCAGAACCTGTAATCGCTTGGTTACGGAGGCGACCCACTTTGACCCCTACCTTGATGTGTCAACCCCCACCTTCCCATCGATCCAGTCTGGGATGCGGGCGGGGAACGCTGGGGACCGTACCCAACACGCTCCCGGCGCGGCGGCCGCACACCGAGGAGTGCCTCAAAGTCACCACTGATGGATCTGCATATTAGCAGCCAGCTGTCATACGCCGCTAGCCGCTGCTCCACCGCCCATCGCTCCTAATCAAGAGCACCTCCCCCGTTTAATATGTTGGAGATAAAGTAACGGGCGCCACGATATCGTCTCTGCCAAATGAGCCATTTGAAAGCGCGGCTCATTTTTCATAATCCCAGAGAAGTCAATTAAAGGACTTCTGCGGCAGAGTTAGCCCACAGGAGATATTGAGTTGCAATGCTGGGGAAGTGAGCTTCACTCACCGGGGCAATGAGAGAGTCTCGGGAAGAAGCGGCACAAGGGAAATGAGGGGGGATACGTCCAAAATTAGAAAACAAACACGAGGGCTATAACAATGTCAGAGGCCTGAACGGGGTGGGGTGGGGCTGTCGTTTCCAGCCAGCTCGGTATGACAGCACCAGGAGCGGCCGAGTGATGGGGCAGGGAGCAAAAGAGACAAAACAGCCAAACCACTCGTCAGCGAATGAAAAGCCTTGTTCCATGGCGTTTGTCTGGGTCCAGTCCTGCGAGAATCAACGGGTGATGTAAGGTTCCACCGCATTGACAATGAGTTAAAAGGAGGGAGATGTTTTCTGCAAATTAACGGTTCCCCAGGGGCTGCCGGGACGCTTGCACAGTGTCTCTGAGCAGTGGGAAAATAGATGCGTCTTTTGCAATGTTTTCTTCTTTTCACCGACAAGAACAAAAGACGGCTCGTTCTTTTGTAACGCGCTGGTCTTGGAAACACATTTTCTCAGATGGGCCTTGAATGATAATAAAAACAGCTTTTCCTCAGTACACGCTCTGTAAGGAAACCGTGTCTCCTTTTCCCCAGAAACAGCAATCTGTATCAGGGTTTAGTTTCTCTTCCTTTTGACTACTTTATTTGTTGAATATGTCTCTTCTATATTTCTTCGTACCAGTAAACAAAGCTGTTGTGTTTATGTTTTTTAGTTGTTGAATAGCCTTTCAAGAGAAAAATAAACCAATAATTCCCATGACACGAAGGACTTTCCAATTTCAAAAACAAAACTGAATGTTTGGCTCGCGTCCCCACCATGAAGCAACTCGACAGTCATTGCTGTGGATCACTTCTTGGAAGACACACCCTCTGTTTTTGGCAGTCAAATAAACAAATAACCCATTGGAAAAATAGCGGATGATCATGCAAAATAAAATGTGTCAATAGGATTTAGACGAAAACTTGAGGGACAGGATGGAAGTCAATAAAGAAACACGCACGCACCTCTTTCTCTTTTCCAGATAAATAGACACGACTGTCTTAAAAACAAACGCAGGGATTTCCAGTGGTGAGCCGAGCAGATGGCTGCTCGATTTTGAGCAGCCAGTGGCAAGTTAAAACTAGCCTCCTTTCATTCACTAGTTGTCACGCAAAATCGTCGTAGTCTTTATGGAATTGAGTTGGGGGGGCGAAACCTAGAAGTCAAAAGAAAAGTGACGGGCAAGAAGGAAAGAATTCACCGGAGACGGACAACACTCGATTTTTATTTCTTTTTTTTGCACGTCAGGGAGCTTTGTCTAGGTTACACGATACCGTAAAAATAAAGCCCACAAGCCAGCTAAAATGAGTAAAAAAAAACAAACATCCTTGGAGAGCTTCTTCTTTGCAATGGGGAAAAGGGCCAATGAGGAGACGGAAGAAGAGCCTGCTACCGCGTAGAAACAGAAAGCCGCGTTTAAAAGACAGTACCAGGAGTCCTATCTAAAATAGCTTCATTGCGACAGGTGATTCACATGCGCCAAACCCGACCCCTGCATCACATGTGGTGACAGGCGAGCAAATGAGTCAATGAAGCCTTCAAAACTGCTTCAGCACTTGGAGACACGGCCCCCGGCGTTAAAAGACAAGCTGTTGGCGTTTGTTACAAGAAAAGAAAAGTGGAAAATGAAGGACAGAAGCAATTACTGAAGGCCACCACAGCAACACATGCAAGTTAGTCGATCCCGGTGACATCGATTTGTTGTTGAGAATTTTTGACCTGGTAGTTTAACGATCAATCACATTTTGTTTAAAATGTTTCTCATTTTATGCCTGGAAGAGGTGTGTTTTTCCTCTTTTGGACGAGCGGAAGCTGGAGTCTGATGTGTGTTTTCCAAGACTTGAAATGCATAACAAGACTAAACTTGAATGTTTTATGTGTTTATTGCTTGCAATAAATTATTATAGTTGTACAGATAATACGTATCTTGTTGTTTTTAATGCTGTTTGACGTATATTTCCGTCACACCTTGATAGCCGGTCCACAAAAATATTGTCTGACGTAGTACCGGTCCGCGGCGTAAAAAAGGTTGGGGACCGCTGCTCCGCGGGATCGGTCAGGAAATATGCGATTTCAGGGCTGAGCTTAAAGTGGACTCACACAAATCTAAAGAACAATTCAAAGAAGATGTGAACACTCACACTGATAGCGGACACCAAACTAAAGACCCAGCGGAGACCCAGACTCATCGAGCTCCGGCTCGTAAACCGGAACCAAAGCGGCGCCGCGATAGTGGCGATAGTGGCGCCGCCCCTAGCGGTCGCCTGCGCCGACGCTCCGGTTTATGCGTTGGTGGTATAGTGGTGAGCATAGCTGCCTTCCAAGCAGTTGACCCGGGTTCGATTCCCGGCCAACGCAAGCCTGCTTTTTCTCCGCATTTCTATATGATTACTTTTTCAATTACAAAGCGGCGTCGTACAATCTGCGGAGGGCGGTGAGGGACGCTAAACGGACGTACAGAGACACCGTGGAGCTGCAGATGGAGCGGGGGGACACCAGACGCTTGTGGGAGGGGCTGCGAACAATAACTAACTACAAGAGCAGCTCCCCCCCCCCAGCCACGAGTGTGGACGCCTCCCTGGCCAACCAACTGAACTCCTTTTATGCGCGGTTCGAGTCTGGCAGCAGCACCGCTAGCTCGCCGGCTAATTGGAGTTACACCGCTGGGGATGAGCGTGCACTCTGTGTCCGTGCACGAGGTCAGGAGGGCTTTGATGCGGGTGAACACCAGGAAAGCTGCGGGCCCAGATGGCATATCTGGACGAGTACTGAAGACCTGTGCTAACCAGCTAGCTCCGGTGTTCACCACAATATTTAACATCTCCCTGGCTGAATCAGTGGTGCCGTCCTGCTTCAAGAGGTCCACCGTCGTTCCTGTCCCGAAGATCGCCTCTCCAACCTGCCTGAATGACTACCGTCCGGTGGCCCTCACCTCGGTGGTCATGAAGTGTTTCGAGAGGCTGATTAAGGATTACATCTGCGCCTCCCTCCCCCGCACCTTGGACCCGTTGCAGTTCGCGTACCGGCAGAACAGATCCACGGATGACGCGGTCTCCCAGGTACTGCACACCACGCTCACGCACCTGGATGGCCAGAAGGGGGCCTATGTGAGAATGCTGTTCATCGATTATAGTTCAGCTTTCAACACCATAGTCCCCACCAGACTGGCTGTCAAGCTTAAGGAGCTCGGACTGAATACTCCGCTGTGTGCCTGGATCCTGGACTTCCTCACAGCCCGGCCCCAGGTGGTCAGGGTGGGGAAGCACATGTCAAGCTCCCTCACCCTGAACGCAGGATCCCCCCAGGGCTGCGTCCTCAGCCCCCTACTGTACTCCCTGTACACACATGACTGTGTGGCCAGGTCCAGCTCCAACACCATCATCAAGTTTGCTGACGACACCGTGGTCGTGGCCCTGATCACCGACTGCGATGAGAAGGCCTACCGCGAGGAGGTGGCTGACCTGTCACTCTGGTGCCAGGACAACAGCCTCCACCTGAACGTCAGCAAAACCAAGGAGCTGATTGTGGACTTTAGGTGTGGATCACAATCGAGGACGCACGCGCCATTGGTGATTAATGGGACTTCTGTCGATAGGGTGAGCAGCTTCGGCAACACGCAGCATATGACAGGGCACAAGGCGCAGCGCAGGAGCTGAGGAGGAGAGGCTACTCCCTGGAGACACCAGGTCGCAGCGCTATGGAGCCGGGCCCAGAGATGGAGTGTCTTCCTTAGGCTACAACATGGCAGCGTGCCGGGAAGAGCAGGGAAGACGGGAATAAGACCCCTAACCCCAACCCTAACCCTAACCCTAACCCTAGCAAGGGAAAGACGACAGGAGTTTGAGGGGATCCCCTCAATGACGGACTGGGCCGCACTTCTACTACTATGGGCCAGCCCGGCCCCTTGGCATGTCGGCAGGGTCCATAACATGTACCGGTATTACCATAATGATTAGTAACGCTGATACAATGTCACCTTTAAAGCATTAACATACCTTCAATCAGGGCACTCAATAAATATACCACCTAAGTCACATAGGAATAAGTGTGTAGCGTTATTTTGAATGAAGTTTTCCTTTACATAAATTAAGACATCCCCACCATAAATTGATGTAGACAAGGCACAAATTGGTGCATTAAATTTCACCAGAATGTAGGAAAGTGTCTCGACGCTCAAACTTTCCTGGGGGAGGACCCCCACACCCCCCACTTAATGTGTCCCGCCCCCGAATCAAACCTATGCCCCAGCTGACGTGCAAATCGGTCGCCCGACCGAGGCATGGTGGCGAAAGACTAATCTAACCATCTAGTCCCTGTTCCCTCCAAAATTTCCCTCAGGATATCTGCCACTCGACACGCACAGTTTTATCTCGTAAGTCACTTCCTCAAAATTGTTATCTCAACATTTGGGTGGGGTTGGTGTCGGGTTTGCAAATATGGCCAATTGGGTCAATTGCAAATGCCAGGGCCGTCTTTTGATTACAGTTCGTTACTGGATCCCCTCTAACTCATTTCTTAATTTGTCCTGTTATGTGGAATTTTGTTATTCCCTTTGAAGAACCAGCGCCATTTCCTTGTATATCTTTTCATTTTCATTCATATAACAAAATTGAGAGGATGAGACTGCTGTGACACTGCGTTTCTTATTTCGACTTTGAAAGGCATCATATTTGTTTATTTTTGGGTTTACTTTGCAATTCAAATAAGGACAGACTGGTAGGGAAGTGACATCCCCCTTTTCTTTTTATTCTTTTTTTTTTTTATTCTACTTTGATGCTGGTTAACAGTATATTGGGCTAAATCATTTTTGATCAATGCTGAAGACTTCATTTGGACTACAAAAGAAGTGCTATCGGACTACGCTGGACATCTAGGATGCGGGAAATGGTTAGTTTAACCTCTAGGGGGCATTTGGGAGGAGGCTTTCCCCTCTGCCTGCCAACGGGTACTCAGGGTTGCGAGGAATCACCCTAGCCTGGAAGTCAACTGCTGTTTATGAATGCAACGCAGGATTGGGTAATTCAAATGCTACATAACAACAGAAAATCGGTGTCCCTGAACGTAAATGTGATGAATAATCCAGTTAAAAGGAGCAAGGTCCTGGACAAATTGAAAACCCATCTGCCTAAACAAGAACAAAAGAAATTAAAACGCTTTGGTTTTAGAGATGCACTTTATAGTCTAACAAATGCAGTCCAATTTGAATGCCATAAAGAAGTCATGGACAAAGGGAAGGTGTGTATTAGTTGACACTGATCAATGTACATGCACCCCCCCCAGAGAGTACCAAGTGTTTTTTCAAAACTCTGTTTGACATTATTGCCTCTGAGACCGAATTATATTTTGACATGGGGAGGGCACGTTAATGTGGTCGTGAATCATAATTTGGATACAACAAGCCTCAAGAAAAACAAGATGCATCTGACGTCTGAAGTTGATGAAGACATCGGTGCAGGAAATGGGACGAATTGATGTTTGGAGAGAACTTCGCCCCCAAGAAAGGGACTACACACTCTATTCAGTACCTCATTCTGTCTACTCCTACAATACACCTGAATATTAGAAAAATAAATACTGTATGGAGGCTCAATGTGGGTGTTATGAATTATAATCCAAATGTGGAACAGATAAGGGAAGAGATTAAAAAGGCATGTAGAAGAGCGTGATAATCGGCTGATCGCCCTGACAGCACAAAAAGAGGCCTAGCTATTCACATACAAACCACAGACAAAGTACAGACATTGAGAAATCTGGAGGAGAAAAAAAAAAATTGGTTGGTATTACAACAAATGAAAGCAACAGGGGGGAGATGGATGACACCCTCAGGGGAGATACAAAATAATTGGCACGATTTGTAAAGCAGGCTTATTATGAATCAGGGCCAAAAGCAACTGGACTCCTGGCAAGACGCCTACGTAAACAGCAGGCCTCTAATACAATTCAGAAAATAAGGGACGCTCCAAACCAAACAATTGCTGTATTACAGGAGCCAGATGAGATAGAAAGAATATTTGTGAATAATTATAATTAACTCAATTCCAGACCACCATCAGCTGATGAAAAAACGATAAGAAGTTTTGTCTTAACTCACTCGACCTGCTGTCTGTTGGTGAGATACAGAAGACACCATTACATCACAATTTACTACAGTTGAGGAGCTGGAAGCTGGAAAACAGTACACTAAAGGCCAGTAAATAGGCGGCAATGGGTTTCCATCACAATTCTGGAAACAGAATAAGGCCTCCAAAAAGGAGCCAACACCTTTGCTTTTGTCCTGTTTTAATTGGACCCTGAAAGACGGCAGGGCTCCCCCATCGCGGAAGGAAGCAATTATTTCCATTTTACCTAAGGAAGGCAAAGACAAAGAGCAATGTAAAACTTTTAAATGTAGACTACAAAGCAATATACCTCAATTATTTGCAGAGGATTTGAGAATTTCGTGCCAGACCTGATCAATGAAGATCCAACTGGATTTATAGGAGGGCGCCAAACACAAGACAATACTAGAAGAACTCTGCATATTGTAGACAATGCTCAAAAAGAGGCTACAAGCCTGGTTCTAGATAGTCTGGATGCAGAAAATGTGTTTGGTGGTGTTAGTTGGTTATTTTTATATGAAGAACTAAAGAGATTTGGTTCAGATGAAAATGCAGTTTGGTGTATTAAAACTATCTATCATGAGCCTACAGCTAGGACTAGGGTAAATGGAAACCTGTCTCATAGGATTCAGCTGGAGAGCGGTTCAAGACGGTGCCGTTGTCTTTGCTCTTTTTGCTTTATATGCTGAACCCTTAGTGCAAGCAACAAGGCGGTGTGAAGACCTGCAGGGTGTCAATGTGGGGGGAAAGAACATATCATTGGACTTTTCACAGATGATTTTATTATTTTTCTGGAACAACCAGATGGATGTCTCCCAAACCTAATGAATCTACTTGAAACACATGGACACTCAGGGAATATAACAAAAACAAAAAATTATTTCATTTAATTATTCTCCATCCCAACATATCAGAGATGCATGTAATCTGAAATGGAATTCTAAAGCAATGAACTATCGGGGCGTATCTATCACCAAAACGTTTTCCAACATGTGTTGAAATTAATTATAACACAATCGAGGGATAAGATGATCTATAGGTTCATTTGGAAGAGCAAAAAGCCAAGAATAAAATTGACGACACTTCAATTGCCACTTCAAGAGAATGGCTTTACCAAATATAAGGGAATATTTTTATTCAGCTCAACTCAGACCTCTGGACTGTTGGTGTAAACCTGACCTGGGTCTGGATGGAAAGAAATGGAAAGGGAGGTACAGTACAGTGCCAAAGCCAGGTCTCTGTGGGAGACAAATATTTGATAGGGACTTTGAGACATGTTATGAACCAATAATAGCATTTACGACTGAAATGTGCAATGTAAGCATAATAATATATACAGTGTGTGTGTGTGTGTGTGTGTGTGTGTGTGTGTGTGTGTATGTGTATGTGTATATATATATATACACACACACACATATATATGTAGTAGAAAAATACAAATAACACTGAGGTGGTTTGAAGAATGAAGAAGAATCTTTAATTATCACGCAACACACCACACTACAACATAGGCACACACACACACACACACGCACATGCTTTGGATGGTGGCCGGTGAAATGAGGCCTCTGCATTTAACCCATCCTTAGCTTGTCCTTCCTCCGGGGGCACAGCCAGGAGCAGTGGGCAGCATTCGTGGACACGCCCGGGGACCTGGGGACGAGTGTCCATCGCTGGTCGGATGATGTGTGCATATCAGGTTTGCATATGAATCAAAGTTTAAGCCAGGGGTGCATGATCCAATATTCAAAGAATGGGCACAAAAAGCCATAACGGCAGTATGTACCGTTTCAGGAAGTGGTGAATTTATGAGTTTCCAAGATTTAAAGGCGGAGAATGGTCCTGAAAACAAATATATATATTTTTAGATAATAGCAGTTAAGAGACAACTTGATAAAAGAGACGAGGTTGGAACCAGATGAATATAATGTCATAATAATGTGATCGGGGTGATTGTGGCTGCATACAAACAGAAGGGGCCCTGGGGTCATCTCTGCTTTCTACCAAGGTTTGCAGGGGGCAACCAACACTCTGAAAGATGATGGGAAGCCGGGTTAAAGACTCAATGGAGGGAATTCTGCTGGAAGAATTGAGCGTGCTTTCTTTTTTTATGACACCCAAAATAAAAAGCATGCAAACACTTTTGGAGGCTGTGTGGGAGCAGCGAGGCCGACCACTCGCATATTTTCCGGAATTATACAAATCCCAAATACCTGCCCTGGACCTGAAGATTTCTACTTGACTAAAGTTCTACTTGCAGAATGTAAGAAAGCCGTTACCATAAATTGGCTTAATGTAAACAATCCAAACTAGGAACAGTGGCTGTATTGTCCAATACATTTTTCTTATGGAAAAATTGACATCACTTTTGAGAGTCAAAGAGAATACATTAAAAAAAGAACTGGGAAAAATGGAACATTTATAGGAGACACGACACTGACGAAATAAAACCCAAATTAAAATATATTTGTGTGAATATTGAAATTTTCCCAGACTAACTATTCATTGTATTTTTTTATTTTTTATTTTTTTATTTGTTTGCGTATCTTATTTTATTACTTTTTCTGCTGCTGTTGATGTGCTGTTCTGTCTATATCCTTGTGAATACTCAATAAAAACAGAGGAAAAAAAAAAAAAAAAGCAGCTCCAAACACAGCCATGGTACACTCCGGAGGACCCTTGGGGCGGATTTGGATATCCAGCCATGATAACTGCGGCACGCCCAGCCTCTAAGCTGATCCGCCCTGCAGAGGGATGCTGATGCTACATGTGGCCAGTCGGCTTGTTTTGCTCATCTCTTGGCCACCTCGCTCAGGGTTAGGGTTCATCGTAAAGCTGTGTACACAGTGAGAGGATGAATGGATGAAATTGGACATTACATTGCAGTTTTATAACGACACGTTTAACATTGAATATTACAAACAATATTTTTATAAAGATATCAACGGAGATTGTGAATTCCCTCATCAATTTGCTGGAGTAGAGGTAGGGTAAAGGAAAATTAAGATCGAAATAGAGGTTGAATAGAGAGAGAGTACAGATAGCTAAAAGGTAGGGGGAGATAGAGTAGAGGTACAGTGGAGTACAGGTAAAGTAGAGGTAGTGTAGGGGTCGAGTAGAGGTAGAGCGAGGTAGAGGTCAAGTAGAGCGAGGTAGAGTAGAGATAATGGGAGGGGGAGGTCAACTAGAGGCCAAATAGAGTGGGGTAGAGTCGATAAGGGGTGGAATAGATAAGTAGAGGGAGGTGGCGGTGGAGTAGAGGTTGCGTAGAGTGAGGTGAAGGTGGGGTAGACCAAGATAGTAGACACAAGGTGGTAGAGTAGTTATGAGGCAGAGTGGGTGGAGGTAGAGTAGATAAAAGGTGGAGTAGAACGAGGTGGAGGTGGGGTAGATCAAGGTAGTAGATATGAGGTGGTAGAGTAGTTATGAGGTAGAGAAGAGCAGACACACTTGACCTTTTCTTCTGGGGGAACGGGAGATAGCGTGTCCTTTTGGAGCAAATTTCCCAGGACAGGGATTTAGTGTTTCTCTATGACATCATCCTGAATTCCTTCAGTTCCATTGGTCATCTTAATTACATCAATGTAGAAAGTCATAAAGCGGCCAAATATTTTTTTTGTTTAAGCTTTGTCAGATATCGAGAGACGAAAGAGATGGATAAATAGAGGAATTGGAAAACAATTGGATTAATTCCCACCAATTATATATATTTTTTGCCAAAAATGAATGATTGGGTGACATTCAAAATCCGCCCGCCCCCCCCCCCGGCTGGGAGGGATGATGAAGAGAGGAAAAAAAACAATGAGGTAATAGTCGCTTGACCCAGATTTGCATCGCGAGATGGAACCAGAGGACTTGGAAGTGAGACGGGGGACATTTCACAAAAGGGCAGATGTCCTCCCCTCACGCTGGGACAAAGTGATGCAATCCGGCCCGCCGACAACCTTTTCGCGCTGACTTTATTAACAATAGAGGGAAAAGGACCGCTTGGTGCTCTAAGAAGGTTTATTTTAATAAGGTGCTGAAAATATTAAAGTCATACAAGTTTTATTTTATTTTTCCTTTCCACAGAATAAGGAGAATTTCTAACCCGGTCCAGGAATACACTGAGCACAGCTGGGGGGCGGGTGTTTGTTATTTCATTTTCCTTTTAACAACACACATATACAGACGAGAAAGTCCCAGATACAAAAGGAGACGGAGTGGAATGTACAGTTTTGGGTATTTAAGGCAACGTGTCACACAGTAAAAAGCAAACCCTTTCTGTACAAGTAAAAAATAAGAACAGAGGGATGCGTGAAGAGTGATGAAATATGCAGAGAGAGACCCTCTGGTTCTGACAGCTCCACGCGGGCGGAGAGCGTGGATCTTAGAAGCGTTGAAGACAAAAAAAAAACAAAAAACTTGTTAAAACAAAGTTTTCTTCGGTGGGTGTGGTGGGTCGTCAGATTTTTTTTTGGAAACGTTTGAAAAAAGTCCCTTGCTCATTGGCAGTCGAATCTGATGAAGGTGAGCGACCTTCTGGATGCCAGTTTCTTTTATTGTGTAGTAGGAACTCTGCAAAGTCGGGCTTTGCAAATAAACAAACCTGACGTCCCAACAGCACCGGCGGCCCACATAGTGGACCTGCAAAACTTTAATCGAATGCATCCATTTGACTTGGAACCGCACCAGGACAGTTGGGTCGCTAATGCCACTGTAGTAGGTCATCTTGCTCCGAGGCAGATCCAACCCCCCACCCCCCACCTGATTCAACCGACTGCCTTCCAACGAAATTCAGCGGGACTGCTTTGTTAAGTACCTTTAAAACTGCTGTTGCAGCTGCTCAAGCGGCCATTGATCACGTTACCAAGCGTATAATTCAATTAATAGTGTGTGCCTGATACGTTTGTCTCTCCGGCATTAGCGGCCTTGCCAACGCTGTTGTGTCCTTTCAATAAATACCAATTTATAATAGCCGTCGACCCAGGAAAGATGTTAAAATAGTCATAAAAATAAAACCCGATAAAAATTACAAATGTGCCATAAGTAAAAAAAAAAAAAAAGACCCCTGTAAAATCAGCATTGACAGTAAATAGTTAAAGACATATGAGAACCTTTGCCAAGAAGACGTCATCTCTCAACGATTGAAATGACACCTGAGGTCCATGACAGTTCCACGTTGCTGACCGTTTCCGAGGAGGGGGAAGATGTGTCCCAGAAAAAACAGCATCCAATCATTTCAGCAGATTGGTTTTTCTTCCCCTTGCATAATACAGTATTATGACTAACACGGGTGATGACACCTCAGTAGGATGTGAGCATCATTATCACAGGTTAGTTAGGGTCCCCGCAGCCAGCCATGGCCTTTCATCCTTAGTGGCAATAAAAACGCTAGGAGGTCCCTCGTCCCTTGATTGGCCAACGAGAAACTGCCAATAACCGCTCATCACTAGTCCCAAGGGGCCGCAATCGGTTTGTCAGCCATTATTTTTGCCGCTGAGGGTCACAGGTGGTAGGTCGGAAAAACTGCAGTCTATCAATGACCGACGACTATAAAAGGGATACAGACCAAGAACCAATACGCTGAGATAAACGTTAAATATCACATCATCTGTAAACACAGACCGTCCCTTATGCCACAGTGGGTTAAAAATTAAATGAAACCATTCACAAGTGTTTGCCGACATGCAAACTTAGGTTTGACGACAGCTCTTAAAACAGATGACACTGCAAGGCGCGACCGCTCGGCGAAAGTTAGTCGCGTAATTAAAAGTAAACATTAATATGGATGCTCATTTGGCGAGTGCGCCGCCGCCATCGTGGTGCAATGCTTTTTTACGCCATCGGCGTTCAGTCCCCCGGTCCCTGTCCTTGTCAGTCTCATTCCACTTTCCTCCTCTTTTGTGCAATGGTTAATCAGCCAGTCTTTCTTTTTTTCTAGACGGAGACGAACACGTCCAGGTAGAGGCGGTCGTAGGACTCCCTGAAGAAGAGGATGAGGGCCAGGCTGAAGAGACAGGAGCCCGTCAGACACCAGTTCAGCCAGGACAGGTCTGGAAGGAGAAAATAGATGGAGGGAGAGAGAAAAAGAGAGAGATTAGAAAAGGTGAGTTCTTTACGTTTGCAGTGCCGTTCAGCGCCCGGGAGCCTCCCGTTGCTCCCACTGTTGTGTGGGACTCTAAATAGAGATCGTTTCAGTCTTGAACCAGAGCCAATACCATTAGAGCCACCGCCCGTCCACGCAGCAAGGATGGATGAGAGAAAATCCTGATTGGCAAAATGAACAGTAGGGTAAAATTTTTTTTAAATACAACGAAAGTAAAGCAAATCCTTCTTTGCAGTGAAACATCGAAGTCCACACACACCGGTAGCACTGAGCATTGTATCAATAATGCATGCGGCTACCATCTAATCAATAGAACCCCGAGTCAAACCATCAACAAAGCCCCGTAACATGGAACGTAACGTGCAGCACGGCCGATGCATTTCAACAGTGGTGCCCCCTTTTCCCGATTACCACTGACCCCCGCTTGAACCCAAACGTTGGTGCTCCCCTCTTTATTTCATGGCTCCATGAAGCCGAGGAGCGGTGTTCTGGGCCTGGAGAGGGCAATCAGCCTCCCCCCCTCTCCCCTCCTAACCTCAATCGCACAACCGCTCTACAACCGTACACTCACGCCAGCATCGCCAGCATCGCCAGCATCGCCAGCATCGCCAAGAGCCATAGCTGTAGGCTCCACCTACACCAGAAGCTGATCGCTGTCGCTTGTGGGCGTTCCAGTTCGACTCGTTCTTGAGTTGTTGCCATAGCAGCGTATAAAGAGATTAATGTGCACATGGCTCCATTCACTTAGATGTTGTTTGCAAATACATTTTTATTTTTAAGTGACACAGTTATTTCTATGTTTATTTATAAAATACAATATATTATTTAATATATGAATATATGCAACATTACCCCACAAACCAAGTGTCTTCCAGCTGCCCCTGCACCACTACTGCTCCTCCTTTTCCCTCCCTTCTCTATGTGTCGCTTCCATTCTCTCTTGCACTCTTCAACTAATGATCAAAAAAATACAATAACAAAACATTGGAACCTTCTGTCGCTCTCGATGTGGATGCATGAAATTTCACTGCATATATGCATGTATATGTATGTGACAAATAAACCTCTTGAACCTTGAATGTGAGTGTGTAAATGTAAATACAGTAGTCTAAAGTTGTTTTTTTACACCTAATTTATTTTTCTTGGAATACGAATATTTTTTCATACCAGATTAACTTCTTAAAAAAATATTCCCGTGTGTGTGCGTGTGTGATTTGTGCTATATAACATCATACTGTAGATGGAAAATGCTTTTAATCAAACTATATGGAAGTACATGGACAGTCTCCACGAGAACTTAACTTCAACAGAGATCGAGCTTGGACTTTCACATTTTTAATTCAGTGCATCATGTAATAAACCTCACTCGGGATCCCAACTACCTCCCAAATCTTACATTATTTATATTACGTTTCTATAAATGAATAGTGTAGCGTTCCATCATAAAGCACAGGAAATCAGCTCCCGTAACCATGAGCTTTTCCCCCATTTTGGGAACAAAAGTTTTGTGGGAAGATTTTGTGGGAGATTTTGCTCGGGGTTTATCAGCGGTGACCAGTGGAAATGCCTTATCACTTCCCTGAACTGAATTCAACTTTCTCCCGTCGCCAAGTCTCTGAAATCTTGTCGCGTCGCTCTACGTCGCCCCCTCACATAGGAATGAATGAATGACTTTCGGGCGGCTTTGTCGCTGTGTAAGGAGTGACACACAGACACACTCGCACACACACTCTGATGCACACATCAAGTGGGGGACCGGAATCAATAAGTCCTTCATCCAGCGGCTCCTCACCACAAAGGAGGCCGTCTCATCAACATGTTTATCTCACTTCAGAGCGTGGTCGCAAGGGGCCGGGCACGACCGGGGCTGACCGGGGCAGGGAGTTTACAGGGATGATACTTTCTAATAGTTGCTTGGTTGGACTGGTTGGTCTACTTACAAAAAGGAGGCAAAAAATCAACATGAGCTCATTAGGGCTGTATGGTAAGTAACTTCAGAAGTTGACTGACTAAATATTTAGGACAAAGCACCTAATACTTGGATGCAGCAAGGTATATTCTTACCTAACATAAAATGTTTACTCTTCAATTAGAGTACTCTGGCACATCCCCAGACCTTTTTGGCGTGTAGTTAGTTAATCCCCCCTCCCTCCCTCCCTCCCTCCCTTCCTCCACCTGCAGGACCTCGGCTGAGGGTAATTTAATAAGGTGCCGGGGGCGAAAAAAATCGGAATAAAGCGCCTCTTATATCCTGGGAGGGGAGGGTGCGGAAAGTACGGGAAATGTCAAGGGGGAGCCCGGATTAGGTCCAGAAAATGTGATCAGAACCCATAGAGGTTGTGGGGATGAGTGCAAAGGGAGAGCACAGAGGGACACGGTGGAGGTGGAGTGTCTTGGGGGGGAGGAGGGTCGAGCCAAACAGTGGGGTCCACTTCATCATGGCGCTGTTGAGGCTTGTGGCCACCGTCAGCAGAGATTTACCCTGGGTGATGATAGAGATGTGGAGAGGATGCGGGCGGACGATGGATTGGGGGGACTGGCAGGCAGCTTATGGTTTTAGTCAGTCATAATTGAGGTCAATGCAGAATTGTAATTAATGTGAGCGCTCGGAATGACTCTGTGCCCCCCCAGCCCCTCTTTTTTTTTTTTTTTTAACGGCTTCCCGAGCTCCGTGCTACGAGAGAGAAGAGGATGACACCTTCAGATCACCTCATCCGTCATCGGCTGCGGAAGCGCGTGGCCGTTTTAATGTTTGTATATCATTATGGGTGTGAGACTTTATCCCAGTCGTGACTGGTGCAAACGGCTCACGATTATGGAACTTGCTAACAGGTAAACTTTTTGCAAAGCCCCACTGACGTGCCGCCTTGCATCTTGTCGACGGTACCTCTCACAAGGCAAAACTCAGCCAAAACTAAAAAAACAAAAAAACAAAAACAAACAAACAAACAAAACGAAAATAAAGAACATCTTCGCTCTCTCAGGAACAACGGCGCTTCACGGGGGATTGAAAAAGTCAGTCGGCAAAGATGTTTTTTTACCCCCCTCCTTTTTTTTTTTTGTTTTACATCAGTGAAGCGTGCAAAGTTTAGCCAAAAGAGATGAAGAAGAAAAGAAATCCACAAGAAGAAAAAAGACGACAAAAACAGAGGAGAACAGCAACAATTATTTCACCGCCAGTGAGCAATCCCTGGTCGCCCACCCCACCCCTCACAGTCGCAGATAGGTGGCAACTCACCACCACCTCCCCACCCCTACCGCTTCCTCCTCCCCCTCCTCTACAGGCCTTTGACGCTCCCTCTCGCTGCACAATGGCTCTTCCCCACTTCGTATTCCACTCCGTTTCACCACTACTCGCTTGCATAAACACATTGCAGCAGGTGGAAATTGAAGGTGCACACACACACACACACACACACACACACACACACACACACACACACACACACACACACACACACACACACACACACACACACACACACACACACACACACACACACACACACACACAAGTTCAAGAGGATATTTGTCACATACATATACATACGGTCATACATATATGCAGTGAAATGTCATGACACCCGGTGATTACACACAATAAGCTCTAAAAATACTTAAAATACAAAAATGTGCGCAATCGACACAGGCACAAAACTTTGCACACACATTAGTACCGGTGCCCCCATCGATATTATATGGGTCCCGTGCATGGGCGTGGCACAATGGCTGACCACCTCCTCTTTAAAATTTCTAAAAATCTATCTATATAAACTGTAACACACACACACACACACACACACACACACACACACACACACACACACACACACACACACACACACACACACACACACACACACACACACACACACACACACACACACACACACCATTTTCAGCTTTTTGCACAAACAGAACATTTTCAGAACAAAACACAAACTCTACATGAAGTCAGTTTGCAGCTGCAGATTTTTATTTTATTTTTTATTATGTCTGAAATAAAGTACTCGATCAATCGGAAATGTTCAGCTGCAAACCCCACCCCCAAAGTTCCTGGACTTTTGAAAAGTACTCCCCCCCGAGCAGGGACATTTTGTTCCCTGGAACTTTATTTAGACCCTGGTCCCTGCGGTGGAAACGCGCTGAGTTCCTCCCAAGGTTCTTAGTTCCTGGGGAAAGTTTCTGCGGCGGCTATAGACAGGGATTTCTAAATCTTCCTGTCTGATTTGAGCGGCTTAATTCATCATATCAGGAGGCTGGCTTCGACGCAGCTTCCATGGCGGCTGGCAGGAAACATGACTCCTCTCCAGCTCGCTGGTGGCAATTTACCACCAAGATCTGACAGCCATCGGTGTGCTCTGCGTGGGTTTGTCTTCCCGTGTGTCTTATCTACACGCAATCTGACGGGAGACGCTGTGAAGTGTCACAGGAACGCGGGTCTGCGATGTGGAGAACAATCAGCCTGATCGACTTTGTCTCCTCACGTTGGAAAGTTGTTAGGAAACACAACATAATGTTATGTGCCCTTGGCTTAAGCTGGACACATACAAGGACACACACCAAACCTTGTTGATGTCCATGTTGAGCATTTTTTCATTCAGTGCCACAGAGAGGGGAAAGAGAGCAGAGTATACAGCATGAATACTTTATGGACTCCGTGTAGGTGTGTGTGTGTGTGTGCTCGCCAGTGCTCCTGCATGCTCTCGCCTGCAGCTACTGTGTCTCAATCCACCCGATGCTGCCGCTTTTCTTTCCACCCACACCCCGTTACCGCCACTATCTCGCATAATCCATGATTTATCTGCAGAATCATTCCCAAAGCCACCAGTTCTCGGTGTGTGTGTGTGCCGTGTATAAGTGAGCAAGGTATATTTCCAAAAGTGGACACTTGGGCTCACCGAGGCTGTCTGGCGGTTGCGTGGCTCCCGCTCAACTTTCTTTTGTTAAAATTTTGTTTCTGTTTCTGTTGTTGTTGTTGTTTCTGTTGTTGTTGTTTCTGTTGTTGTTTCTGTTTCTGTTGTTTCTGTTTCTGTTGTTTCTGTTTCTGGTGGTGGTGTTGTTGTTTCTGGTGGTGGTGGTGTTGTTTCTGGTGGTGGTGGTGTTGTTTCTGGTGGTGGTGGTGTTGTTGTTGTTTCTGGTGGTGGTGGTGTTTCTGGTGGTGTTCACAGAGAGGGCGGGTTCACTCAGGTGCTGTCTTGGAAGCCTCCTAGCTCTTTCAATGGAGAGTTGTCCTTAAGCTTTCTGTCACATGTAATGCCATTTATATATCATATTTAGGTGCAACAATGAATTATACATATGACTTTACAATAATTAATGACTGCTGCTGAACAGTGTGGTGAGTGGCCAGTTCTGCTGGCACCATCTCTTTTACCGTTTGGTGCTGCCATTTTTCATTTCCATCATCCCATCACTCAGTCTCTTAAAAAAAAAATATATATATATATAAATAATAATAATAATAATAATAATAACAATAAGAATAGGATGGTCTCTGGCAGTACTTCATATAACTTAATTAACCAAATCTCCCGCTCCCATCAGACTACAAATGCAGGCTGAGCAGCACCTGATGCTCCGTGTGGAGACAAAGAAGACGAAACAGGACTTCTGCCACTTGATGCGGTTTGGCCTTGGCTGAAACAAAATGTCCACCGTGAAAAGGCCACATTGGAAGGAAGATTTCTCTCTTATTGTAGGGAGAAACTATTGTAGAGGAACTATTTGCATTTACGCGAAACCCGCCATGTGGTCCAGGACCGCTGAGAATGTCAGGTGAGATTTGCCAGTGTTGTCCTGGCCCGACTTGAACCTCTACCCGTGCTGCCTGACTTGTCAGACTTGTTAGTGCTGAAAGGTATCCAACCCTCGCCCACCATCACTCACACCATATCCACCTATACTGATGGACGGCGGAAGCTTCCAGAAGGGGTGGAAGCCTTTGGGATACAGCTGTCACGCAGCCACTCGCTCAGTAGCTTTCTCCTCATCCTCCTCCTCTGCGTCTTAGGATGACGAGCTCTGTGAATATTTATGAGGGCCTGAAAATACATCTTGTATTTGACTAAAACAAGAGGAAAAGACGGAGAGTGCTCTCAGAGCGCAATCCATCACCGTGCTGATTGCGCCTGTGATGATGCCAAACCTAAAGGTTTAATCAGACCAAAGAGAGGTGCCAAAAAACACAGCGCACACTGACAAACACTAGTGGGTATGGAACACGGTATGGAAAAAACTAAACACAAACACTCAAAAATATACATACAGTCATATACACTCAAATATCGCGCGCACGCACGCACGCACGGACGCACGCACACACGCACACACGCACACACGCACACACACAACAATGTATTATACATATTCAGACAAACACACATGCATGGATTCTTACATAAATGACACACAGACACGCAATCGCACTCACAGAAGCCCAACATGGATGCCGGTTCTCCGCTGACTTATGATTGCTCTAGCACCAGTAGAAATTACAGCGACTGAGGAGATGCAGGCGACACGCTGTCCTCCTCGCTGCAAGCTCACATTATCCCAATCAAACTGTGCTGGGCCGCGGGCCGCACCGTAAATTGAGTTTGAATTACCAGCGCAGCCTTTTCCCTTTTATAGCTCTGTGATTTGTCAAGTCCTTACTGTCTTAGTGAGTATGGGTGGAGGAGGAGGAGGCAACGGGGGATGGGGGTCAGGTACTTGGGTACGGACATCTCAACTAGAGCTCAATGCCATTCCCTTCAGTGCATGATCAGAAGAACATACTGTATGTTTGTGGCCTAATCAGTTTTCTTTTTTATCTCCAATAAAATTAAATGGAAAGCCATCTGCCTGTGAGCAGCGCCGGCAGTAATTGCAAATCACATTAATATCAGTAATGCGTCTGTTTTTTCCTGCTAAGATGGACGGCTGCCATTACATTAAGGAACATATCTGTTGCCTGTCTGTGTCCAGAGTGTATTTCTGTATTACCTGTGCAGTAGAAGGTGAGGAAGAATAGTAGCATGCCAGTGACAAGGTTGCCCAGGAAGGTGACCACTCCGCAAGTGATGCCCTCGGGGACTGGATACACCGTCTCGATGAAGAGCTCAAGGAAGATGGGAACGCTACTGTTGATGAAGATGCCCACCAGGATGCAGGAGGTGTACAGGGTGGCTGCAAAAGTCAGGGCACAGAAAGTCAAATGATGACCAGTCACTTCAATTCAGGGGCGTACCTAAAGGGCATTGAACATTTGGTTGAGTTTTTAGTTGCCAGGCTGTGGAGTTTGAGTACGTTCCACTAAAAAGCTGACAGTGAACGCCATTCTTTGAGGCAGGTTTATTTAAGGATGTTCTTATGTGCTAATATTTAACTTCACCAACCCTGAGAGTTCTGAATAATGTTCTATTGTCTCAATGGTTTGCAAAAGACTGTGTGCCTTATGCAAGTGATGTCAAATGTAGTGACACAGAATGTGTCCCCATCATGCAGAGTGCTTGTTTTGGATAAGGAAACAGAGTTAAATAAAATCGCCTACTTCTAAAATAAAAACACACTGTTTCGGCACACCGATCACGAGCGCCCCATTGCTGGCCACTGTGGGCATAGTCGGTAGCGTCAGAGTGATTGGGGCGCAGAGATTTGATATAATAAACACATTGAGGGGCACAACTCTGTTTTTCTGAGGAAGGGGGGGTTCGGATCCCCCTGTCTTCCCCGTAATTTCCGCCGTTGGTCAGCAGTTCCCCACCAGACCTTTTGCAGAGAGTTTAAGAGCCCTAAACAAACACATCCACTGTCACGTACACCACTCAATGCTTTGATAATGAGGACACAATGGTGGAGGAACAGCGGGTGGTGGCTGTGGGAAATCAACAGGCTTTAAAGCCCTGCTGTGAACAAGAATGACTCTGTTTATTTCCCACAGCTGAACCGATTTAGCTCATCTGTGTTTAATCTATGTGGAATACAGTGCAAGTGCTCCCTGGTCAGTGTCAAACTCTGGACTCGCTTGTGTTTGCGTGTTGACCCTGTGTATCGCCTGACTGTGTACTGAAGCAACCTCTCCAACCGTTGTCTGGGCTCAGCTGCAGTACAGTGGCTAAAGTATCTGGTGAGATGTGTGTGTGTATGTGTGTGTGTGTGTATGCTTTAAGAGCTTATGTGCGAGCAGATTAAGCCATCACCTCTGGAGCATGGCGCGGCTTCCCTCCATCTCCTTTATCACAGTAGATTGGCCCGAATGAGCTCCCCATTACGGCTGCACGTCCCTTTAATCACAGTGTCTCTGAGGTGGCCGCCCTGCCCCGCTGACAGTCACGCCTGCATCAAACGTCGGCTGTTCCCCCGCTGGTCCTTCATCACTAATGAAGCACCGCCATCGAGCCACTTAGCACGGGCGCTCGGTCCGGTAGGTT
Organism: Zeus faber; assembly: GCF_960531495.2. NCBI lineage: Eukaryota > Metazoa > Chordata > Actinopteri > Zeiformes > Zeidae > Zeus > Zeus faber. Next base: position 8,817,825 of record NC_137210.1, on the reverse strand, counting down.
CCCTGCTCTCTCACATTTTCACATCAGGTACCAGCACTCTGGTTCCCATGGAAGGTGAGGGGAGGGTGCCTCTGGTAATCTGTAGCCGATGCTTGGTGTTAACCCGTGGACATGCTTGGTGTTAACCCGTGGACCATGCTTGGTGTTAACCCGTGGACCATGCTTGATCAGAATTAAAGTATTTCTGATTCTGATTCTGATTAACCAGTGGACCATGCTTGGTGTTGCTGAATAAGCAAAATGTCTAGATACTGTTGGCAAGATCAACACCTCACCGTGGATGATAAGGAGTTTGGGTGCCAAAGTTGGCTGCAGGGCTGATTTGTGCTTATAAATGCTGCTGCTGTTGCCAGCGATGGGGTGAACGTGGTTTAGGGTGGGTGGGGACAATGGGTTGGCAAGAGTGGAGAATGATGATTGATGATGATGATGACGGGAATAATCAGTGAGTTTTCTTTTTCTCCTTTTGCACCACTTGTGCCGGTCGGTTTCGCTCCGGAAATGATGCGCGCCATTAATGAACCTCGACAGGCTCTCTTTTGACGGTTTTAATTAAATAGATAAATATATAGGCTCCTCAAAGCAAGAAATAATTAGTATCTGTTAGTGTTGTCGAGGGGAGGGGGGGTCTTATGTAAGAGCATTGAAGCAGCCACAAATTTGACTCTGGCTTCCTCGAGGCAAACAATACCCTCCCGATTTCTGGTTGTCACATGTTTGACTCACCTGCTGTGGAGGGGAGGTGGGTGAGCCTGGTCAGACAGGTGAGAGTGAACCAGGTGGCAGACAGCGACGCCCCGGCCAGCATCAGCACCAGGATCAGCTTTAGCATCCCCCGGATGGAGTCAGCAAATCTGGGATATGGAGAGAGAGCAGAAGGCTGGCGTGAGGTAGAGACGGAGATCGGCAAGGGAGAGAGATAGGAGGACTGTTGGAATAAGGAGGTGAGAGAGGGTTGGGAGGGGGGCAGGGTTTAGATTTAAAAAGGGTGATGAGCCGAAAGAGCAATATATATTTATTTTCAAGGTACTCCATGAAGCGCCGCTCCTGCAATGCCGGTTTACTTCGTCTCACAAACTAAAGCTCCAAAGACAGAGCCCTTGCCTCCCCCCGTCCTAGCCCCAGGAGCATCATCGTTTCTCTTCGCACCCTCTGCTGAACCTTCACCGTTGGTTAGCTCTCTGCTGGTCCCTCCGGGAAGCCTGCACGCACACTTCTGCGCCGTTTTCAATAGATCCCGTGGCGGAGACAGAGCTAATTGCTTTTGATATGAAGCACAAAAGACAGGGTGCCTCAGAAGAGAGGGACGAACCCGGCGATGAACTATGTGCGGGAAAATCATTCTAAATACCTGTGGGAGTCATCCGAGCTCGGCTAACCATAACGTTCTGTCAGTATGATGAGTGCGGGGTAATGACAAAAGAAAAAAAATCAGCTTACAGACAGCTGACATAATGTTTCCCCTGCAACCACACCAGGTTGGTATTTTTAGATGGCGTTTAGATGGCCTTGTCTTCTGTGCTTACGCAAGCAGTCAATACTTAGCCGAACGGCCTGACACAGATGTGTCTGCGAGCAGGGATGCAACAGAGCTTTATAAAATATTCATAAATCTGGACTCCAAATAGCCACGTGGGAATCCATTTCAGCCCAGCAGCAGCATGTAACTAGGATATTTGCACAGCAGAGTCTCAGTTATTAATATTAATGAATGGTTTATTGTGAACAGCGCTTATCTTTGGCCAACCTGACCGTAATGTAGATAGAACCATAGCTGGAGGTGTTTATTGGAATGTTCTAACTGTTTTGGATAAGTGCTTAAAAAAAGAAAAAGAAAAAAGGAAAAAGAGCAGACTGATCTCTTGATTTCCCCCAACAACTCTGCCACTCTGATTTGATATCTCCAATCTGCTACTGGCTGGCTCAACTTCGCATCGCCCTTCTTCTGTTTCCAGCACGGCCAAGGCCATGTTCCCCAGGCAGAGGATCACTGCACGCGTCTGTTTCACTCCCAATTTAAACAGTTGGGGAGAAAGTCTCCACAAGTAGCTTATTTTTAAGAACTCAACTCCCCAACAGCCGCAGTGACCACTGATAATGGTCTTTAATCACTGATTGGCACGTGAATCAATTGGATTAAAGTTGGTACTTCTCACACTGCCAGCAGAACTGATAATGTGTGAGATGACTGCGACAGGTCTCCAGGGATGTAATTCAAGGTTTTTTTAAACTTCACATTGTCAGATTAAAGCAGTGCCATGTCTCCTCCTGAGGTAATGTCTGAATTAAAAGCCCATCATTTACGCTTCTATCGCAGGATTTATTGGGCATCCAGAACACATCGCTTAAATCATCTTTTATAGGATTTCATTTTCTGTACTCTGTGAGCCTGCAGAGAATTCAATAGTGGTTCAGTCTGATATTATCGTTTGGCCCCATCTAGGTTTGCCCTGAGCAAGATCTAAAGAATCAGCTTTAGATGGTAGACCGTAAATGATAGAATATGATGGCCAAGAAGTTATCCTACAGAGCTAAAAAACGTGCTCGCTTCTTGACTGCTCCTGCACAGACAGTAAAGACATAAAATATTTAGATATACTGTATATGTTTGTGAGGTCAGACAAAGGGATCTGCAACAAAAAAATCTTTCGAGTTGAGTGTGTAAAACCTGATTGATCTTAGAGAGGCCTCCTGCTTATTTTATAAAAATAATGAGCCCATATCGTTTCAAATGCATTCCATCGTTCTCTGATAAATCTCATTGACATGGAATTCTGCCAGACTGAAGCCTCAGTGCTGCAAATGTGATTTTTCGACACAACAAAATTTCCCGGGGCGTCTACTTGTCGTCTCTTGCTTCAAGTGGTTTCTGCCCGTAGCTTCAGAACCCGGACACTGGACCGCCTGTGAGACGCCCTTCCGATAGGTGACACACCTTGGGGCATCCGCCATTCATTGACCCTGCTGCACAGCTTCTCACAATTCATCGCTCACTTTTCTTTCCATCTATCCATCCATCCTTTGTGTTACAAGCAAAGAAACATTTGATAAGAGACAAATTATTATTATTATTTTTTTTCCCTGGCGACTGCACCTGCCAAGCTCCCCCCCCAGCCATGCAAACACTTTCACTGCAACACCTGCGGCACAGAGATTTTAATGGGGACCATTTTTCTGCATTCTGCAGCAGGCGCTCCTCTTGAACGTGTGCACGGACAGGAAGAGTAAGAGGAAGAGAAGGAACAGAGCGGTGTGTGATAACTCACATGTCGACGTTAACATCCTCAGGACAGAGGAGGGACAAGTGGCGCATGCTGCGCAGTAGCTCGCCCAGTCCATTAGCCCAAGCTAGTCAGGGAAATCGGTTTTAATGATGGCCTGCCGCAGCCAAGCAACCGGGGATGAAGCCAAAGCAGGGAGGATGAAGGAGAACAAGGGAATCGACATGAAGGGCGGCAGAATTCAGGGAGGAGCGAGGGAAGGAAAGGAGGAAATGGAAAAACACAGAGGCATCTGTTGTTGTCTCAAAATGCGTGTGCGTTAATCAAGTAACCCGGGGCGCCTTGCATCGAGGGGTACGTCCGTCCCTCCCAGACGGACGTCCCAATCAAGGAGGGGACGTGAGAGGGAGAATAATCAGCCGGGTGACTAAAGAGGCTTAATGAGTTTGCCTGCCTCCTACAGTGCATGTCCCAGGAGCAGCTGCCGCAAATCACAACAGGTTGACACTTCATTCATATTCTGGCTTGGCTTTGTTGTGTTGAAACCCTGTGTGCCAAGTGCACTCTGAGGATTAGCATTGTCGACTTAGGGCGTATACAGACCTGTACTTTGTTTGCTTTCCGATTCAGGGAATAATATTTTACAATGTCGCACTTGGACCTTGGATTGAGTCGTGTCCCCACTGGGACCAAAACTTGTAAACAAACGCCACACTCTTGCAAACTGTTTTGTGATTAGTCCGAATTTTCCGGGAAGTTTTGTAGGATTTCTGGAAACCGCTCACTCCTCCAGCACCCCTCCCCCCAGTGGGTTAATCGAAAATGGAGCATTAGCAGCGTGTGTGTACAATTGATTTTCTTGAAATTCTCTGGTTGATATACAGTGCGTGGTGTACGAACAACATATTCAATTTGAGCGAGCATCAAGGCTACGTCTCGAAAATAACAGAAGAAGCCTCAAGACACATACAACATACTCACCCAACAAGACGCATCAGGTAAGCTTGGTTATATATTTATAAGCCTAGGCATGTTTGTCAACATAAACTCTTTTTCATAAGTGATCAGACAATTCCAACTAACGGTAGAAGTCCACCGGACGCGTGAACTTGGCGCAGCATACGGGCGTGGCGCGCAGCGAGGGTTACCCACAGCTCCACCGGTGGTGAAGCGTCCCACACGTGTGTCGACAAACTTAGATAATACTGTGACGAGTGGCAGGGTCGACCAGACTGACAGAATGAAGGAGACTGAGATGAAACCTCCCTGGAAGGCCGAAGCTGCTTTTATTGCCTTACATCTACCCCGAGGTTGAGGTGTCCAGACGGAAAATAACAAGCTGGGATGGTCATGTCCCTTTTAATTACAGACGATGACGAAGTCTCTCTCTCTCCATGGTTACTGTTGTTATTTGTTAATTCATGACTCATGACCAACGTCTTCCGATATCCCATGGTGCATAGCGTATACGGCACAGCAAGTGAGTTGTATCAGTTGGTTGGGTCGGTGGCATTCTCATTGCAAGCGAACCGCTCCATGGTTCTTGGTCCGGTTGATTGTCTTGGTCTGGTTGATTTTGTCTGGAACCGAGTGCGATTGCTGTGTTCACATATTCCCAAACGAACCGATCTGGGGGGGGGGGGGACGGGACGGACGGACGGACGCTTCAAATGCTCCAAACGAGCTAGGTGTGAATACACCCTTGTTTACTGTCGCGGGGGGAAGACGGACGCATCAATTGCTGCGCTGACGCAAAGCCCATAATTTAAGAATGCAGTTTGAAAGAAAACTTTCAACGTGTACCTCGAACATCTCTATTGATCAACAGAAAAATGTATGATCTTATTTCCCTGATTACAGCAGCAGGAAAATTATTGACACTGCATGGAAAGGCTAATTGCCCCCTCCCGGGCTTGGAGGGGCCAAAGCCATTACCAAAGGAAGGATTCCCTCTCTTTTTTTGCAGACTTCACACTTTGTCTCTGCACCGTGACTCTCAATCAATCAATGTAGGTTGAAGAACCCGCTTAGCCTCTCCACTCATCACATGGTGGCTTCGATCAGATTGTAGATTTAAGAGAAAGAAAGCAGATGATGAAATGCCTCGAATGGGGAACACCCTCCTTTAAACCCCAAAGATTTGGTGAGTTACAGGGGAGGTTGTCACTGAATGTTCTGAACGTCCGCGGGTCGGGACCTTTCCAATAAGGAACTGGATAACAGAGCATTGCTTACCTTGCCATGGCCACTCCGAACAGGCAGCCACCCACAACGGACCAAAACCCAATCCAGCCTGCGTCCACCTATGTGTGAGAGAGAGAGAAAGAGAGAGGGTAGATTAAGGTGAGAGCAGAGAAAAAAGAAAGACTACAGCATCTGAAACAGGATCTAATGTGTTTTGCTCAATCACGCACCGCGCCACTCTGTCAGAAAGGCCTGTAATGAAGAAAAGTGGACTATCAAAGTTTATTAAATGGAAAATTGTGATTGAGTGATGGCTTCTGTCAAAATGTCTTAGTGTTTGATAGGAGTTGATAGGAGTGTGTGTGTCTTACACTAGAAGATCAAAGCTCACTGGATGTCTATACCAGGTTGCCGTCTGCTGTTTTGGGAAAGTCTGAATTGCGGCCACTGCGAAGGAAGCCGATCTGATCCAGTGTTGTCACAGAGAGCGCTTGAAAATAAATAAAATATTTCAAAAACAACTACCACCCACTGCAACCTACAGTATGTAGGTCACAGTACAAAACGCAACGGTTTATAAAAAGACGTTTCAGTTGATACCATTTCACCGTTTTGCACAGATTTAGAAAGCTTCGACATAAATCACTAGTTAAGCTATTTCAATTCCCAGGGCGCAAATACCAATGTTTCATGACGTACAAGAGTGAAAATTAATTAACTGTGATATTCTTAGTGCCAGTAAATTGGTTAATTTTTGAAGCTTAATTGTGCCTGTCTGTCTGCTGTTTCGCAATTGTGTAAATCGGCTGGAAAAGCTCTTACCAGAGAAGAAATAGGTGCTACTTTCAAACACATTATCGTGCTTTCATTCAACATGGCGGTGCTCGGTGCAAACCCAGAATAGCCATTTAAAAGAAGTCTTTCAAACAACAGCAAGTACTCTCTCCAGAAGCAGGCTGATAAACTTCCAAACAGTGTGGCAAATTCAAAGGGAATAAAAAACGAGAAATCTATGTAATCATACTAAGAGAAGGAGGACACGCTTAATGGATTCACAGAGCCTTCCAACTCTGAATTCTTAATGGCTACTCTCCATTAAGGGAATGATTACAAATGAATGATGAGCACAGCACGGGACCAGCTCTGCAGCCCAACTCATTGCGATGCTGCGCATCTTCATGCTGTGGTGGAGCTCACACACATTTGCCAATTTTGCCATGATTACGAGAACCTTCCATGGTATTGTAAATCAACCTTGGCTTTTTTGTAATAAAATCTTTAAAAGCCAGTGGTTCAGTCTATGTCTATGCTTCTATGCTTCAGGCATGCCCTGAGCATACAGTGATTATTTCTGGGGAAAAAAAAAAAGTCCCGCTGTTCATTGGATCAGACTAGACTGGACCAGACTCAATACGGTCACAACAAATCCGCTGGCCACTTGCTTAAGGCATTGTGGTTGCTTACTTACGTCACTATGCGGCACCATAGATTAGGACTCAACGTATTGCATCCTCAATCAAGGAAGCACAAATGTCTCAATAGTCAGGAGAATAGAGTGAGGAAATGAGGGCGTCATAGTAAAAGAAGGAAGAACGAGAAGTGAATGATCTGGCTGTTTGATGCATTCCCCGTTGCTCGGCCAAGACCTAGACCACCTCACCATGAGCACCTCGCCTTCGTGTGCTACAGCACTTGACTTGAGTAATATGCAGTAGAAGCTGCTTAAGAGTTAAAAGACAGACGAGATGAGGTGGCAAAGCTGGAGAGGACCGTGACATGGGGGAAAAATAGAATAGATGAAGAGACAATAGGAGGAGAGGCTGAAGTGGTGATTAGAAGGCAGTCAAGGTGGATGAAGCCTGAACGCTGTCGCTTTATGTATCTGGCAACAAACAAGGAGGAAGTGAAACACAAGGAGTGAAAGAGAAATAAAGACTAAGACAGAAAGATCTACGCAGACAGACAGAGTTCTACGCACAGCATCTGGCAAGAGACGGTCTACAAAGTAACGCAAAGAGTCAAGCGAGAGTTTGGATGTGGCGGTGTGCGTGCACGTGAAGGTGCACACAGAACTGCCTGATGATGAAGAAATTAATGGAGAGGCTAAGAAGATTAATAGAAGCTGCTCTGTTCATATCACTGCATTGTTCCGTTCCCCGTGGCAATCAGTGCATATTTACAAGTACTAGACACACTCAAAGCTGATAATCTCTCACAGGGAGGTGAATGGGATGGAAAAGAAGCCAGGGAAAAGGAGAGATTAAACGCTCTGAAATCAGGATCCAAAAAGGGGGACTCCTCAGTTTAATACCTCGGCCATCACACATCATCATCCCGTGACCTATCGTGCCATCCATGGAAGCGTGCGACAGGGCTCCTTATTGGAAAGGGGTCAAGACACCGGTGGCGCTTGGATTCGCAGGCACAGCGATGAGAAGACGCAGCTGTTTGCCTTTTCTCCGCCAGACTTGACTTTAAGAACAAACATCTCTGACATTTCCAAAGTCGCGGCGTGGCACATTGCATCAATACACTCCCTTCTCATTCCATTTGGACCGAGCTGCTATTCTCTTTCATTGTCGTTCCTTTATTTCAAACCCGCCTCCCCCTCCTCTTCTCTTCGGTTGCGGGTCCTTGAGGAGACCCCAGTGACGGCGCTCACTTCATCACAATCGACTTTCATTCAAACATCTTAAATAGCTCAGATAAAGGAGAGCGGGGGAAAGAAAGAAAAAAAAAAAAAAAAAAAAAGACTAACAAACTTTTTGACAGTATCATTTTCGATTGCACGGCCCTGACAACAGAGGTGAAGAGATGAGAGCGGCATGACGGAAGGCGTCTTGTTCTCGTGTGATCTCCTCTCGAGCAAGCACCTGCATTGATGCCAACCTTGAAACTGCGGCATCACGCCCGCCCTTCTTTGGTCTCTTGAAGAACCCCTCCCCCGAGCGAGTTGGATCTCGGGACACGCTAACTCAATCTCAAGCTTCGTCGAGACAACACCCGCCGCCGCCTCCTCTTCCCCTTGCGCTCGTCTGTCTCGGCTTTCATCCGAGTAATAGATGCAAGCAGGGAGCGGGGGAAGAGTGAAGAGTCACAACTCGCGAGCGAAATAGATTCTCATTAGAGCCGAAGGCGTCACCGGCAGCTAAGCACCCGGTGTCATCGCTCCTTTTCTCTGGAGGAGCGCAGAGTCCTCTGGACATCACACACCGCCATGGATTGAGGTTAAACAAACTCAATATGGATGTTGGCACATCACCTAAAACAATGTATCCGTGTGTTCAAAACGAATTTCAGTGAGCGAGGTGGAGAAAGAAATAATAATTTGTCCAACACAAGCAAAACAAATAGATTCCCCCCGCTCACGTAACGGAATTGGAAATCCAAAACATTAATTTGACGATATTAGTACGATAAGAGAGGGGGGCTTTTGAAGTTCAAAGTGAACATGCGAGATCCCCGGGGAAACAGAAAAGGAGTGAAGTGAAGACGCCTCCTTTGATGAATCGGTTGCGAACGGAGAAGAAACCTCGGGACTAATTACTTCTCCTCAGCATCGGCGGCATCGGTTGAAAACATATACGTAGCCGTGGCCCCTACAGAAATAACACGGGCGGGTCAATACTAGTTACTAGAGGCAGAGCAGGACCCCACCAGGTGTTTTTTTTTTTTTTAAAGATGGGGCAGGCTGATAAAAGAGACAGAGAGCGCATTGCCAGATATCGATTCTGCCCTTCACTTGGGGCGTGTGTGTGTGTGTGTGGGTGTGTATGTGTGTGTGTGTGTGTGTGTGTGTGTGTGTGTGTGTGTGTGTGTGTGTGGCGGGGGGGGGTTGGGAATATATTGCACTTTGCATTTAAAATGGTCTTGGGCCATCCAGTAGTGGCAAAATACACCTAAAATGCGGTGGTGGTGGTGGTTAGTTCATGCTGCTTCACTTTCATGTGGAAATAAACAGCCAGAAAGCTGACCTTTTCGTCTAGCAATAAGTGCAGGCTGGGTCCAGAATTAACAAGGTAACAAAGTTAACAACAAAAAAAACAACAAAAAAAAACAACAATTAAATCAATTTTCCAAATGGTAAAAGCCTGCCTATAGAGAGATAGAGAGATAGATAGATAGATAGATAGATAGATAGATAGATAGATAGATAGATAGATAGATAGATAGATAGATAGATAGATAGATAGATAGATAGATAGATAAATTGTTGGATCCTTAGTCTTCAAATCACCCTTTTGGCTTTGGAATTTCCCACCATGTCCACCACTTTGTAAAATAAATGGTTGGTGCATCTCGCCATTCATTCTACATTCATGTTTAATAATAACAGCTGTTTCCTCCAAACAGTTACATACAATGATTTCAACAGCTTAGTAATGACCAGTAAGTTATTACTTGTCATCATAAGTCACAGAAATATTCAGGGAACATATGTTGCACTGTATGTCCATGTGTGGGTGAAGTGTGTATGTATGTATATGCCTGTGTGTGTGTGTGTGTGTGTGTGTGGGGGGGGGGGGGGGGTTGTCCTATATAAAAGGCATTAGTGGCCTACCTGACTGACATTGGCTGGTGTGAGAATCATGTCTAGCACTCCAGACCAGCCAGCGACCACTCCCGTGGGGACGGCATAGGCCAGCACAATCATCAGGAACCGCAGGTTACTGAGAGGGGGCAAAGGGACACAAGAAAGTCAAACACAAGAAAGAAATCCACGGAGAAAGAAAAGATCCTGAAAGACTGCACTCATTCAGGCTACAGTACATCGGCATCTTCACGGTTAAATAGAAATCTTTTAAACTGGTATGAATTGGAATTGACCGACGACATCGCAAATATCATGAAAGGTTGAAACGTCTGTTGAACAGCTGAAGGCAAAGGCACATACAGTATTAGTACGGAAACAGATTTCCAAAAACAGATAGTTGTGGACACCAGGAAGAGTAGTCGGTGCCGAGGTAACAACAAACAGGGTTCCTAATATCCAATAAACAGTAGGTATTTGAGCAATGAAAAGAGCTGAAGGATTGTTACAAACACCGGACCCCCACATCGACATCCTGTAGACTTTTTGTATGGGAATTTTGATTGAACAAAGAGCGGTTTGCGATAATCCGCTCTCTGGCAACCAGGGAGGCAGAGCTGATCTTCCAAATGATCCTGTTTGGTTTCAACTGCGTCTCTGCATAAAGAACGTCTCTGTGCAGCTTCGGAGATGAAACGCTAAGAGCAGAAGAGCCACAAGTCCGTTTCCCTTCTGCCCCGCGCCACCTTTTGGAGGCCCGGCATCCACCTCCTTTACATTATCTTTTCTGTCTGGCACAGCAACCTGGCCGCTCTCCATGCCACCGAAGCAGAAGATCCATGGCCGTGCAGAGCGTGCGGACAGAGAGATAAGCGGCCGCCGGGCACAGAGGGAGCTGAGCTGTCAGGACGCCGGAGAGGCCAGCGCCGCGGCCGAGCAGCGCTAAAAGGAAAAACCGTCTAGACAATTCTATCCCGCGGATCTCTACGGTTCCAGGACGATCTGGGGACAGACTACGGATGTGGCCGATTTAGCCCACTAAGGCGGTGCCACCGTCCAAAAGTGGCTCAATCGGAAAAAGTCGCTGCCAGGATGAGGGGGCTCCATTAACTCTGGCTGGCTGAATCGGTGGAGCCACACACCCACACTTCCAGGGTCAGGGGGTTCAGTTCCCCCGTGCAGAGCAATAGGTAGAGCATGACATAACAGAATATCCATAAGAAGGTGGTAACAAGGATAACAATGAGTCTTGAAGAACCAGTCCCACCCTTTGCACCTTTTTGGCTACCCATTGGGATTAGAAGGAGAAAATAACTGCATCTCCCTCTATGTAAACATCTATATACAAAACTGACATCTACAGATAATAACAGTGAGAAGACAGTCATTGATTTATTCATTGCTCTTTGTTTAAAGCAAAGCCAGATAGACAAAGAAGATTAGAGCGTCACTGAGTTCCAAAATTAAAGCATGAAAAGAGAAACAGAAGGCAAACATGCAAGATTGGTATCGGGGCTCGGGTATCAAAGCACTTCTGGCACACGAGCACAGTCTCTCATGCCTGATATCGGAATCCGTAACAGGATCGTTTTTTTAGTTTTTTTTACTGCGTAGGACTGAGCAGTCTGTTAACAGCACATCAGTTGAGTTGACTGAGAAGTCACCACTTTACACTTTATTAACATTTATATGAGTTTCTCCAGTCACAGGGGCAGTGCATAACACATAATGAAGCAGAATGTGTGCATAGATTTGACATTTACACGCCTGCCCTAACGCAAGCAGCACAGACACACGCACACACACACACACACACACACACACACACACACACACACTTATGGCACTCCTCCAATCACCCACAACCCAATTACAATCACTCGTGACACTTGCGCTAATCACCTCCGCCCAGTTTTGTGGGATGGTGATTTAAATGGCCATCATCCCCTGATTAAAACTAGCGTCTGAATGAATATTGTTGTCGCAGGGCCGGCAGAGTGAGGCGCCGACTTCCGAAGACTGTTTGGGCTTTTTATTTTTACTTTTGTTTAATGATAGGGTTGTGCTCGATGCAAGCGGCCTCCTGAGTGTTATCTCGCCTGGACATCTGGCAAGGACTCTTGGCTTTCCTCACCCCCCCCCCACCCCCCCGCCGGGGCTTCTAACATTAAATACCTGGGCTGATAAAGTTTTCAGACACACACACTATGAAAGTTATCTCTTTTGAGTTTCAAACCCGCTATAAAAGGTCTGGTCTGGAAGGTCTGGAATGTGCAATCTATACAACACACACACACACACACACACACACACACACACACACACACACACACACACACACACACACACACACACACACACACACACACACACACACACACACACACACACACACACACACACACACCTTGCAGCACTTCAGACAATGTATTATGTTTAGCTACATACAGTAAGTCTCTCGACTCCGTAAAGAAGAAAAAGACAAAAACATGACTAGTTTCTCCCTCAGGAGCCAAGCTTGTACCGTGAGGCTACTTGGCCTTGGGAGGCCCCAGTGATGGAAGACCCTCTCTGCCGTCCTCCCGTCACCAACAGCAGGAAATCAATATCCATGCACGGCTCTGCTTTTCCCCCAGCTGAGAACTTATTTGGATCGTCCAATGTAAGCAAACTCAGATGCGGAACTCTGAGAGCAGGGCTCTCATCTGGGATGGGGGGGTGGGGGTGGGGGTTGGGGGGTTGGCGTTGAAATATTTCAGAGAGCCTCGAAGCTGGCGGCATCATCAGCTAAGTGCCATTTGTCCTTGGCAGGTCGGCGATCGATGCATCAGAACGAGGACTCTCCGCGCCAAAGTGAGCATGATTGGTGTAGCGGATCATCAATTCTAAGTTTTTAGACTGCCTTTCCACTCACCCACCGTGATCAGCTATAATGATAAGCCCCTCCCCACCCCAGCCTACTCGGTAGGGGTGGGGAGGGGGGGTCAACAGGCATGGAATTGTTACCTACTGTTCAAATGCTGGCAAGTTGGGAGAGGATGGATGGATGGATAATTGACCAGTGACCTTGACTGTCATTTGAACTGTCATGGATTCTGACTCGAACTTCCCCCAGTCCATCTGGAATTCAGTCGGTTGCAAACCACACTGGCTCAGATACGCAGAGACACAACTCCTGTGTTTCGTCTCCAGTCCCTGTGTCAGAATCCCGAGGCCTCACGGCTGCGGAACTGAGATATAGGAGGCCCCCGGAACAGAAGAACTGGAAAGCTGCCTATCACAAGAGGAGCAGATAGTGCTACGCTCTCCGCGGGACGGCGCGGTCAACTCAGGACATGCGTCAGAGGTTTCCAACGTTAAGGATTAATTGATATCTGCCCGTTGCTACCATCGGCTTCAGATGGCTCTGAGAGGGATCTGAAACCCCCATGTGTTACTATGAGGCATGGAGAGAGAAGGAAGGCCAAGCCAGTGTAGTGAAGTTATTTCTCGCCGAGGAGCAACGTAGTACGCGCTGGCCAAATTTGCAAGCCTGGGGTGGCTCTCTGGCATCTACCAACCCGCTCTCACCCTCCCCTGTTCTCCAACCCTTTAATCCCCGGCCACCGCCTCCGGTCTGCACTGTCAGTCCTTAGACAGCACTGACTCCTAGGGACCCTGCATGAGCACGCACTTCACAGGACCCTCACCTTCCAGCCTATTTTCAACTTAGGGGCGAGTACACAGAACTTTCTTGGCGCCAAACATATTTGCTGGCAGATGACAGATTGCAGAGACACACACACACACACACACACACACACACACACACACACACACACACACACACACACACACACACACACACACACACACACACACACACACACACACACACACACACACACACACACACACACACACACACACACACACTCGCTGTAGGACTACTTCCGCCTCAATGTGTCCCTTTCAGAAGAGAACAGTAAACACAGACAACCCCAGACGATGGTCCATTACTAAAACAAGGGTATAGTCTATGTCGTGCCACGGCTTGGTAATTAATCTGGAGGGAAGGGTGGGATTTCTTTGATGCCCCAATAACGAACAGCCCGAGCAGATGGTCGGAGGCAGGCATGGCCGGTGTCACGCTCGTTAGCATTCCTTATCTCGTTTGAGTCTTGCACCCAAAGTGAGATTCTGTCACTTTCGCTGACTTTATGAGACAAGTGTGTGGAGCATCGGCAAACATAAAGCAAGGCGGCAGTTGATGACTCGTCGACCTGCTAGTTTTGCGTGCGCTCCAAAGGTGGAGTGGAAAAATAACCTCCTCCGGTCATAGAAGTCGTCTCTCCACTCCAACTCGCTTGGAGATATACGTAAATGTGATTAAATATTTTCATAAATAATTTTTCTGCTACAATAATTATTATTTGGTGACTGACAAAAAATATGTTGTCCACGACTAGTGGACACAGTAGGCTACCAACAGCACCGACTAGTGGTTATAGTAGTCGACTAGTTGGTGAAACCCCTACCCAGAGTAGAGTCTGATATGCTAGAGGAGGAAAAGAAGCTGGAGTGAATGTCAAAAGGGGTGCAAAGGTTTCTCCTCACTTTCCGAGCATACCCAAGTAGAGCCATTGCATGTGGCTCCGGCATGGGATTTTGTATTGAAGTGACCACCAATACAAATATTGTTTTCATATGGTTTCAGATACCAGATACCGTCAGTGTGTCAGTAATGGTTAACCACCAATAAAATGTCCCGTTCTCCCATACATGGTGTGAAACCGGTCGGTCTTTCAGGTGTGTGTCTACCTCAGCAGTCTGCAGATGCTGCTCCTGTAGCTGAGTCTCTGGCTGGCGGCGGCCACGCTGGGGGGCATCGGGGGGCGCGACGGGAAGTAGAGCAGGACCACGCAAAAAAGCACGACGATGGCACCCAACTCTGATGGACAGGCGACGGATGAAAAGACAACAAAAACCAAAAGGTGTGCAGGTTATTTTTCCCCAGATAAAAGAGTCATTAACATAAGCAGCAGATCCAGGTGCACCTGACATTTTGCTAAAAGGTCAGCGGAACCACAATTGGAAATTCTCCCGACATGCTGTCATCCCGGAGCGAACAGAGCAGCGAACAGCAACACGGACAATCAAAAAAATGAAAGCGAGCCGGTAGCTGGCAAAGAAGCTTGAGAGGGCTTGAGTGTTTGGGATGTTGCGATTAACCGGTTTCACTATTGCCAGCGCTTAAAGTGGTAATCCTTAACATCGTCGGTGTTGGGTGTAGAGAATCCCATTGGAAGCTACCAAGTTTTTGTGGTCTATGTGGATTCGTCAAGTTCCCCGCACATCATGTCGCACATACATTGAATGGCTTTTTCTTGTAAGTGCCAACTAAATAGAGTATGACATAGGGGTGTGCGATATGACCATATTAGATTAAAGCAATTAAAAGGTCTCCACGATCTGCCTTTACAGAGAGATCGTTAGTATCACGCGACGTTGCACATTCTATCAGATACAGTTCTATGGCTCTACACGCTTTGGCATCATCCAAAGTTGTTTTCTTCGCCAACTCTTAAAATCACACTATTTGCTGGTCCGTGATTTGTTAACCAGAAGGGGTCGGAATGCTGCCGTTTCGGTGGCAGAAAAAAAAAAGACATGGAACGTATGCATGGAGCACACAACGGGGGCGGGGGGTACACGGGTCTTCTTTTGTTACGCTGAATTAGTAAACGTAAATAAAAGATTTTTAATCTAAAATAGAACACACTATTTCTATTTGTTTTGTATGGAGAAACGGGAACTCGGACACGAGTCAGCACTCTGCCAGCCTGGAATGGGAGCCATTAATAGATAAAATAATACAAGACAGAATAGTAGGATGATCCTATAACGTATTTGTTAAATATGATCCAGAATCATCTCACTTTGGTAATAACATTACGAGCCAAGTATGGTGAATCGTTTTATGTTGCGGGCCGCCCACCCGCCCCAAAAACAAAAATAATCGTATTGATTACCACTTTAAACGCGTCACAGTTTCATAACTGTAGGAATGGTGGAAGCTATGGTATTCAGCTTTGCATTCAACACCGCCCTGCGAAAACTTCTCTTGTGACTGGATAGTCTTGGTGAGTAAGCACGTGTGAGTGCCAAGTGGCTGTGGCTGCACACCCACGTTCAAAGGAGATATGGGATATTGTACTGCTTATAGAGATAAACTTTTTTTCCTGTAACATCCACTGTAAGTCAATTAAATCCACTCCAAATCCAATCCGATCCATTTTAAATCCACAAGCGATGAATCTAACACTTTCGCCTCAGGCGATTATTGTTTTGCATCGCAAAGGCTGCTACAGAGGATTCAAAAACGCATCTTCTTTTGCCCCATTTCAACATAAAACGTTTCATTGTAAAGAATCGTATGTGTATTTTTTTATACCAGAACTGGGTGTCGTGTGCATAATAAATGACCCAATAATGATCATAAAGACGGTGACATTTCCCCAGACTATAACTGCACCGTCAAAATCTCAGACACGGACATTCTGGGCGTCTGGTCGGGTTTCTCCACCGGCGTCTAATTTCTTTGAAAAGAAGCCCCAAGGTACCGCTGTCCAAGTGTCCCTGTTATAATACGCTGAATGATTGAACTGGAGTTGCACATTACCCTGCCGGGGGTTATGTGGCACCAGCCACTGATTTCTCACCTCCTCTCGCCCCCTTCTCCCAATATCAATCTTTTCTCTTTTCATTTTGAATTTGGAGAGGTTGTTGATGGCTGCCAAAGTCGAGGAATTGTTTTCGAAGTCTGCAAGAGAGAGCGCCCGGGAATCTTAATTCCCCCAAATGTCGTCAAATACCCGCGTAATCTCCTTGCTGACCTCAAAAAGATGTCTGTCTGTTCTCCCAAAAATAAGAAAAAATTGAATAAAAAAATAAAAGATTAACACAAATGGTTCGACAAAAGCTAAAGCCGCAAAGCGATACCATATCGAGGATTCTGTTTGCTTGTTTTTTTCTTTGTTTTGTGTGTGCATTTAATTTTCTGAATCAGTTAAGCAGAACAGTTGATTATGAAGATTATAGCTGTTTTATTTTTGTTCTTTTATTTGGGGGGTGGGGGTGGTGGTGGTGGTGGTGGTTGGGGGGGGGTGGGTTGTTTGTGTCTTTTGAGGCCTGACTGCAATAGTTTTTACATCATGTCAGGGTGACGGTGATGACAGGCCACAGAATTTTGTTTTTGTTCCTACTCTAATAAGGCTACTTAAGACTTATTAATTAATAAACAATTTAATCTAATTCAAGTTATAAATAAGTTTGGAATGCTATTCAAAACAACCGTAGTACATCTTGGACTGTTTTTTTTTTCTTTTGCAAACGTCGGTCACCTTCCGCAAAGAGATGTGCAGGGTTGCCAGGTCATCTGTGAGTTTCCAGCCTGAGGATTGCTCAAAAACAGTGATGCCGACAATCCTGCAGCAAGTGGAAAACTGATTCATGCCAGCGCTCATTTTCACGCACTGTGTTCGCTTTTACAGTGTTTTTTCATTAAGTCGTACATGTCGCAATTGCTGTATTAGTGCCAAATAGGTGCCATCTGCCATCCTTTGGAAGCAAATCATGGAGGGTTCCACCCACATCCCACGTGCAAATGTAATAAGAAGGAGTGCTGAGCAAATGCTGAGTTTGCTAAACATCTTTATCAATCTAAATTGTACCCTTTTTTCCTACTTCTCACCGTGTTGTACACCTCCCAGCATTATCCGTCTGCAAAGACACTACCACAGTTTTTAGAAGCAGCCATCTCCACAATGACCCCATAATATTTTTTAAGCTTAAGCTTCTTTCTCTCTGTAATTAAAAATCCTACATGATCCACACTTGCGACTATTGCAACTCTAAACAGTTTTCAACTTACCGCTGCAAGGTGAATACAAAGCTAAATTGAGACTACAGCTCACAGTAGACAAGTTCCATGAGTTTAAAAATGACAACATTGCCACACGTGACAGGAATCCTACAAGTATTTTTTATTTATTTTTTATTCGTTTGTGATTGGAGCAGACAATGAGGCATACAGTCTTGCATATTTTCATTATAAGACATGAAGGGTGACTAAATGAATAAATAAATGTCTTCCACTAGCGTCATTTTCAAAATTGGTATCAAATATAATTATTTTCCCAGTATCATTATGGGACAGAATATTAACGACATGGCGGAACTTGTTCCGCAGCATGGGTTTCCTTCATTAAGGTATTTATTGAGCCGGGAATTTATGTAACCCTCCATAATCTCCCATATTCACCTCCCTCCCTCCTTCCCTCGTCCTCTCATGGTCGCTACCCACCTGCGTACATCACCAGCTGGATCCGGTCCCGGATGTATTTGTCGCCCGACGCCGGGGCGGATTTCACCACCAGCGTTTGATTGGGGGCGGGGACCAACAGGGGTCCCACCACGAAGGAGGCGGCGGCCCCCAGGTAGCTGACGAGCGAGGCCACAGCGGTGGCGGTGGCCCTCTGGTCCGGGGCAAACCAGGTTGTAGAGAGCAGGGGCCCGGCGCTCATGATGGTGGGGCCGGCCAGACCGTTCAGGAGCTGCCCACCATGGATCAACCTGCGCCGGGTGGACAGGACAGAGACCATTGTTGCGGTTTTAAATGACACTTTTTTCGGGCAGCAACACACCAAGAAATTATTTGATGTGGTTAAGATTGGTACATTGCTGTACAGACAATTGGCATAAAAAAATTACCAGTCTGAAGAAATATAAACAAAAATAGCAAAATGTACAAAAATAAAATAGCCAAACATATGAAGAAAATAGCCAAATAAGAGTCAGTTGTTATGAGTCGTTGCCCAAAGTCTGTGACAGTACTTAGTTGAGCTTTAACTCATTCCTTTTACTTTTGACTGTAATAGTACCAAAAAAATTAGGAATTGCCTTGAAAGATGTGGTCTAGTGCATCCAGAAAAATATAGCCAGAAGGAGTAGTTCAAACACTTTAACCCTGAAATGAATGAACGTTTAGTGATAAGTCGGTAAAGCCGGCCTCGGCGGGTGCCAATGAAGCACCGGGTGTAACCGGGCATATCGGGTATGTAAACAAACCGGGCCTCTCTTTAAACCGTCCCTGCAGTCCCCTCGAGCACTAGTAGGGGCTGAGTTGTGCCTGACAGATGCTGATGAACTGCAGGATGCTGTTGGCACCCCCCCCCCAAGCCAGTCGGCCGCCAGAGACGGCACACGGATTGATTGATTGTCCACAAGCTCAGCGAAGACACTGTCCATTCAGAGCTGTCTGAGATGGGCGCGGCGGGGTGTCAGGGAGAGGGAAAGACAAAATTAGACAAGTGACTGAGGAGGATTGGGGGGCAAGGCTGCTGATTTTAAGTGCCGGGCTTGGTTCTGTGATTCTTAATATTGTTAATTTGCCCAAAGACGGAATATTAAGCAGGACTCAACGATAAGGATTGCCTTCCGGCCAGGGGCCACTTGAATTAACTTGCACAGAAGAGAGAAAGGGGAAGCGGCATTAGATTGGAACAGCTGTAGGAAGGTTTCAGAATGGCAATCAAGACTCCTGTGAATGAATTTCATTTTGTAATAAAGGCTTGGTGTATAGTGCTGTGGTATACACTAAGCCTTTAGACCTTTAAAAAGGTCCTTCAAGTTTTGTCCTGACAGAATCTAACATTCTATTTGGTTCAGTGGACAAGGTCAAAGAGTAGAAGAGGTCAAGGTCCGAATTAAATCTAACCCTGGTAGCCATCTGAATATACACCGATCAGCCACAACATTAAAACCACTGACAGGTGAAGTGAATAACATTGCTCATCTCGTTCCAATGGCACCTGTCAAGGGGTGGGATATATTAGGCAGCAATTTAACAGTTCTTGAAGTAGATGTGTTGGAAGAAGGAAAAAGCTCAGGTGTTTACAGAATGCAGTGGTTAGTATCTACCAAAAGTGGTCCAAGGAAGGACAACCGGTGAACCGGCGACAGGGTCATGGGTGCCCACAGGCTCATTGATGTACGTGGGGAGGGAAGTCTAGCCTGTCTACCCCGATCCTCCAGAAGAGCTACTGTAGCACAAACACTGAAAAAGTCAATTCTGGCTATGGTAGAAAGGTGTCAGAACACATAGTGCATCGCAACTTGCGACGTATGGGGATGCGTAGCTGCAGACCGGTCAGGGTGTCCATGCTGACCCCTGTCCACCACCAAAAGGGGCTACAATGGGCATGTGAGCATCAGAACTGGACTATGGAGCAATGGAAGAAGGTGGCCTGGTCAATGAATCACATTTTCTTCTACATCATGTGGATGGTTGGGGTTAGGGTCAGATCCGATCGAGCATCTGTGGGATGTGCTGGAACAACAAGCCTGATACATGGGGGCCCCACCTCACAACGTACAGGACTTGAAGGATCTGCTGCTAACGTCTTGGTGCCAGATACCACAGGACACCTTCAGAGGTCTTGTGCAGTCCATGCTTCAACCGGTCAGAGACGCATGAGGGGAACCAACACAATATAAGTGGTTATTAGTGGTGGTTTTAATGTTGTGGCTGATCGGTCTATGTACATATAACGCTAAATGACAGTGACAATGAAACAACAAAAATACTGCTGACAGACACCTAAGAGAAAAAAGTACCGTCCAGCAGTCTCTTCGGTGTTCCTACGCTACTCCGTCTCCGCCCATCTACATTTTTGCTGTCTGCTGCATCGGTGGATCTAACGATAAACGTCTCCTGACAGCAGACAAAGAGCCCTAGCAAGTGACAGGTGACTGATCGACAGAAGAACAATTCCCCTCTGGCCCTTTATCTCTCCCTCGTTGAACACCTCCAACCTGCTTCATCGCACTGAGCGCTCTCATATCCAAAGTCATTCATACTGTTCCACTACTGCCCTCCATCCTCATCCTGCTTAGACGTTTTCCAATTCTTTAGCATGAAATTGGGTTTTCTGTTAACATTCCATGACATATTAATAAAAAATATATTTAAGTCATGTCTAACTTGACATATAGATATACGATATAGACAGACAGACAGACAGACAGACAGACAGACGCAATAAACCTAAGAATTAGTTGAGAAATTGGCCATATACAATTGACAAAAAAATACAATAAACCTCAGAAATTAGCAATTAACAATAAAAAATAAACCAAACAATTAACCAGAAAAATAAACAACAAATACAATTGACTGTATGCAATAAACCTATTGATAAACAATAAATATAAACCTAACAATAAACCGGAAAAATAAGCCTAAAGATAAACAACGAACAATAGAAGTGTGGCAATTAAGTTAAGTAGAAGTACAAGTACAAGAAAATGCAACCTGTTTGGTTGCAAACCTTACTGAAACAAGTAATAAGCAAATATTGGGTTGATTATTCCATGCGTTAGGGAAAACTAATGAGTTAGTTTTGCTCCCCAAAACAGAAAGATTGAAATGTTTCACATTGTGTGAATAGCCTGGCTTTGCTCCTACTAAAGGACCCCTGTGGGCTCATTTGCACACACACCAATCTCAATCTGCTGAAGCCGTGGGGATCGGGGAGCTGATAATGATCTAGACGGCCTTCACGCCGTAGGGGTTGGGGTTAGACGACCCACAGCGGCTCTTCCTCTCGTTGGATGCAAAAGACCCTTCCTCGCTCAAACAGGGTCAGTCAGGAAATGAATTGGGATTCAGAGTCAGTGCGGTTAGTAAGTCCTATAAAGGGGTTTTCGGCTTCTAGAGAAGCCTCAGGAAGAGTGCTCTTGGAACAAATCCACATGACAACCATCAAAAAAGTGCAGCTTCTAGACAAAGAGTCTTTAAAAGAAAAGTTAGGACACCCGACTCATCGAGGGCCATTAGGAAACAGGACGACGGGAAAGGAAGCGAGAGAGGGGCGGGGCTACCTTCAGTGAGGGATGATTTAACCTAATCAGTATTGATGAGCGCCATCAGAGGGAATCTGAAGGAAAATGGGACGCCAGCGGTGCAATGAGATCATCCTCCACCCTTCTCCTTCCGTCAGCCGCAATGCCCCCACCGTCGTCGAGTCAAGGCCACTCCAATGTCTTCCACGGAAACATAGCGTTCACAGTCTTCTGATATGACTAATCACTACACAACCGCTTTGTATGGAATACGTGATGGAGGGGCAGGGAGTTTGACAGCGGGACGAGGGAGGTGGCTGTTATGGATTAGAGAACCAGGAGGGTGGCGATAGATAGTCGGCTTTAATTTCACAGCTGAGGCTAATCGGCGGCAGTTGAAGCGGCAAAGTCCTTTCTTGCAGCGATACGTGTCACGCCGCGCCTCCGGCCGAGCCCGGCCTTGTTCACAGCAGCTGCTACCACCTTTCAAGTCCACCACTCTCTTTGATTCAACAAGTAAAAACAAAAGAGGGGCTTTACTCCCCCCCCGGAGAGGAAATCAGAAGAAGAAGAAGGGGACAGGACGGGGGACGGGGGGTGAGGTTCCTGGTGGGGAACCGCCCGTCGTACATGAAACAGCCGCAGCAACACCTCTGCCCACACAAAAAAGAAAGCCAGAAGAAAACTTAACAGATCAGCAGGGGGTGGCCGTCTGGTGAGCTTCCCTGGGAGTCTTAGAGCTGTCTGACTGCAGCCGCCGTGCACCCGTGCAGGGGAGCGAGGGAGGAAAAATCAAAGGCTGCACTCGATCGCTCCAGCGATAACCTTGAACTTGGCACCAAATCCACTCCTCTAAAAGGTTGGATCCTCGACTCACCCGTTCACCCAATAAGCAAATCGAAATCTACTTTGAGACGGCATTCCCACTCTGAAAAAATGGGAGGATATTTATAGGCCAAGCAAACACACAAACACACATACACCAGAAGTTCTTAGGCTGTGGCTACAGGGTGGATTTGTTTCCCTTGCCAAGACAATGCAGAGACTGACACCTACTGGTGCTGTTAGGAGGCACTTGATTGGTGATAACGCCGTCATCAAATTCCCCATGATGAAACAGAGTCCCCTACACGACATTCTTATTAGCTGTGCAGCTGTGCAAGAGTAATTCAATTTGTCTTTGGAGCCACAAACTAAATTCGAGGGTGAGCACACGCCAAACCACCACTGCAAACAAGACCTGAGTAAAGGGGAACTGGCAGCTTTGCAAACACAAAGCACAGTGTGTGTGTGCGCTTGAATTTGAATTGCTTTAAAATGAGCGGGCCTGCCGTTCTCTTATGTTGTTTTTGATAAATGCAAACGAGCCGAAGGGCGAGGCGGCAGAGGGCCTGCTTTACTCCCCGCGGTTTGCCTTCCAACGCCGCTTAACCAGAGAACCGCAGATGGGGCTGACCTGAGGCGGGTTGCCCGTGCCTACGAGAGCCAATTAGTGGAGGCCCGGTTCAACCTGCTGCATATTGTCTGCTGCGTGTGATGCTAATTGAGACGTTTTGCAACAGGCCTCGCTGAACGTGGTTAAGTAATGCCGAAAGACTGGTAGCACTTCTTTCCTTCTTACTTAGCATCAATAGCGATTCAGAGTGCTTAACTTTAAAATTTTGGCCGAATACCATCCATTACTGTAACCGGACTGTATGGACTTCCGGTACTGGACCGTTATGCTGCATTCACATGGAACACGGTAGACGGCAAATGGCACTTTGTGAATGGCTTGGGGGAGGTACCACAGAAAAACGTGGCGATATGTTTCTATGGTGATGTAACAACACACCAATAAAATAGATTTAATTAAATGATTGGGTGTCTGTTATTATATATAAGAATTTTAGTAATGCATGTAGCTATAAAATGCAGCTTACCATTAATATTTTATTGCAAGCTTAAATGTTAAATTCCCTCCAGAACGTATTGTTATTCATAGTTGTTTAACTTTACACAAGCAGCTATAAAGCATCATATTCCTCTCCAAGCAGGTTTGACAATGGATTATTTTGCATTATGGATATATTTATGGATATTGATATACAGCTTTGAGAGAGAGTGCATCTATCGAGATATTTCCAGGAAGTGATCATTGTAATGTAAACTGAGTAATCAATGGCTGATCACCTGGATTCCACTGGCAATAGAAGCCCTTCTTTTATTATAAATTATTGATATTTTATTATATTATTATACAAGTAATAACATAGAGCTGCAACTTTATCTCCAGGCCAACCGTGCCACCACCACATACTCCATCTACTTCCTCACTACAAGCACCAAACAGCATGCAATTAAAAAAATAGAAAAAAAAGCTTTTATATCAATCCATGGGCTTTAGTTAAGCCATTTAAGTGTGATATTCCAGAGAAAACTGCATCTACCAGGCCAACTTCAAAATTCCAAGTCTCCGGTGGTCACAGCAGACATGCGCAGCGGTGTCGGCTCTTCTCCTACATAACATCTGGCTGTAATTCCTTCACGGAGGACAGCAAAAAGTCAAAATATTTTAACTTTGCACAGCAAATGTGGTGTACCGTTGCCAGTCTTCTCTGTCAGTCTGCCGTCATGCTCTCGTCCACTAACATGACTTCCGGTTTGCTGTCTCCTATATACCAAATTCCATGTGAATGCAGCATTAGTTTGGGATCAATATGATGATTATTATTATTATTTTTTTTTTTTTTTTTAATAAATCGTCATCATTACCCTTTTCTTCCATTTGTGTATCGAGTATACCCTCCGATTGTACTACCTAGCCTATGGTGGCCATACCATAGCACCCATACTTATATAAATAAAACTTCAACTCCACCCTTCCTCAAGCTCTCGTGGAGACCGATCAGTGCAATGATTCTCTGAATACTGTATGTAACAAAGTGACAATGCAGGGTATACTGTAGTATAGTCAACCGGAAGTCAGCGCAGCTTCCTGAATATTGACTATAGTGGTATAATTTACATGCAATATCTAATAATATATAATTATAAATTATACGCATACAAATAATTTATCCTGTGCATAGAATCACACCTTGCCGGCTATTTGTGTATGTTTAACAAACAATTAGGGGTCCAGCCCGAAGGGCGGAAACCCTATTGTTTTTGTTCGGATTCTTATTCTCCTAGCCATTATCACCGGTCAAAGTGCGTGGCACTCAGAAACCATCGAACCCACTGACACGAATGAATGAGATTTGTTTTCGGGGGAGTCCACACATGCTGTGGTCCAACTTTGATACACATCTGTGACTATATCTGTAGGAGGAGTACATAAAAAAACGTTTTTCCGCAGCCGACGTATCGGAGGTAACCGAGCGAAGGGACTGGAAGTAGTGGAGAACAGCGCTTGGTCACATCATCATCCAATATGGTGTATGTGCAGGGTATGACTCTGAAGGGGCCGCAAGCCAACCCGCAGCACGTGCAGCGGCTGCTCGCCGATCAGATGCTGGATGCGGAGAGAAAGCACCCAGACTCCTTAGTTATCGTTCTTGGGGTAGGATTTTCGCAGGATCGAGACGAGAGACAGCAGGAATTGATGCTGTGTGCATGGGAACTCGGAAAACTGTTATTCGTGTCGGTAGTCCCCAGGTCTTTTTTTTTTTTAAACCCGGGTCAACCCACTTAAAATAGGTGATTGATACCTTTCCCATTGCCAGGAGAAATGCAGTTTTTTCTGGTGTGTCACGTCACAAACACTTTGGAAAATGGGTATGTCATGGTTCCAGTGTGATTGAGAACAAAACCGTAGAGGAGATAGGAACTTATACAAACAACGACATAAAACTGTACAAGTTGCAAAAAACTATTTTGAGCTGTTCAAAAAAATCGTATCGTTCATAAACGCCCCAACACTACAGTAGAAGCAGCATGGAGTATCCATGCTGCCGTTGCGCACTCGCGCACATGCTGCCAGTGCGCGAGGCCGGTGTGCGCATCCGTCCTTTGGCTACAAGGAGCAGGGACCGGCTTGGGGCAGTGTTGGAGTGACTGAGTCCAGCGTGGGGGTTCTCGGCTGTGCTCCCCACAGAGCGAGCCCCACACAACATTTCACGGTCAAGAATTTATTTTACCGGACAAATTTGAATCTTATCGGTCACGTTTTGATAACAGTCTATATTACAAAGGCAAATATGAGGTTACAGTTGCTCAGACCATGTGACTTCCTGGAGCCGTTGACTGAGTGCTTGCTGTGCCCTCTCACCCCATGGGGAGGGACAGGGCCCCCTGCTACCAGCACGGCTGTCTGCCAGCACACGTGAGTAACAAACCCGTAGCACAATGAAAGTGAGGGCCATCGAGCCTCAACTGAGGTGAGGTAGGATCCCAGCCCTGCGGGCGCATGACTGGCCCGTCTCGCCCGCGCCATCACGGAGGTTGAGCAGCTATGTTTTGTATGAGCATTATTACTGGACATTTTGACCGGCATCTATTTAAAATTTATCGCTTTTTTTTTATCAACTTTACCACGCAAAAAAACCCAGAATCCCCATCTAACGGAAACCCAGAGCCAAACAACAAGCAAGTGATGCGATGCCGTAAAGTGTAACGCACTTTTCCGGCAGTTTTGAACTGGAACACAGAAGTTACATAGTGCAAGAACAGGCGTTCAAAGGGGTGGGTGGGAATGAAAGAGGTGCCATTCTCCATATTACGAGTCAGTGTACCATCAAAATGCTGTTATGCTCTTCGAAGCTGTTATTTTAAGATGGAAGAGTTACATAGTGTTGCTTTGATGGGGGGGAGGGGTGGCTTCCAGTTTACGTTGTGTAGTAGTACTGTACGTTAGTTGTAGTTTATTTTCGTTTTTTGGTATGTTTCCACATTGGTGAACTTGCTGCGACTAACCAGGACCCCGTGCATTGCTATCTGCAGGTATATTCAATTTTATTTTTATTATCATCATAATTTTTTATTTTTTTTCAGACTGTTAAGCCTTTTATTAATGGTAATTTCCTGTGTATGTGAATATACTCATTCCGATTCTGACTGGGGCCCATACGAAATCATTGAGGCGGCGCTGGATAAAGACATGACAGGGATTTCGGAAACATCTCTGAGGATCTCCTGCCACCCCCCATTCCCTCTTGGAACAAATCCACATTACAACCATCAAAAATGCCCCCCGACTTACAATAAACAGTTTTTAAAAATGTGAGAGTAAGAGCTGTATGACACAACTGATAGGAATGCTGACCTTGTGCATAAATCATCACAGTCACCTGGACTGTACATGGTCAACGATCTGAGGTAATAAGTAAAGTATGAAAAGGTTGCGTCTCATGTTGGTGTGCGAGATGTGATAATACAGCGACTCGAGTCATCCAAACCGCCATGCGAGAAAGTGACATTTCAGAAAAAGAGAATATTGCAATGCTGTGAAGAATATTCTCACATTCAATTATGGAATTACACGGCTTCAAATCACCGGGGGGGGGGGGGGTAGTTGGGAGTCTTGTATTTTGTGTTTCTTGCTTGTGTTAACAGGAAGTGTCTTTTAAAATGGGCTTTTTTTTTTTCCCCCCATGTTCGCCGGTTTTCATCGCACTATAAAAGCGCGTCCTGACATGGTAGGAGAAAAAGGTCAGACTAACTCAGAAAAACTAATGGATTTCACACAATCTTTGAAAGCCAAATTATTATTATTTTTTTTATAATACTTGCAACTTCCATAAATCCATGGTTTGAAAGCACTGTCGTTCATTTCGACAAAATAAGTTTTCCCTCCTCCATTAAATTTATATGATAAATTACCTGAGCGTTTTTGGGGGGCTATGAAGTATGAGAGAGATTAGCAATAGGAAATGAAATTGCATTTTTTTTTTTTTCCATAATTCATCATAATTAAAATGACCTTCTCCCGACACCTTGCATTTAATAAAAGGGTGAGACTGCGCTAAACAGAAACACTGAAAATTGAAATTCCAAGAATGACAAGTTCCCTTTTTGTCGTGTTTTATAGATTTTGCGGCTCTATTATGCTGGGTGTTTTGTCAAAGGTTTGGCCGATAAGGACAAAGTCTGGCAAAAAGGACAGAGAGACAAAATAAAATAATCCACAGAATTCTTCCCTCTCTTTGAATGTCCAGAAGGCAGTCTGGCCAGCTGCCCTCCAGCCTTTTATGGGGGGCTCGGCTTTGAAGAAAGGTAAAAAGAAAAAGGACTTTGGCCCAAATCAATACAGCTGAAAATAGCAAAACAACTTTTGAGGCATAAACATTTGTCATCGCCCAATAGTTTAATGGTGAATTTGGCCGTATTGATGTTGGTACGAGTCCAGTTTCCGTTTAGCACCTGATAATGTCGCCTTTTTATTGATGAAATTAAATTGAATTCAAATCTGCTCTGGCTGATATGGCAATGCCCGTTTAAAGAAGCAAACGAGGAAACTGAGCCTTAATTGAAAACAAAAGCTTCAATTAGGATGCGTCCTTTGCCTTGTTTTGCCTTCTTTCCAATACCACGAGGAGGAGGAGGATCCTGATATACCGCCAGCCAAAAAACCACAGGCTCCAATTTGACCGAAGACACAACTGCACAATAGAGATCCACCGTGGAGTCTTACCATCTTTTTAGCGGCTCTTTTCCCAGTGGAACGCTTCTTAGAGCAGCTCCCAGCAGCATGAAGAAGGCGGAGAGCAGGAGGGACACCCGCAGACCTGGAAGACACATATAGTAGGGAGGGGTGGAACTGGGTTAGATTTTGAAAGAATGGACAGGAGTTTAAGAGTGGGTTGAGTCCAGTTTTAAGGCTCCTTTGGGTCCCCACGGGTCAGAAAATGTTCTTTATAAAGTACCATTCCCAAAGACTTGAATTTATTTCATTCATTTATTTCATTTCATTCATTTATATTTAGTTTCTATCTGCATATGACATGGTGAATCCAGCCTCAATATTTCCATTTTATTCCTGTTTAGTTCCCAATATTCCAGAGATTAATACTCAAATATCTCCTCAGACAGGCCAAAAGTTCCTACACATAACTGAGACGCAAGTACGCACATTTTAAACAAAACCATTTCCCTTTTTAAACCTAAAGCACCACTACTCCATGCTCCAACATCTTGTAAACTGTCTACTCTCGGTTTCAGCCATGTGATCACCATTAAGGGAACTCGCTCCAGTTCCCTGCGCTCCTCTTTCCAATTCAGTGGTCACTTGCCGACGCTGTTGCTCGCAGAACGATAAGATAAATAGGAGTGCAGTATGTCAGCCAATCAGAGGAAAATATGGCTGGAATGTGATTGGATTTCCAGAATTTAAAGAACAAAAAAAAAAAAAAAAAGACAAAAAATTTAAATCA
>NC_137210.1:8626154-8786154 GCF_960531495.2 Zeus faber | reverse complement strand
CCCGCACGGCGGAGTTCTGGATCGGACCCCAGAAGTTCCACACCGCGCCCTGCATAAAGGCCAGCAGGGAGAAGAGGGTCAGGACCAGCCACCTCCTGCCGTACACCCGGCTGTACACCGGCACGCTGTTCGTCTCCGGGTTGGACGGTACCACGAGCGGCTCCCGTTCGGCTTCGGTGCTCGATCGGGAACCCATCGCTGCGCGATCTCAGCCCGATTTAAAAAAAAAAAAACAAGTATATATCGGCTTTCACGGTGACACCAACGGGGAACGAGAACGTTACTTTCACAGTCACCCTCGGAAACAACAACAACTCGTTGTCATTTTACAATCGACTGAACTTCACTGCGCATGTCAAGGCGGAAGTCGTTGACGATTTCTGGAAACTGCGGCTGGTCCGCCCGCCATTTTGGACCGAACTCTACGTTCGCTGAAGCTGGGTTTTCGCCGCTGTCACGGACCCAGAATGGCGGCGGTTTCGTCGTAAACAGACGCTATGGACGATCACGTGATCTTTGTTTACTTCCGTTGTCGCCGAGCGCACTCGGTTGCACGTGTCGTGATAGGTGAGAAAAGTTCCGCGAATCGTGTTTCCCTCGTATTTTAATAACCTCAAATCGTTAGTGTGGCAGTGAGCAAAACACTTTTTTTTTCGGCGCCAATAACGGCACATTTATTGGACTGTTCCTTGTTAGAATGTGTCATGTAGGCGTTCGGGCCGACGTTACTTCTGTCAAATGTTGTGTTTTTTGCCTGTATCCACTCCAAAGAAAAGAAAATGGAGCTTGAATTGCAGTGGGCAGTCATAAAACAAGTAAAGGGTTGTTTAGTAGTGGCTGGTTATGGCACAGTAGTAGTTGCTCATGAACTGACCGGTATCCAAAGCCCAATTTTGACAACGACCTCTCTCCCTGTACGTTCTTAAAGTCATGTCCAGCCCTGACGCCACGAAACCCTTCAGCCCCACGGAGGCCCAGAGGATTCTGGGTAATCTGAACCAGCCCGCCGTCTTCCTGGACATGACCCCTGACTGGCCTGTCCGGCAGTGGACTGCAGAGCGCCTGACAGGTTCCCTAGGTGGAAAGACAATCCGGTTCAGACTGGGGAGAAAAGATGAAACTCACGGTAAGACCAGAAGATGAGAAAAAAATGGTCCAAAAAAGCAAATATATATATATATATATATATATATACGATCAGCCACAACATTAAAACCACTGACAGGTGAAGTGAATAACATTGAGTTTTGCACACCTGTTAGATGTAGGTTATTTTATTTTGCATCTGCTTATGGAAGGAAACAAGTGTTTATAGGACTGTATGGAACGAAAGCGTACGTAATGAGGACACCTTCTCTGTGACTCACTCCCTCTCTATGCCTGATGTGCAGAAAATAATCTTAAAGAGTCTACGAGCCGTGCCCTTTTCCTCCGTGCCCGGTCCTCACACTGTTTTTAGTTGTTTTATTTGGAGGAATGGGACACACAGAGAGCCGTGTGCAATTAACACATATCGAAATATAATTGATTCCCCTTATTTATAATTACTCACTGAAGTGTTATCCTTGTGCGTTTTGTACCTTTTTATCTGTTTTATCCTGTTATGGTAATGCATACTGACTGCTTGACTTAAGAATGTCAGTCGACTGGCGGATTTCCAGCTGATGTTTCGACTTGTCAACTTTCAGGGGGCGGCCCTAGTGGTTAGTACCTACCAAAAGTGGTCCAATGAAGGACAACTGGTGAACAGGCAACAGGGGTATGGACGCCCAAGAATTATTGATGTGCATGGGAAGCGAAGTCTAGCACAGAGGAGCTACTGTAGCACAAATTGCTGAAACAGTTAATGCTGACTATGATAGAAAGGTTTCAGAACGCACAGTGCATCACAGCTTGCTGCATATGGGGATGCGCAGCTGCAGATCGGTCAGAGTGCCCATGCTAACCCCTGTCCACCGCCGAAAGCACCTACAATGGGCATGTGAGTGTCAGAACTGGACCATGGAGCAGTGGAAGAAGGTGGCCTGGTCTGATGAATCACATTTTCTTTTACATCATGTGGATGGCGTCTGCTTTGTTTACCTGGGTAAGAGATGGCACCAGAATGCACTATGGGAAGGAGGCAAGCCGGCGGAGGCAGTATGATGCTCTGGGCAGTGTTCTGCTGAGAAACCTTGGGTCCTTGCATTCATGTGGATGTTATTGACATGTCCCACCTACCTAAACATTGTTGCAGACCAAGTACACCGCTTCATGGCAACGATATTTCCTAATGGCAGTGGCCTCTTTCAGCAGGATAATGCATCCTGCCACACTGCAAAAGTTGTTCAAGAATGGTTTGAGGAAAATGGCAAAATTCCCCAGATCTTAATCCGATGGAGGAAAAACAAGCCCGATCCATGGGGGCCCCATCTCACAAATTACAGGACTTAAAGGATCTGCTGCTTACGTCTTGGTGCCAGATACCACAGGACACCTTCAGAGGTCTTGTGGAGCACATGCCTCAACATGTCAGAGCTGTTTTTGAGGCATGGGGGGGGGCTACACAGGTACCTACAGGTAGTTTTAATGTTGTGGCTGATCGGTGTATATATCAAGCTAAATCAAGCTTACTTACAATAACTTAGTGACAATCATACTAAGATTGTCAACTGACTTTAAAATAGCACATTCAAATTATATATTTACAGAAGCTCATCAATCTAAACATGGGGAAAGAATTGCCAAAAACACAAATATAATGTTGGAACTATAAAATAGGATTTTCAATACCAACATGGTGTGCCAGATGGCACCTCAAATGCATGTTCAGTTATTGAGACCAGAGCTTAAATTTGATGTAATCCTTACAATGTATAAATATTTCTAAAGTCATAGCAGATGGTCCAATTTGAAGCCACTAGAGGTCATTCACCTCTGCCGTAAAGCTACAGCAGTGATTCAATTTGCAATCTCAGTATTTCAATTACCATGTTCAACCAACCAAGCCAGTATAAAAATAAGCGTTCAGCCTTGGGACCTTGTATTGTACTTGAGCAGACTCTGACCCACACGACAAATCCTGCAGAGTGCAGGTCATAATGTAGTCCGATTTCAAGCGGCACATGCCAGTCATTTGTAAGAAAAATTTACTAATTTTATCTGTCTCACAGGTGCGAATGCACAGACACAGGGAGTGACCAGCACAAACACACATGCAGGGAGTAGTGGCTAGAGAAATTCAACCTCTGCATTTCTCCCATCCCAGCCGTCCTTTCTCCAGGAGCAATGGGCAGCCCTCACTTTGATGGCACCCAGGGACCAATTCCAGGTGTAGATCCATGTTGTGGTCATGGACAGCAAAGTCTGCATGTTTTTAATTGGGGTCCTTTTTTATATTGGAGGAGACCATGTGAGCAAGGGGAGAACATGCAAACTCTGCAGAAAGTCCCCACTCGGGAGATAACCCACCTGAGCATGGTGCCAACAGCGACCCCACGTGGGAATCAAACCCAGGACCTTTTTGCTGTGAGGCAGCAGTGCAAGCACTCAAAGGAAATCTCTCCATGTTATTGTTCACAAACACGAAGAAAAACATAAAGAAAAATAAGATCTGTATGGAAAACACACACACACACAAAAATAAATTGCAACCTCAGACACATCTCCCTTCCCACCCCTAATCCTCCCTACGAGCACTGCCTAGTTGAGGATTATTGCCAGTCATTTTTTATAAATGTGATGAGTCCTCTAGTCTCTGCCAGTGAAAGTACATTCCTTTTTATTGGATTCCTTAACGCCATGGGGGTTTGCTGTATTTTTCATGTAAGCCATTAATTCAATTTAAGCATTGTTTTTCATCCTCAATCGGTCTTAATGTTTCCATTTAAATAGTATCCCTTGTTACAGAGTGAATCTACCCACAGAGACTATCCTGCAACCAAGGACAGTCGGATCTAACCCCAAAAGGATAATACATCTAAGCATTAACATCAGGCTTTCACAATTTATTTAACAAAATAAACAACAAAACTAAATTCATATCCAAAATGAAACGTGCATAGATGAATTCACAACCCCAAAATCTTTGTGAATCCTAAATCTTTTAACGGTCAGTGTGGCGTGATTGGGCTATTTTCATAGGAGATTAATGAAGTTAATTATTGAAACCGAAATATAATTATCTAATGTTCCCTGTCCGTCCTCTCTCACTCCACCCGTCTCTTTTCATCTGTTTGTCTTTTACTTTCCCCTCACCCTCTCCCAGCACCTCTGTTTGAAACACAGTGTTCCTATTTGGAGGCCAATCTGGAACAGTTCCTCGGATGGACGAGTGGCTGCTCTGGAGCAGATGTAGGAGCTTTCTCCCACTATCCGCACTCAGAGTACTGGGCCTATGCCGACTATAAGTACATCGCCTTGCTGTTCCAGGAGACACCTTCTATGTTTCAGGTAAAAGTCCCCCTATTTTTTTTCACTTTTCACCTCAGAATAAACATAATCCTAATTAAACAAAATGGCGATCATCAGGGAAAGGAAGGGGGAAAGGACCACTTGTTATTGGTGTAAAAAAAAAAACACACTTGTGGACTCCTCCTTAATCCCTTGATTCCAACATATGAGTCAAACTACCCTTGCTTTGGGAATATTTCTATTATTACGGTTCGATAGAGACTTCTAAAATCTCAAGTTTTGACCACCAGCGTTTCATCAAAAAGACTTACTCTACTCAGCAAAATGTGTGTCAATTGCTTCAGTCTTTTTATTTATTATTTCTTTATGTATTTATTTATCTGTCCATGTTTGTTTATTTATTTATTAAAAAAAAAAAAAAAATAATAATAATAATAATAATAATAATAATAATAATAATAATAATAAATAAATAAAAATAATTAATTAATTTATTAAGTCATTATTTTATTTATTTTTTACCACTGACTGAAGGGGTTTAAAATCACCCCCTTTTTGCATGGAGTTTGTAGGTGAGAGAGCTTCTTTGTTAGTTTGATAAGTGACTTTTCCTGAGGTATTAGTGAGCATCAGACGAGCTGGGGTCACGCCAACCGTCTCTGTCAAAGTAACTGATGTTTTCAAAGCGACTCTGTCAGTCAATAGCCTGATGCAAAATGGCTCTACTCAATCTAAGTGTCGACAGTGATGCATGGGTCCAAGTTGTACAAAGCAGACCTGCGAGGCCCTGAAGGGTGAAAGAAATGAACGCAACTATCATTTAATTAGGGCCTGGGCTGAAAAGTAAAGGAGGTGTTTAGGAGTGTGTAGGCGTATATTGCAGAGAGGTGGAAAAACGAATGAAAATTTGTAGTAGTAGAATTGCCATTATTTGTAATTAGTTACATCTACCATTGGTATTATAAAGTTACATTCAGTGCAAACATAAGCAAACTAACACAGTCAAAAAAACAAGGCCCGGCCTTTTATGTTACAGTTTGAAATATGAAAAATCTGAATCGGTTTTATTTTCACCAGGTCATTTACATATATGAAATTTCTTCTGGTGAGGTTTGGTGCACTTCAGTACAGACTATAAGCTTAAAAAAATAAAAGCTTAACAGTCCAAAAAATAAATTGAGAATCAAAAAAAAATAAAATAGAATGAAAAATACAATTATAATGTATACAAATAGCCAAAAATACAAAACATAAATAGTCAGATATTTAATATCTACAATTGCGATACTATGCACAGGATACATTTGTTGTGGTTGCTGTGATATATAGGTTATACATTTTAATATCAATTATTACTATGTCTTAGCGAGCCTAGTACAGTATGTACAGTGTAACCAGTGTTATTGCATATACAGTATATTATTGCACAAGTTGTGTGTGTGTGTCAGTCAGTGACAGAGTGAGTGAAAGGTGTGTGTGTGTGTGTGTGTGTGTGTGTGTGTGTGTGTGTGTGTGTGTGTGTGTGTGTGTGTGTGTGTGTGTGTGTGTGTGTGTGAGAGAGATATTCTTTGGCGATTGAAGAATCAAGATGTCAGTCAAAGGAATCGAAGGAAAAGAATAGCAGACATGCCCTGGGAGGTGCTGGGCACTTATCCGGAGCTGGGGAAAAGAAAAAAAAAAAGCCCAAATCAAAAAGGTAGCGAAGGGTGCTTGCCTTCAGACAGCTTTTCAACTAGTTGTACTTGGCATTTGACAGATTCTTTCAATTAAAACTTTAACCTTTTACCACTGCTTCCTTTTTGTTCTTGAGGCAGTGAATACTTAAAAGGTCCTGTTTTGTTCCAAGCCATTGCCGCACTTTATTGAATCTCATCTCAATGATAATAAGTTCCTATTCGGGGACCTGCAATTTTTCCCCTGTCCAAAGCCCATGCCTGTGAGCTGACCAAACACCATCTGGCCGTCTTAATGGCATGGATGTCACGTCTGTGGAGGCTGGATTTTCTTGTGTGCCATTCAGCAGTGCCCTCAATATGATAATAGTATTATTATCCAAAATACCGTCCTAATTCCCCCCCGAGCTGGGCCCCTGTACCGACAGCGAATGATTGGCAGACCAGTGTTTCAACAACGCTAGGCGGGTTTGTCTTCAAAATCCACTGTAGATGAACTGTTAATTACTTAGTATGAACATGCTTAGCCAATACGTAATGTGTCACACTGTTTTATTGACACTATTAAAAAGCTTGTTGCAATGGAAAAACTGATGGTTTC
Organism: Zeus faber; assembly: GCF_960531495.2. Classification (NCBI taxonomy): domain Eukaryota; kingdom Metazoa; phylum Chordata; class Actinopteri; order Zeiformes; family Zeidae; genus Zeus; species Zeus faber. The sequence goes on along the minus strand of NC_137210.1, from coordinate 8,779,488 downwards.
TTCCTTTCTTCCATTGTCAGTGGTTATCTTTGCCGTAAACAAGGCGTATCTATCTTGCAGGACGTAAAGTGGTCTGACTTTGGTTTTGAGGGCCGTAACGGGAAAGAGAGCACGTTATGGATTGGTACCCAGGGGGCCAACACCCCATGCCACCTGGACTCTTATGGTTGTAACCTGGTGTTGCAAGTACAAGGAAGGTAAGGACAATATCACTTTATTATGTAGGTCTGTGATATGTATGGGTTATAGGTATGGATTTTTTCTGACCACGGTGAAAAGCAATGTATAACTGTAGTCTTGGGGTTTACCGACGGGATCGGGACGTGTCCCCATCACGCACAGGGGGCAGACCTTCCAACCTGCACACCTGTGTACCAACTACGCAATTCTTAGTCAAAATACGCAGGTACGAAAAACCAGCTGAAACTACACAAAGAAAATCTTATATATATATACAGTATGTACTGTATATATTTTTTACAATTATTATTATTGTAATTTAATGATGGAAATCAATCAAAACAAAACAATACCGTACATTTATTGGGTATTTAAACTACATCTCTCGGATTGGACGAGATGGGTGTGACGCTGCATTGTGAGGTAAAATGTGAAGTGGGAAGGTTATAATAAAGCACAACGTGACCGTAATGTTAACATATAAAACGTGAGATGCACCAGGAATTGGTGGGTTTTCACCGGCCAATCAGTGTCAGATATATTTTCAGATTCTGTGCCTGTGGAATGTACAGTACACGCCCTATACTGTGCTTGTGCACTCGTAAACATGCTTCAATACTCAAACCCGATACAACGTCATGTAACGTAATTGACGGTCAAAAAAGAGCGAAAGAAAGCAACTGTTGACTGTTTGGAGGTGCTTGAAAGTAAACAAAGAAGATTAGAGAAATGATTCATCTTTCTGACAACATTCTAACATTGTGCAGACTGCGTATCTACCGCTGTCACAGCAGAGCTCTGCTCCTGCTGATGAAAAGTTTGACTCTTTTTTTGAGACTCAGTTCTTGACGAGCCACTCAGTAAAACGAGTCGTTCGATTTGATTCACTTGGTTTAACGCACGGTGAGCGAAGAAAGAGTCGGCCACTTATTTTATTGGTTTATTTTTTGTAATCATTGCAATTTATTATTTATTTGCATAGTACCATATAAATAAAATAGAAATGTATATTTGCACTTAAAGTGAAAGAGACTTTAATTTGAAGTTTAAACTGGACATTTCCATGTTAGTTATATGTTGGGTCCTACTAAAACTCAGTGAGAGTTACAGGTTGAATTATACTGAAACTTGGTGACAGTTCCATGTTCAGTTTCACTCAGTGGCAGTTTCATGTTCTATTATCTATTGTTCAGTAGTGAATAATGAACAATAATAAACCGTGTCAAAATCATCAATCTCACTATTGTGGTAACTGAAAATTGCAGTGGTAGTCTGTATGTGCAGCTGTCCAATCACGTGAGCGTGATCAGATCACACGATGTATTTGTCATCGACATACAGCAGATCTAAAATCTGAATCTGCAGGTCAGACCTAAAATAAATCTAAATTAGGAATCGGTAAAATAAAATAAGCTTCTTCTTAACAAAAACACTGTTTTGGTGCACCACTCACAGACGACCCATTTCCGACTCGCCATGAGCACGGTACCGTCGGAGCACGAGCGCACCATCGCTGGCGCGCCGTGGGCACAGTTGGTACCATCAGAGAGGGAGCGATCCGGGAGCAGAGCTGCAATTATTTAAAATCCTATAGTTATGTTTACAATGATATATTGAGGGGGGGAACTCTCTGTTTTTCCTAGGAAGGGGGGGTGTGTGTGTGTGTGTGTGTGTGTGTGTGTGTGTGTGTGTGTGTGTGTGTGTGTGTGTGTGTGTGTGTGTGTGTGTGTGTGTGTGTGTATATGTATATATATAGGTATATATATAGGTATATATATAGGTATATACACACACACACTCACCGGACACTTTATTAGGTACGCCTGTTCAATTGCTTGTTAACACAAATAGCTAATCAGCCAATCACATGGCAGCAACTCATTGCATTTAGGCATGTACACATGGTGAGGATGACTTGCTGAAGTTCAAACCGAGCGTCAGAATGGGGAAGAAAGTAGATTTAAGTGACTTTGAACATGGCATAGTTGTTGGTGCCAGACCTACTCAGAAATTGCTGACCTACTGGGATTTTCATGCATAACCATCTCTCGGGTTTACGGAGAATAGTCCGAAAAAGAGAAAATATACAGTGACCGGCAGTTGTGTGGACGGAAATGCCTTGTTGATGTCAGAGGTCAGAGGAGAATGGGCAGACTAGTTCGAGACGATAGAAAGGCACCAGTAACTCAAATAACCACTCATTACAACCATGGTATGCAGAATACCATCTCTGAACGCACAACACATCAAACCTTGAAGCAGATGGGCTACAGCAGCAGAAGACCACACCGGATGCCACTCCTGTCAGCTAAGAACAGGAAACTGAGGCACCTATTGGCACAGGCTCACCAAAAATGGACAATAGAAGATTGGAAAAACGTTACCTGGTCTAATGAGTCTCGATTTCAGCTGCGACATTCAGTTGGTAGGGTCAGAATTTAGCGTAAACAACATGAAAGCATGGATCCATCCTGCCTTGTAGCAACGGTTCAGGCTGGTGGTGGTGGTGTACTGGTGTGCGGGATATTTTCTTGGCACATTTTGGCCCTTAGTACTAATTGAGCATGGTTTAAACGCCACAGCATACCTGAGTATTGTTGCTGACCATGTCCATCCCTTTATGAGCACAGTGTACCCATCTTCTGATGGCTACTTACGGCAGGATCATGCACCGTGTCACAAAGCTCAAATCATCTCAAACTGGTTTCTTGAACATGACAATGAGTTCACTGTACTCCAATGGCCTCCACAGTCACCAGATCTCAATCCAGTAGAGCACCTTTGGGATGTGGTGGAACGGGAGATTTGCATCATGGATGTGCCGCCGACAAATCTGCAGCAACTGCGTGATGCTATCATATCAATATGGACCAAAATCTCTGAGGAATGTTTCCAACACCTTGTTGATCGATGCAACGAAGAATTAAGGCAGTTCTGAAGGCAAAATGGGGTCCAACCCAGTACAAGCAAGGTGTAACTCATAAAGGTGTGTGTGTGTGTGTGTGTGTGTGTGTGTGTGTGTGTGTGTGTGTGTGTGTGTGTGTGTGTGTGTGTGTGTGTGTGTGTGTGTGTGTGTGTGTGTGTGTGTGTGTGTGTGTGTGTGTGTGTGTTGTATAGATTGCACATTCTGTGTGTGTGTCTTGCCCCAATTGATTCTGGAGAATAAGGTCTATGATTATATCATAGCGCCTCCAAGCAGCAGAAAAGGCCCCAAGGCCACCCCTGAGGCGTACAGGTGGCCGCAGGAAAGCCCCGAGCACCCTGTTCTGTAGCCAGAGAAGCCAGAAGCCCAGGGAGGAACACCCACACCCGGCCCCGAGGAGCATAGCCCAGTTCCGGAGCGAGTGAGGAGAACCAGCACCCCTGAGGCACACACATACAACCCACCCCCATGTGCAGGCACAAAACACAGGCGCAGAACCCAGGTCCCATGCCAACAGGCCAACACCCCGCACGAACCACCCGCCACACAGGCAGCGCATGGGCGCCACACACAACCGGCCAGAATCCCCATCCAGCCACGAGCCCCAAGCGCCCATCCACGTAGCCAAGTGTGCATAGTGTGGGGCACCAGGATGTCAGCCCCCACTCCCCTGCCGCCGGCTGCCAGCCGCCAGATATGTTGGCCTTCCACCACCCCAAGCACCCGCCGCAGAGAAGCTGCACAGAGGGAGCAAAGTCCGACAGCCGCCCCACACAATCAACCCACACCCACGACAACAAGCGGCCTTCTCGGGGCCCCAGAAGGCCCCCAGCGGGGATGCGGAGAGCAACATGCCAGAAACCACCAGGCGCAGACCGCACCACGTTCCAGACAGTAGAGTTTATTTCACCTTTCACAGTCATCCTCAGTCCTTTTTGATGACTCAGATCCTTCCCATGTGGACAGGAAGCGTTGGCACCTGTTCCCTCCTGAAGACACGGCCAACATGTACCCCACCAGGATCCCCTACGAGGAGTCCAGCATCTTCAGCCAGGTGGACGTTGTCTATCCAAACCTGGGGAGGTTCCCTGCCTTCAGAGGGGCCAGGGCTCACAGTGTCACCCTGCTGCCTGGACAGGTCAGTGTTGCCAGTTTTACAGTACAGAAATTAGAGGTGATTGAGAATTGGGATAAAGCATCAAACAGTGCGTTTGGAAATGTAGTCATGCAATGTTTAGAATGTGTTTGATGACTCAGATGAGTGGTCTTCTTTACTGGGACAAAGGACTTGTGCCACAGAAGAAGTAATCATAAACTATACTTTATTGCCCATTCAGTCGTCAGTTTGAACTACTTATCTGCTAAAGGAATGACCAAGATGGTGGTTATCAGATCAGTTCAGTGCCTCAAATCCACACCAGCGAATCAACGGACACACAGAGGAATGTGCCTCACTCTTTCTCATCTCAAAGTAAATTGTGTGTGTTCTTCCATCAGAAGTTGTCTGCTGCCATCACCACAGTTTTTAAGAAGTCACTTCAGCCCTGCATGACTTTCTCAATGTTTTCCACCCCTTCCTCCCTCCCTCCCCTTTAATTTCTTTCCCAGTCTTGTCCAGCGTTCAGCAGCAAATGTCTTTCAGTCTTCAAAAATTGACAAAGCAATTAGCCATCCGTCCCTCTCACTATCTGCAAGCTTCAATCCTCCTATCGGCAGCACCAAACTCCATTGTCACAGTGTCTGCATAATCTCATGTTGAAGTAATGAGTCTGTTTGCATGGTGTCAACCCACATGAGCTCTTTGACCTGAAGTATTTGAGGATGGAATATTTTTGTAAACAAAATAATTGATTATAGAGACTAACAAGGCTAACGCTGAACGTTGTGCAGAAGACTTTAGCTCACCCCAATTCTCTCTGCCTACAATTCCACTGGCCAATTGGTGGTGTAATAAACCCTGATCTTCCAATTGAGCCCCATCAGTGCCAAGGCGCTCAGAAATATTTCACCTGTCAGCATAAATGAGATATTGCTGGGCAATACAGTGATTTCTCTATCAAATGGGTTCACCTCTGCAAATCAAACAAAGCACAGGCCATTTCTCTAACCCTGTCAATGTGCAGGGCACAGATGAATTAGATCTGCTATGCAGTAAGGGAATCAATAAGGCTTGGCCATTCTAAAGGAGATTGGAGTCACTTCATAGCAGGTGACCCATTGACAGGCTGTTCTGCTAGATAAGGGTACATGCCACCACCTAGTGGATGGTCTCTACAGCTCTGTATTCCATCACTTCCCAGCAACGGAAAAAACACCAGCAGAATCAATAAGCAGCCCAGGGAGTTTAGGACAAAGTTCTTATGCAGTAAATGGTTTATGGCCGACTAGAAGCACTAGACCAAGAGAGATCTTTGACATTTGACCCTCAAAAGAAAATTGTTTCTCTTCAGGTGCTGTTTGTCCCCAGGCACTGGTGGCACTATGTGGAGTCAGTGGACCCCCTGACGGTTAGTGTCAATTCCTGGATTGAGATGGTGAGTAAAAGCCCCTCAACACCCTACTCCTCTATCTGCATCGACCACTGAGCCCACAGATTAACATTTGAGGTGAGGTGAGCCATGGCACAGGCAGATGGATAGCTGCTTCTAAGAGCATGACATGTTCCCAGAAAATGGCCACTCTCCACTTTGAGTAATGAACACACCTGGTAGAAAAAGATACCCATTACTATGATGAGTGTGTGCACCTTAGCCGCCATACAAATGTTTATTCAGATAGTAAGGCACTCTCTGGCCTCTCTTGCAAGGTCACAGGCACAACAGAAAGTTTTTTGACTTTTCTTTATCGAATGTCTGCTGTTATTCTTTTCATTTCAAATCATACATACAAATCAGACAGCAAGTTAACACTTTGCTGATTTGCCGTCCTTTGACAGGAGGTGGATGATGAAGCTAGAGTCGGCGAGGCTGTGACCAAGGCTGTTGTTTGCGCCATGAAAATGACACCTAGCGACAACAGCGATGACCAGTGGCTCAATCCTACCGAGGTAGAAAGTGAACACAAAGGTTTTGTTAATACTGCCCTTTTGGAAATGGAAATTCTGTGTCATGCTGCCCACTGGTCTGCTTCTATAGTGGTTTTTGAAGCAATTCATATTGTTTTGTTTGGATGTGAAACCCAATTTTATCAAGATAAGAATTTCCCGCCAGCTTTATACTTTTGAGTTTGTAAAACCTGGAGCCTCCACCGCGTAGACTGCATATCCAACCTAGCAGCTGGGCAGGAATAAGCTGATAAAAACACAAATGAGAGAGAGAGGGCTCTCACACTTACATGAGATCCAGGCAGATTATATATAAAAATAAAACACCAAATGCTACTTGTAGCAACATAAAGATAAGTTAAAGACACTGATCTCCTGAACCCAATTTTATAGCTAAACAAACAGATTATTTTTGACTAATAACAGACACGATTTCATCCAACCTGTCTCAGATGAGAAAACACTCCCTTGATCCCTACGGGGAAATTCAGCTGTTACAGCAGCAGAAGTTGACAAACCAGTGGAGCTGGAATTAACGGGTAGTGTCACTTCTCCAGCTGACTCTGTTAACTTGAGAGCCCAGTATGGGCAGGGGGCTGGTAAACTAAAGTAAAGGATTACTGCAGTTGTGATTCTTTAACTAGTAACCTTTACTTGAAACATTTCCCACAAATGATTTTGCCATCGACTTCCTAACAGTAGGAAGTACACCAGGCCCTTTGGCACAGTGTACATGCACAGAGCTGGGTTTTTCACTGGCTCCCCCGACTACATGGTGAAGTGTCGCAGACCAAGCGAGGAGGAGTATTGGAAACTAAAACAATCTTTTTGATTTCTGCCTATTACTTATTTAAAAAATACATTACAACATGTTGATCTTGTTTAGACTGTCACAATATGAACTCTGATTGTGCATATACTTTAAGTTAAACAAAGTCAGTTATCCAGTTAAAAGGTATTACTTTTTTAATGGTAGTCCGCCATAAATAACTTTTAATATACTTGAAATGTGAGCTACAACAGTAATTCAGTAGGGCACGATTATGCTGTTTGTTCTTTGTATTTAATACGTGTCTTGATCAATAAGCAAATTCAACAGCTCTCGGTCTCTGGTACAATGTAGACTCATATAAAACACAATTAAATTTATTCTATTAAATTTAATCTATTTAGTTTTCAGAGGGGATGGTAGCTCAGGCGGTAGAGCTGGTCGTCTAGTGATCTAAAGGTCGCTGGTTCGATCCCAGGCTCCTCCTGCTAGCATGCTGTAGTGTCCTTGAGCAAGACACTTAACCCCTAATTGCTCCTGATGGCTGCGTCCGTCGGTGTAATTGTAAGTCACTTTGGATAAAAGCGTCTGCTAAATGCAATATAATGTAATGTAATGTTTTGCCTTGTGTTTCTATGGAAAAGGCTCGCGTAGCCGGGCGCATTTGGAAAAAGAAAAAAATAGACCGATCGCAAAATAATAGGGAAATGCCATGTGCCCAGTGGAGCTGCAACAGTGGATTAATGCTGTGCTGCGGCCGAATGCTGCGTTAACGCGTCTGGTATACTTCTACTGTCAGATATGTCGTAAGCTACCCCGCTCATAAAACAGGACAAGTTAAGAGAAGTTTAGATCAGCTTGCATAAAGGCGAAGGCAATGTGTGACAATAAAATTAGCTTCTACCATGCCAATTTTCTCCCTCTTCTTTTGCAGGAAGGCGTGTCATCTCATGATGAAAACATGCAGTGGCTAAACCTGGCGGTGCAGGCATTCATACAGAAACAGAGAAGCAGCCGGTGCAGAGATGGGGCCGCTAGCCCCAGGGCATCTCACCCAGCCAAGCGACTCAAGAAGAGCGCTGGTGAGGCTCAGATGCCTTCCACGGTCTCCTTCGGGCCTCATCTTATCCCAGTTACAGAAACACAGGTAGAGCACCTTCCAGACCACACTGAGGCACTCCCCGGGAACTGCACAGGGTGTACTGTCAGCCCCATCCCTAATCCAGATCAATGTAGCGCGGCTCTACAGGCAGATGGGACATCGGAGGAAGAGCGAGAGGAACCGGAACACACCTCAATCACCACCAATGACCTGTTGGAATGCCTGCTGCATCCCCATGTCATTTCACGTGTCACTCAGCTGCTGCTGGAGAAGCAGAACAGGACCCAAAGGACCACACAAGCATCCTTGTAGTACCATTTATGAATATATACGGACATGTGGATTGTGCTGTTATTGGTCAATTCAAATGAAAGTCATTGTCATCAGCGCGTATAATAAATGGGGGCCATGAAGTGCATCAGTACTTAAAGTAGACATTAAACACACATTCACATCTTCAATATGCCAAAGGAAGATGGTGTTAAACCGCAATGGTTGAGGAAGAAAGAGGAGGATCAATGAGGATCCTTCCATGAAGATTTTTTGATCGTCCCCTCCTAATCCATAAAGATCACACTAAAGGTTTATATCAGTCAAGTAAATGTTCACAAAAACGTCCTGTTCAAATTCAATCTTAGATACACCGATTAATATTCATAAGATGTGGACATAAATTTTCTTTACAACATTGCCCTGACATTTGCTATTGAGAAGTGCCGCTGAATAGCCAGCAAGCGCAGATTATTATGGTTAGGTGATTGATGATCTCCGTCTCAAGACTGATGGATGAAGTGAAATTAGATTTATGTTTCCACATCTGTTGTCACATCTTGGAGAAAGTTAGGATGGTCTAATGAACTTGTATAATAAATATAATTTACAGGGGAATTCGATTGGAATAAAATTGTGGTGCAACAGTCTTTTATGAAAATACATAAACATATTTCTACGAACAAAAGGCAATTTTTATATTTTATAAAAAACAATAACTACAGCATCTGTCAGACATAAAAATGTATGTATATAAATTGATTGGGAGCAGTAATGATTATACTGTACTAAGAGTACACTACTGAGTGCTACTGTAGTTTTGACAAATTTTTCCAATAGCTATGTTAATGTTTTCTTTCAAAGGCGGTTCTTAGCCATTTGATTATAGTATTCTCAAAGATTTAAAGAAACTAAGATCTCTAAGAACATTTAAAAATGACTTGTGATAGCATTGTTTAATTGCTTTCAAACCCAAACTATATACTTTAAGTTGTGCAAGCAGGCAATCTGATAACACAGCCGGCCAAAGAGACATGCAGTTACCTGGCTTTTTCATTAGCTGTTGATGAAAGCACAGACAACCTGGATACAGCGCATCTATCCAATTTTATAAGAGGCATGAAGGCAGACTTCACTGTCAGTGAGGAGCTCTTGGATGTAGCTGCCACGCATGGGACGACAACGGGGAGGGACATTTTTGATGCGGTGGAGAGGTCCATAAGTAAAACTAAATGACCCTGGGAAAAGTTGGTGGAGCTAACTACCAATGGTGCACCTGCAATTTGTGCATCACCTCATCAACTTCACCCAGAACTTGACCGATATAGCTTGGACTGAGACAATCCTATTTTGAGTTAATTACATCTCTCACACATGTTCTTAGCAGCCCCACAATTATTTGTTGTACCAAAGTTCAGCCCCTCTCTGTGACAAAAAAGTTTAGAAAAAAGTTGATGTAATAACTTGTGTTTGATATTTGTCTTTGTTATTCACTTGAAAAATGTGATCTTTGATTGATGGAGTAATGTGGGTTTTTTAACCTGATAAATTAAAGGGTTTTATGTTATAACACAGTGCAATGTGCTTACATATCATTTTACATTTATGTAAATGCATGTACAATATTTTAATAAATAATAATCAAATGCAGAGACTGACTAATGAGTAGTTACATTTATACAGTGTTACAAATACGACCGGCCCTTTGAGGGCAACCATAATGCTGATGTGGCCCGGGCTGAAAATGAGTTTGACACCCCTGCTTTAAATGATTTTTCACGTTTAAAATAGGACAATAACCTTATTTGTATGTTACGTGGCTTTTAAAATACATTGGAATATGATTGGGGGCCATAATCTTGTAAATGACACCTGACCAATGGCACACAGCCTCTCTTTTCTATAAAACTCTCTCCAACAGAAGTAAGGGCGGACTTATCAGACCACTGTTTTGAAGCATGACTGTATCTTTGTCTTTAGTCTGTAGAATAAATATCTGTAGTGGACAGGACAACCTCAATGACGACGCAGTGAGAATTCTCCAACACCGACCAGGTTCTCCAGCTGGGACTGTCGTGACCAAAAAGGTCCAGACCTGGGAACATGAGATTTCTGGATCCCGGGGTGATGTTTCTATCTATTCTGGCCTCAAAAAACTTGGAAGATAAAACACTGGAACCGGATGCAAAAAGGTTTATTGTGTATCCGAGCGTCAAGTACAGCAATAAACATTAAGATGGATTCCATTGTCTAACTAATAAACTGATCCCTTGGACTTCCTTATAAACCCACAAAGTTATCTCCTCCCATTACATGTCCTGCCCCATTTCAGCGCCAGGAACCAGTTATAGTCTTGTTACCATGGTTGTCCTATTTTTCTTTTGGGGGATTGGTTAAAGAACCAATCCCAGTCTTTGTGGGGTGTGGGACAATCACAATCCTGTTACCATGCGCACTCCCTTTTCCTGGAAAAGGGTTTTTTCTATGATTCCTAGAACTCCTGCGCCATACCATATATGGGCATACGGCCATATTGATTAAACTGTACTTGATTGGGCCTGTTTTTGTAGAAGACTTGAGTCCTTTCTGTTATTTCATTACTTCACCTTTTGGGGTTTTATAGGACACATTTTTAAAGTTTTTTTTAAATACATATACCTTGAATAATTTTGGTTTAAAATAACATGTAATCAGTTTCTTTTCATGTGGGGTTAAATAATTAACCACAACAGGACCCTTCCATCCAGTGCGCCTCCGTCATTCACGTCCCTGGTCGGGCGCCACTTGCAGCCGGCTGTCTATGCTGGTTCGGTGAAATGATAGAGTGAGACACAGGGTTGGAGAAAGTTCACCCGCTCACTGGGTTTTATTCAGGACTTCAACAGAAATCACATTCAGGTGCGGGAATGATAACAGTAAAAACACAGAATGGAGGTTTTCCCGGTGCCAGTCAGCAAGCACTCCGCTCTGCATGCTCTCTCAGGCCCTCTCTCTCTCTCACTGAAAGACAAACACAGACATTAAGAAACCCATCCCCAGCAACCGCTGGCCATACAGCTTAATTGGCCACAGCCGGTGTTGAATGCGAGGAGAGCCAGACTACCGACCCGACTTCCCCTAGCACCCAGCCAACGCCGCGACCATATTACCCGTCTGCCACAATAATATTCTATCAATTTGCTATATGTGGTGAAATTACATCAGTTGTTTTTCCTTTTAAAACATTATTGATCTGGTATGACCATAATTTAGCAGTTGCAAACATTAACTACTCTAGACAAGTTTGTGCACAGACACACAGATATCCAGAAGTTAACATTACAACTGCAGCAACTAATACCCAACTGTTGTATCTTATGTAAACTACACCAATTAAATAATACCAATTATCCTTCAAAAATACCGTTCATTAAATCCAGTATGTTTTCACAGTGGCCAACTGGCAAACCGTTCTAATCACAATTTAGTTTTTGTAGCTAAGCAGAAATCTGAGGTGGGCTACATTTAAAGTTTGGTGCTTTTTTCGATAGCGTTCAGGTTTGTCTCCTCTTTATGTATTTTCTTCAGCTCACCCTCATCTTCTGCCTCCATGGGATCTTCCAGGTAGACTTTGTCAAGCTGCTCCAAGTCAAAGTATGTGTAGAAGTGGGCCATGATGGAGAAAATGATGCAGACCGCTACCAACAGCCCCGCAAACAGCACAAACTCTGCCCACTGAAATTAAAATGAGGGGTTAACCTTAAATTACCAGCACTGCTGTGGTGCACATGCTATTCTGTAATTTGGCCGCAGGGCTGGATCCCCTTGATATTGTTCCTGGAAAATTCTCAGAAATTTGAAATCTTAAACTTTTAGAAACAGAAGAATAGCAGAAGCTACAATCAATGTCAAAAACACCAAGTGGTTGAAATTTTATCCAAATTGATCTACATGTGGAGCAGAAATTTATGAAAAACCGACCAAATTTGACCAATATCACAGGCGGAATCCAATGCATTTCACGGCAAAATATGTCCAACCTGACTTAAAGTATCTGGAACACAACAATGGTAGAAGCTACACAGTTCAGGTGTAATTTAAACCAGTATGTCACAAGGATCTCGTAGTTCAAATTTTATTCAAATCGATCCACATATGAAGCAGATATTAGTAAAAAACTGAAAAACTTTGACCCCAAATATTCAGGTGGTCATACTTGACCGACACGCTACTGTTCGTAAACAAAATGAACAAGATGAGATTGACAGTAAGACGCTTCATGACGCTATCATATAATTTAATATAAATGTACAGATTCCAATTCAGAATGTACATTGGCACCATGTCAAGTGTGCGGGGTAGACTCCATCGCGCTGTAGTGGTTCGACATTACAAACTTTACGTGTATATTTCTGTAGTTTCTTACCTGGTAGATGTCTGTGGATCTGTTCGATTGATCTTATATCTCTTTGATCCCCATTACTTTTCAAGATTCATAAAAAATACGAAAAAAAGTAGTCCATAAAAACTTGTGACCACGTCAAGTCGAATCCACTGAAATGTGCGACTGAGTGATGTGTTCACAATCTAGCTAGGCGTTGGAAAATAGAAGCTGTGCAATAGTAATTACTTACAGAAATACCACAACATTTTTTGTATTTCATAGAAACGTAACTTACTGAAAATGTAATTTAAAAAAAAGTCACCAAGTCAGGAAGAAAGTCACCAATTAATTACCTAAGTTCAACTGCTATCGTAAATCTCCGTAAATACGTCACTTCAAACATGTCACATGAACAGTCAATCATACAGCAGGAGCGCCGGTGCTTCCTCCGCTCGGCAACACGCAGTGGGGATGAGGTCCCCAGGAGCTGACACGGCGGGTCTTCCTAAAACACCAATTTGAACTGGAACTCGCACTCCTTCCAACCTGAGCCCGGCGTGGCCCCCATCCCCACAAAAGGAGAGTGATTCAGAAAAGAATCCGATATAAAAGAGATTCCCTCAGTCTGCTCCAAACGTCCCCACATACAATCACAGAGCGCAGATTCAGGAACCTCGGAATCTCCAAAAGCTGTAATACGTACCTAACATGACTAAACTGGACCCTGTGTATTGCTGCCTGCAGCTATATTTGTAACTGTATTTGTATTCATTGAAATCAGTCATCCAAATAGGGACCAAAGCCAACATTAATGTTTGTTTTTCTCAAGTGCTTCTGACCTTAAATGATGATATGCATACAATATTATTTTCGTCCAAATGTTTCATTTAGTTAAAAAATTTGTATTTTTAAAATCACCTCCTTAAGATAAGATAAGATAAGATAAGATAAGATTGTACTCTATTGATCCCCGAAGGGGAAATTCAAGCATTGGCGAAGCATAGAGTAAAGAGTAACAGCAGGAGAATGTAAATTAAATGTAAGATTCATACATACATACATACATACATACTTTACATACAATGAGAACAACAGTAATCATTGAATAATAGAATAAGTAGAATAAGTAATAATAATAACAATAAACGGCTCAGAATCTACAACAAATTATTTAAATGAAATGCAAGATAATTTCTTTTTTTTAATAAAAGTAATACTAGTAGTGTATTTATATATACAAGGGACATTTTTTAAAACCTCCCACAATTTTACAGATATCTCACCTGATCAAGCCCGGCCCCCTCCGCCACAATTACCATTATGATGTTTCCAAAGGCAACGGTGAGCAGCCAACTGGCTTGCAGCACAGACTTCATATTTGCTGGAGCCTGAGAAGGTGGGGATGAGGGAGGAGATGTAGCACTGTGTAAATTGTATTTGAGTAAAGAAAGGTGTGACGGACACCAACTAACCCCGTTTCAGAAAGTCAGAAAGCCACTACTTCTCAGATAATGCCCAACGCAGCTATTACTACTGATGCAGGGATGGTTCAGAAGCTGTGGTTTTTTCACCAGCATAGGTAGTTTTTGAGTGTCAAGCAGACCAGCCTGTAAGACCTAACTGCCACTCTCTTAATTTGAGATGCATTGTGCAAAAGGGTCTGTTTTGCATTGTGTACTTGTACTATCTTTGGAAAAAAGCCCCTGTTGATAATGAAAATGATATATGATTTCTCTCACAGATCTAAAGAACAGAATATAGCTGAGATACTCTAGTTTTGTTTGTATTGGGACAAACCTGTGAGTAGGAGAACTCCAGGCCAGTAATGGAGAACATCACCTCCCCGGCTGTGATGAGGACGTATTGTGGGATCTGCCAAGCGATGTTTATGTTGTTGGCCTTAATATCCACCATCCTGCGGGCCACAATCCTACCCCATTCCTAACAATGCAGGTGGAGGCTGTAACTAGCTGCATCTTGTGCACCCTGCTAATGGATATCCAGTTTGAAGTTATTAATGATTCAAGATATTCCCAGATCTAAAAACACACCTCCATGAGTACGAACGTATAGGAAGCTCCAAAGTCGAGCAGACTCAAGTCGAGGGAAGAGCACTTGTTAGATGACGACTTACAGCTGACTTCCGGGTATCTAGCAAACAGCATAGATTAACTCTTAGATGTTTTTGGACTTTTAATTTTGCTGGTAAATACAGACCAGTCCTCATTTTAATGAGCTACAATTACAAAAAGATATATGTAAAATCTCTTATTTCCAAGAGACATACACATAAACATATCAGTGTTTACAGATGGATTTAAAAATAGATGTTAACTAAAGATAGCATGTTGACTCATCCAGAGATGGATGATAATTTATAAAATTATTATGAATAAGCTTGACTCAAGCAGCCATCTATACTATACGGGTCATTTATTAAGCTTGTTCGTACTTACCTATTCCTTTCAACTGTCTTGTATGGAGAGACATCGTAGCCCGTAGGGATGTGGACACCCACATCCCCAACAGTTAGGTTTATAGCCTCAAGCTGCGTGTTAATGAACCTGTGTAGGATACCAATAAGGTTTGCTTGCAAAATATTGATACATTTCTATATATCTATATACACAATCAGCCACAACATTAAAAACCACTGACAGGTGAGACGCGGATCTAAAGCCCTCCACGAAGCGTCTCACAGCGGAGATGGAAGTTGTAAAAAAAGAAAAGAAAATAATGAAAGAGACTATCCTGGATATACAATCCAGAAGTATGCAGGACAACCTCATCTTTTCTAGGATCCCAGATAACAACACCGAGTCCCCAGAAAATATGGTGAAAGACTTTCTCCGCACCGCCCTGAAACTCCTGACTGACACCGTGAAGCAGATCACCTTTCACCGTGTTCATCGACTGGGACACCGTGTGGGGAACCGTCCCCACTCCATCACTGCTAAGTTTGAACACTTCAATCACAAGGAGCTGGTTAAAAGCAAAGGACGGGAGCTGAAAGGAACCACGCTGGGTATGAACAACCAATTCCCCCGGGAGATCAACGACCAATGGAAAGTGCTGTATCCTGTCCTGAAGGAGAACCAGAAGAAGGGTTTACGCGTATTGATGGTTGTTGATTAGCTGTATATAGACGGTCTGTTATACCGAGACTCCTCCACCACACCCTGGTTATTTTGATAATTATTTATGTATTCTTGTTATTCTGGTTATTATATACTGCAAGATGTAGGAATAGGCATGCTATCTATGTCAGGATTCAAAATATTGCTCCCTCTCATCTCACCTTCCTAATTCCCCTCCCTACTTCTCTCATCATCTCACCTCCCTAATCCATCTCTCCTTACTTCTCCTATCACTCTCAGTCTATAATGTCTCTCACTTTATGTATGTCTAATCCGGCAATGTTCTGTGTTTATCTTTGTCTACTTGTCACTTGTTTGTGTAGTTATGTATCCCTACAAACTTCCTACAATACTATGGCAGTAAAAAGGAATGTAAAGGAGGAAATCCCAGATATCTATGGGAAAGCATGGGAACGGTAGTATAGCTATTACCTTGGATGCACTGTGCCATCACCCCCTAACTAGCTTCAATGACACCCATTAAGTTTGTTAGTTGGAATGTGAGAGGCTTAGGCTTACCTGTGAGTTGTCTTGGAATGTGTGGTGTCCCAAGACAGCCCCATCATATAAGATAATTACTAAAAGACGGTGCCAGAGGGAGAGCACATCACCAGGGGTCCTGGTGATAAGGGAGGGGGAATGTGACCTGTGACCTATGTAGAGGAACCAAAAGGGTCAACATTGTCTTTGTAGGGGAACCAAATGGTCAACGTTGTCTTTGGGCAAGCATAAAAGACTCACCCGAGTTTAATTCGGCAGAGAATCCATCCCGCTCTGTTCTCTCCCAGGCCAACCATGGAAAGTCTGGTCTAATGCAGTTCTTTTGTAATAAACCTATTATTTTACTCAAGTCAGCATCAGCAGTCACTCCTTCTTCATCAACACATCCAATTAATCAAGAAACTACAAAGTGACGTCACGAACCAGGATCTGTTGGGCATCACCTGCCGATGCTGCCTGCTCCAGCGAATTACCACTCTCAGGGTGAGTGCCCTCTCACAAATTGAGCTGTGTGTGGTTCTTGAAGCGGTAGTGTTTTGTGCAGATAGAGTGCACTGACAATAGCAGATTGTGCAGAGATGGAGATGATGTGTTGATGTGTGAAATGAGTTTCCGTCTCAATTGGGGTTTATTAAGTTGTAAAAGACGTAAATAAGGGGAATAAGAGAATAATGAACGAAGAAAAAGAGAATTAAGGAGAAATAGAGAATAGAGACGAGAGAAATAAAAGATGAAGTTAAAGTAAAAGTCAAAGGCTTAAAAGATGTGGAGAAAGTTGAAGTAAAAAGTAATTGTAGAATGGCAGAACTAGTAGCCAAAAGTTATTTAAATAACCATGCAAGATTAATGAAGACAGGACCTGTATCTCCTTGAACAGTAAGACATGTGTACAGTAAATGCTGTGTGAAAGTTGGCCGAATGAAAATAGAATATAATCAAATCTAGGTAGGAAAAACAAAGAGGAAATAACCCTGGCCAGGGGAATTCTGAGGTTCATAAAATGATATGAATGAAGATGAAAAAGATGAAAGTAAAGTGAAAAAGAGATAAAAGTTAAAAGCCTAAAGTAAGATGAAAAAGATGAAAAGTGAAGTAAAAAGACTTACAAGTTAAAGGCTTAAAAGATGAAAAATAAAGTTTGAGTAAAAATGGGGAAAAGCAGGGCTGAACCAGCCGAGGAGAATGAGTGCACATTGAACATGCATGCTGAAATCTGATTAAAAAGATAATTTGTTAAAAGTTTGGCCAAAGTGAAAATTTAAAAGACTGGCCAAAGTGAAAATCTTGATGAATTTAGAAAAGTGTAAATAAGTCGATGTTAAAGTATAAAGTTAAGCGCTGTTGAAGTTTTTGGAGAATCAGATGTGCTGCCGGAAAGACATGTCTTTTTCCTTTTGGTGTGTGAGTGTGCCTGTGTGGGTGTGTGGGTGCCGCGGCTAAAGAGGTGTGACGAGATTTGTCTATTGTTCGTGTATATGTAAAAATGATATATAGAATACATGGGTTATTAAATAGGTATACATATGTGGTGAGCAGTTGAATAATACATAAAGAGAAACATGTCTTGCCCCTTAGTGATAAATATATGTTAGCCTGTTCACGGACTTTGTAAAGCTGATAAGAAAGATTATGAGCCTTTCTTTAAGGACGTTTGATAAATATATATGAGCCTTTTTCTTTAAGGATGTTTGATAAATATATATGAGCCTTTTTCTTTAAGGACGTTTGATAATATATATATGAGCCTTTTTCTTTCAAGGACGTTTTGTACATTCGATAAAGGATATGACCCTCACAGGACTTTATATATATTTGATAACAAAATAAGCCTTCTTGAGAGAAGGACTAGAATCACCAGAAACAGCCTACACATGCATGTACACATTCAGAAAATAAAAGAAAATCTCCTGCTCTGAATTATGGGTAGGATTTGTGGATTGTTTAATTGATATGGGTTTTTATTTCTTTGTCTTTTTGTGCTTGGGTTGTGTGTGTGACAGTGCTTGCTGTGAGTCCTGTTGGTTTAAAGAGCAGATAGTCTTGTTGAAATAGAAGGAAAAGCTGGGTTTTTGATGCAAGAGAAGAGGTTATGTGTTTCGGCTGCTGAGTTAAAGGAACCAGCTTTGATTTATGACTCTGTGCGTAACTGCATTGGGCTGGGCTGTTCCAACGGGGAGCTAGAACAGGATGTTCACTCACTGACGACCAGTGCAAACTGGAAGTTGTGCCTAAATTTAAGAGGTGGAGCAAGGGGTGGTGCTTCATACAGAGTGGAACTTGGTCGACTCCTCCTGACAAGAGGGGCGGAGAAGAAGCCCCCTCCTCTCTCTCTCCTTTCTTAGTATGATGGAAGAAAATAAATTAATTAATGAATATTAAAATAAAATAAATAAAAATTAAATTAAATTAAATAGGAAAATAGAATAAAAATAATTAATTAGAGGTGATATTAGATTGACTAATGTACTCTTTAGATTTAAATGCATCATGTGAATAAAAGTAAACATTGCTTTATTTCAAATGTGCAAGAAATAAAAAAACTGATAATGTATGTCTCATTGAATTATATTATAGTATGTGTAAGAATTTAGAGTGGTCTTAAGACACTGAACTCTTGTGCTGTACTTTTTGTTTTTTCTTTCTTCCTCTCTTTCACTTTGCTGAGTGAGAGCTGGGGGAAAGACAGAGAAGATGGAATGTGTCTGAATTGGATCATCCAAGGGGCAGATGACAAGACATCTGGCAGTTCTTCACAGACACTGGGAGCTTGCGGAACGCATAGAAAGTCTGATTTCCGTGAATCAGGCCAGTGCGGTCTATCCACAAACTCTTTTCAATAGACACCTGCATTTACCTATATGTGTGTACATCTAGTTGTAACCTAAATGATTGCTTGTTTTCGCATATAGGCTTACAGTAGTTATTTTTCTTATATTGCGTTTGCAATTAGTTAGTAAGAGACTTGACAACAGGCTGACTAATCAAGGCATTCGCCTAATAAATGGAGTATTATTGATTTGATTGATCACATGCGGAAAAGCTGATTTGATTTAAATATGGTTGAGTGCTGTGAATATTGGTTTCATTATCTGAGTATGGTATACTTTGATTGAGGCTGTTTTCCCCTTATTAAAGATATTGTAAAAATATCAGGAAAATGGAGCAAGCGGTGGCCTGACATTGAACAACCATGGCCAACTGAAGGAACTCTTAACCCGGATGTGATTAAAACAATGCATGTGCTTGTGTCCACATATAAAGTGAATCAAAAGAAAGGAAAAATAGGAAAGAGACGCACGGAGAAAAGACAAACAGAACTTGGCATTCTGGATCTGTTCATAAAGGAGGGACAGACATGGTTGGAAGCTGCAAAAGAAAAAAGAGAACAAAGTAGACAAGAAATAAAGAAAAATGAAAAGGAAGCAGAAAATTGATGGAGAAGATTACCCTACCCTTCTCACATACAGCATCTGTAAAGAAGATGTCATAATCTCTGCTTTCATCTACCTTCCCCTCCCTCTCCTTACCTGCCTCATTAGGCCGACTCCATCCACCTGCAATCAAGCCACTATATAATTCTCTCTCACCAGTCACCCATTGCCAGATTGTTTTCGATGCTTGCACCAGACTCTCCAGCGTTCTCCAGATTGATTCCCCGCTACCGACCCTGCCTCGCCCCGACCACGTAGCCTGCCTGCCCCCCACCTGTCTTCTGTCTGCCCTCCCCGTTATCGAACCTGCCTGTCCCCCACGATGTATCCTGCCTGCCCCCTGCCTGTCTTCCATCCGCTCTACAAAATAAAAGACCAAATATCCCTGCCTGTCTTTGTGCTGCAATTGGGTCCTAACCACACCCATTACAGAAGCCTTATGAGAAGGAGGTGAAGTTCACTGATGTTTATCCCCAGCTCCCAGTGATGACAACAGAGGGCAACTATCTCTTCAAAGATGAGGATAAGCAAATAATAGAGATGGACAAAGCTACAACAACCATAAAGATGTATCCGAGCTCCAACAGTACCAAGGGAAGGAACACGACCAGGAGATTCTCAGAAAACTCAACAAAATACAGTTGGTGGATAAGAAGAATGAGGAGAAGAAGGCCAAAGAGAAGGTAAATAGATGAGCAGAACAAAAGGAATTGTAGGTAGATAATGCACTGCGGCGCCCCCTAAGGGGAGCAGCCGAAAGAAGAGGATTCTTGGTGGTGGAATGAGGAAGAAAAGGAGCAGCTATGAAGATAAACACTGATGACTACCTTGATAAAGAGCGTGACATTGAGAAAAGTGTGCCACATATGACTTTAATGGTGGCTGAAGGATTTGAGCAGAAGCATATAGGAGAAAGGATGGAAGAAGCTACAGTATTGTCAATAACCCATGGACATAGAAGCATCATGCTCAGATAAGGAAATTGTTGCATGCAATGATGAAGCCAAAGGAAATAGCTGTAGCTAAGTGTGCAGCACACAAAATGGACACGTGAAGAGTTACTCAAGGTAACAAAGCAGCGGATGAGGCTGCAAAAGCAGTTACAGGAGCAAACAAAGCAGGCAAAGTTTTTCTTGTCACCCATGAAGTGGACTTGGAAGATAAAATCAGAGATGTGATCTCGATGCAAGAAGCGGCGTCAGCCATAGATAAACAATTATAGTTGGACCGAGGGGCCACACAAGAGTCTACTGGTCTGTGGAGAAATCCTGAACGGCTGATGGTTGCACCCCCCTACCTACTAGGTCAGATGATTCAAGTAGCACATGGGTTAGCCCATGTTGCAAGGGGGGAGGTAAGGAGAAAAATCACGAAAGAGTATGGGTTTTTGGGCACCGTACTTGCTTGAGCAAATTGATTATGTCATAGGCAGATGTACAACTGTCTTAAAAACAATGTTCGGAGGGGTGTGAAGAGTCCACCTGGTCACATTCCAACTCCGACAGGTCCCATGTGTGAGTTAGTTGTGGATTTTGTTGACATGATAAGACCAATAGGAGGTAAAAGATACATGTTAGTCGATGTGGATAGATTTTCATGGACTGAGGCACCTCCAACCAAGCGTAAAGATGCTCAGTCAGTTGCCAAGCCAAGTTCTTGTGTCATGAGGTCATAAGCAGGTGGGGACTTCCAGATCGCATATCTTCAGATAATGGGAAAGAGTTTGTGGATAAAACAGTAAAATTAATTCTGCAAAAATTGGGAATTAAACAACGTCTAGGAGCTGTTTATCATCCGCAAAGCCAAGGTGTTTGTGAAAAAATGAATGGTGTGCTGAAAAATCCCATTGTTAAAATCTGTCAGCACACAGGTCTGAATTGGGTAAAGACGCTTCCGTTGGCATTAATGGTGTGTAGTTAGGAGCTAACACTAGTAGAGAAATATCCATTCTGAATATCTGATTCCGTCATATACTCAAGTATATTTTTAACTGAGAAAATGCATGGACAAAGTGGGGAAAGGGAAAATGTTAATGTTACATTGGAATGATGTTAAGTGTAATGTAAAAGCGAAATTATTATACTGTATTTGATGTGTGTGCAAGATACTGCCTGGTGAGTTTTTCTTTCAGGACCAGTCTGAGGGTGGCTGTGTCCAGAGATCCTAACAGCCTAATGGTCTTGAACACTCAAACATGGACATTCAAAAATGGAGGATGAAAATGGATGACGGACCCTGAATGAGGATATCATGATCAGGAGTGTCGAGTGAAATAGCATTGAAGATTGATGGTGTTAAAAAGCAACAGTTCAATACATGGTTTTTATAATATTGGAGTTTGTTTATTACAATGTAACCTGCATTATGGATGAAAAGTCTGTACTCTACAGAAGATATTTTTGGCAAGACATATTACTTTGATTTAGTATTGTTTTCTTTTAAGTTTTCTGTAACAGGGTGAAATGAATATATTGGAACCTCAGGTGTTTTCTTTTTTTGTGGGTTTCGAGGGACATTGATGATGGGCTGGGAAAGGTTCACTGGAAGGTCCGATGGGTCGACCAGCCTGACTTTGGACAAAATCTTTGATTTATTTCTGAGGTTCTGAATGTATGCATTTATATGTAACATCCTCTACCGTTTTCTAAACCCTTCTTTGCGGTTAATTGATTTGGAGTGTGAACTGTGAGAAAATTTTCCTGTCTTGATTGTTTGATGAAAGAACTAAGAAAGGAAGCTGCCAGATGGGTTTTTCGCTCTCACACTCCACAAATTTATTGTATTGCTACGACAATGCATGTTCAGAAGGGTATATTATAATCATTTTGTTTGTTAGTATGTGATTTCTATTTAGCCAATTAACGTCTTAAGTTCAATGACTCTTATCTCTGTCAAGAGTTTGTGTAGTCTCGAAGGGGGGAAATATGAGGTTTCTTGGAATGTGTGGCATCCCAAGACAGCCCCATCATATAAGATAATTACTAAGAGATGGTGCCAGGGGTCCCGAGAGAGAGAGCACATCACCAGGAGTCCCGGTGATAAGGGAGGGGGAATGCGACCTGTGACCTATGTAGGGGAATCAAATGGTCAACATTGTCTTTGTAGGGGAACCAAATGGTCTTTGTTGTCTTTGGGCAAGCATAAAAGACTCGCCCGAGTTTCATTCGCCAGAGAATCCATCCGGCTCGGTTCTCTCCTAGACGTCCATGGCAAGTCTGGTCTGATGCTGTTCTTCTGTTATAAACCTATTATTTTACTCAAGTCAGCGTCAGCGGTCACTCCTTCTTCATCAACACATCAAATTTATCAAGAAACTACACCTGCTAAACGTAGCAAGATCCTAACTCACCTCACCAAGATGAACCCCAGCTTCTGTCTACTACAAGAAACCCACCTCAATGCATCTGAGCACCTAGTATAAACTCAAAGCTAAATGGGTTAATCAGATGTTACATAGCTTATATTTAAGGGCCCAATGAGTATGACCCAAATTTCTTTCACAATATATTTTCAAAACTCTTAGAATTTTCTGAATCAATTATCATATTGGGAGGAGACTTCAACACAGTACTGGATCCAAATTGAAACTGTTCTCAAGCCGGAAATATTCACAAATCCTGGCGTTTTTCAGACACTATAAAATAATATATATGAGTGATCTTGGTCTTGGGGATTGTCGGCGATCAAACCCACATTCTAGAGAATACACATATTATTCACCACCCCACCAAAGTTTTTCTAGAATCGAACTTTTCTTGATAAGTAACTACGGACTGTACATAATCACTGATCCAGAAATCCACCCTATTGTAATTTCCGCTCACGGGCTGATTAGTTTCAACCTGATAAATAAAACAAACCGGAACTCTCCTGGCAGGTGGCGGGAGGGTTCCGGTTTGTTTCCAGGATTTCCTTCATTGAACTGGATGACTCCCCAGAAATATCACCATCCTTACTTTGGGAAACAGCTAAAGCAGTTCTAAGAAGTAGTATTATTTCATTCTCCACTCACAAGAAAAAGAGAGGACAAGAATGCCAAAATAAACTCAAACAGCGACTAAAGGAGTTGCACTCCCAACAAGCCCACTCATCTCCTGAGCAAATCCAATATGAGATCTGGACAATTACATCTCAACTTGATACTATCATCCATCAAAAGACACAATTCCTTATGCAACGAACAAGAGCAAATTATTTTGAATTCAGTGACAAATCAGGTAAATTTCTTGCCAATCAATTAAAACGTGATAGAGAAAAATCACTTATTACAGCCATCAAAGATTCACAGGGTAGAAGAACATTCTCCCCGCGGGACATCAATAACATATTTAGAGACTTTTATAATAACCTATATAACTTGGATAATGAATCGAATATATCAAACATTCACTCATTCCTTGATGATATTGACCTTCCTAAACTTTCGACGGAGCAGGCTACTACCTTAGATCAACCACTTACTCTTGAAGAACTCAGGAAAGCGCTCTTCTCTATGCTTAACAATAAATCACCCGGATCAGATGGCTACCCAGTGGAATTTTATAAATACTTCTGGCCACTTCTCTCCCCATTATTCATCAGAATGGTTACAGAGGTCAAGTCAACCACAACCATGCCTCCACACATGAATACTGCTCTCATTTCAGTTTTGCTCAAACCCAATAAGTACCCAACCCTCACCTCCAGTTATAGACCCATAAGCCTTATTAATTGCGACCTTAAGATTATAAGTAAAACACTAACCAACAGAATTAAAAAAGTAATTCCATTTATAATTCACCCAGACCAAAGAGGCG
This sequence comes from Zeus faber, assembly GCF_960531495.2. NCBI lineage: Eukaryota > Metazoa > Chordata > Actinopteri > Zeiformes > Zeidae > Zeus > Zeus faber. Next base: position 8,754,973 of record NC_137210.1, on the reverse strand, counting down.
TTGTCAAAGATAGACACTCATCCAGGAATATGCGTTGTTTATTCAGTTTGATCAGCATATCTCAAAGGAACAACTTTAATACTATTATTGCCTCTTTGGATGCCGAAAAAACATTTGACAGAGTTAATTGGACATATCTCTTTTCAATCCTCAACAAATTTGGCTTTGGAGAGTCACTCATTCAATGGATCAGAATCCTCTACAACTCTCCATCTCCTTCTGTCATCACCAATGGTTACACTTCACAGCTTTTCACTCTACAATGTGGCACAAGGCAGGGATGTCCGCTCTCCCCTTTACTATTCGTCATCTTTATTGAACCCCTTGCGACGGTCATCCGCCAAAACAGTACTATATTAGGCATACAAACAGGAAACTCTGTTCACAAAATCAGTTCATATGCAGACGATATCTTGTTGTACATACGGAACCCAATATCATCCCTACCGGAGGTGTTCGGTCTTATATCTAAATTCTCAGCTATCTCAGACTATTTAATAAATCTGACTAAAACCACAGCCTTACCACTCAGTGGGGGGACTGTAATGGTGCAACCCAGAAACTTCACTTAACCATCACAACGGGCAATATTAGATACCTGGCAATAGTGGCGGTGCCCCTTGCAGTTGCCTGCGCCGCCGTTCCGTTCAACTTTGCACATTTTAGTATTTTTCTCAGTTTTTTCATCATAATGTCCACCAAAAAAGCATCAGCAGTTATCTCTTACAGCCGCGATGCGCTCGTGGATATAAAAACTTCCCTAAAAGAAAAACTTTGGGACTTTTTATCCGTGGAACTAGAGTGGCAAACTGAAATTTTGAACAACACACTCTGAACAACAACAACAACAATGGAGCCTCTGTTCCAGGGGTGGGCCCACGGAGAAAGCACCGTGGTAAACGAGGCGGCATTCAGGTCAGAATGAGGACATAAACCTTACTGTCCAACTCTGCCATCCTTCTTGCCAACATTCAGTCTCTGGAGAACAAGATGATGACTTTGAGTGAGGATTAAATTCCAACGGGACACAAGAAACATGGCTGAACCCACTAGTGCCGGATAAAGCAATTCGTCCAGCCGAGTCCTTCTCGGTGTTCCGCAGCGACAGATCGGGGGAGTTGGGGAAATCCAAAGGTGTAGGCGTCTGCCTCATGGTAAACAACCGCTGGTGTAACCCCAACAACACCAAGTCTCTCTCCCGCTCCTGCTCGCTGAACCTGGAACAGCTTACAATTTTATGCCATTTTATCTCCCCCGGGAATTCAGTACGGTCATCATTACAGCCATTTATATTCCACCGCAAGCGGACACCGACACAGCACTGTCGGACCTGTATGATGTGTTGTGCAGATTTCAAAACAAACATCCCGACGCGGCTGTGGTCGTGACAGGAGACTTTAACAGGGCCTAATTGAAGATAGAGGGCCTAATTTCTACCAACACATCACGTGTGCCACCAAGGGAGATAGAACTTTGGACCATTGTTATACACCTTACAAGAACTGATACAAGACGGTCTCGCTCCCTGCTTTCGGGAAATCAGACCACACCGCGATTTTGCTGGTTCCCATTTACAGGCCTCGGATCGCGCGAGAATTGGTGGTGACGAGGGAAGTGAAGCGGTGGACGGACCAATCAGAGGCTGTGCTTCAGGACGCTCTGACTGACGTCGACTGGGACATGTTCCAATCAAGTTCAAGTGATGTCAGCAAGTTTACGGACGTATTGTTGAGCTTCGTGGCTATGTTAGCGGACAGCATCGTCGGTCTTGTATCCGGAAATATGGACAATTACAAAGCGGCATCATACAATCTGCGGAGGGCGGCGAAGGACGCTAAATGGACGTACAGAGAGAATGTGGAGCTACAGATGGAGCAACGGGACACCAGACACTTGTGGCAGGGGCTGCAGACTATAACAAACTACAAGAGCAGCTCCTCCCCAGCCACGAGTTTGGACGCCTCCCTCGCTAACGAACTGAACTCCTTTAAGGCGCAGTTTGAGTCTGGCAACAGCACCGCTAGCTCGCCAGCTAATTGGAGTTACACCGCTGAGGATGAGCGCGCACTCTCAGTGTCAAGGCATGACGTCAGGAGGGCTCTGATGCGGGTGAACACCAGGAAAGCTGTGGGCCCAGATGGCATTTCTGGACGAGTACTGAAGATCTGTGCTAACCAGCTAGCCCCTGTGTTCACTACAATATTCAACATCTCCCTGGCTGAATCAGTGGTCCTGTCCTGCTTCAAGAGGTCCACTGTCGTTCCTGTCCTGAAGATCGCCTCTCCCGCCTGCCTGAATGACTACCGTCCAGTGGCCCTCAGCTCGGTGGTCATGAAGTGTTTCGAGAGGCTGATTAAGGATTACATCTGCGCCTCCCTCCCCCGCACCTTGGACCTGTTGCCGTTCGCGTACCAGGAGAACAGATCCACGGATGATGCAGTCTCTCAGGTACTGCACACCACGCCCACGCACCTGGATGGCCGGAAGGCGGCCTATGTCAGATTGCTGTTCATCGATTACAGTTCAGCTTTCAATACCAAAGTCCCCACCAGACAGACTGTCAAGCTGAAGGAGCTTGGACTGAATACTCCGCTGTGTGCCTGGATCCTGGACTTCCTCTCAGCCCGGCCCCAAGTGGTTAGGGTGGGGAAGCACATGTCCAGCCCCCTCACTCTGACCACAGGATCCCCCTAGGGCTGCGTCCTCAGCCCCCTACTGTACTCCCTGTACACACATGACTGTGTGGCCAGGTCCAGCTCCAACACCATCATCAAATTTGCTGACGACACCGTTGTCCTGGGCCTGATCACCAACGGTGATGAGAAGGCATACTGCGAGGAGGTAGCTGACCTGTCACTCTGGTGCCAGGACAACAGCCTCCACCTGAACATCAGCAAAACTAAGGAGCTGATTGTGGACTTTAGGCATGGATTACAACTGAGAACACACGCCGTTGGTGATTAATGGGACTTCTGTCGACAGGGTGAGCAGCTTCAAGTACTTGGGAGTCCACATCACAGAGGATTTAAGGTGGACTTTACAAACAGACACTCTGGTGAGAAAGGCGAGGCAGTGTCTTTACCACCTCAGGCAGCTGAGGAAATTCCGGGTCTCGGTGAGGATCCTCAAGTCCTTCTACTGTGGAGCAGTGGAGAGCATCCTGACAGGCAACATCACTGCCTGGTTTGGGAACTCTGCTCAGGACAGACGGGCCCTGCAGAGGGTGGTGCATTCAGCTTAACGTACCACTGGAACTACACTCCCCTCCCTGCAGGACTTATACACCAGGAGGTGTAGTAGCAGAGCCCGCAGCATCATGAAGGATCCTCACCACCCAAATAACAGACTGTTCCAGCTGCTGCGGTCAGGCAAGTGCCTCCGCAGTCACACAGCGAGAATAGAGAGACTGAGACAGAGTTTTTTGCCGCAAGCCATAAGGACTGACCTCACCAGGGGTCCTCACTGAGCCACAGACATAGGCTCCACTACCTTACTGTATTGTATGTAGCATACTGTACCGCATACTGTGTCACTGTTCTGGGTTGTTCGGTGTTACCGTATTGCTGTGCCGTGCTGTTGTATACTGTGCTGTGTATCTCACAAACGCTACCTCACTTTATTCACATGCCCCTTTAATGCACATATCTGTATACACATAAATAGCCTATCCCATATACATAAGTCTATCCCATATACATAAGCCTATTCCATTTATCTATTCTGTACCCCCCCCCCTGCATTACCCTTGAGTTCTTATTTTATTTTATTTTATTTTATTCTATATATTTTTATTTTATTCTATAGTATTGGACTTACTGCATTACGTTTTAGGAGTCAGTTAGTTGGCCAAGTAGAAATTCTTAGGTACCTACTGTGTTCAGTCTGGGACATATTGTGTGTAATCACCAGGTGCATTGCATTGACATTTTACTACATATATGTATGAAAGTATGTATATGTATGTGACGAATAAACCTCTTGAATCTCTTGAATCTCTGATACCTTGGTATTGATTTCTCCACCAATCTATCAGATTTGTTTACCATTAACTTCACTCCATTGCTCAAATCCATTGAAGAAGACCTCATTCGATGGAACAACCTACCCATCTCACTACTTGGTAGGATAGCAGCAGTGAAAATTAATATACTTCCAAAAATAAACTATGTATTTTCAATGACCCCAGTACAACCAACAGTACACTGGTTTAATACTCTGGACTCAATAGTCAACAAATTTTATTGGAAATACAAGAAACCGAGATTTAAACTAGCAACACTACAGAAAAACAAAGACTGTGGAGGCCTAGCAGCCCCAAACTTTAGATACTACTATCTAGCAAACCATCTTCAATTTATAATTAAATGGTTACAACCAGAGCAACAATTGGCCCATGGATGGCGAGACATTGATCAATCTGAACGTCAGGAGTTATCATTATCCGATCTCCCATTCCTTTCCTGAATTGATAAGGAAACATAATTGCTTTAAAAACCCATTTATCGCAACAACTCTGTCAGCCTGGTGGAAATTCCTCAAACTCAGTGGTCACACTCTATCTTCAAACAAATTCATGCCAATTTGGCACAACCCAGATTTCCTGGTTAAAAACAGACCAATAATCTTTAGGTCTTGGGAAAGACAAGGAATTACTCATCTGGAACACATTTTTGAAAACAATTTGCTTATATCCTTCCCAACCTTAACCCAAAGGTATAATATCGGTGGCCACGGCTTCCTTCAATTCCTTCAATTACAGCAGTCTCTAAAAGTTAAAATCAAATTGACGAAAAAAATCCTACAACCACATTCAGTGATTGAACATCTCACTCATATCGGTCACTTGAAAATCCCTTTTCCATTATATACAAACTTTTATTAACAACAGATGACACCTTATCTTTACCTACAATGAAATGGGAAAGAGTGTGCCCGTGCTGGGCACACGCTGCTACTTGGATGAGCACTTGGCCCTCACACCGGGTGGGGCATCTGGTCGGCTGCGGTGGGGCGGGCCTCCCCCTTGTGCGGGGTGTGGGCGGGCATGCGGGTCCTGCCGGCTCGCCCATGGGGCTGGTGGCTCGGGCAGGGTGTCGGTCTGTCGCCGTGGGGCCGCGCGGGCCGTGCCTTGCACCTGTGGCCCGGGTTCTATGCCGGCGGCTGCGTCTTGTGCCCGCACCCGGGGGTTAGTTGTATGTGTGTGCCCCTGGGGTGCAGGGTCTCCTCGTGCTCCCTGGGACTGGGTCATGCTCCTCGGGGCTGGCCGTGGGGGTTGCTCCACAGCCCTCTGGCTTCTCTGGGGGCCCGGGGGTCTTCTGTGGTCGCAGGGCAGGGAACTCGGGGCTTTCCTGCAGCAGTAGGGTGTCTATAGGGCTGCGGAGTTGGGGGGGCCTTCGGGGCCCCTTCCTGGTTGCATTCCTCTCCTTTCCTCCCTCATTTACTGCCATAATTATGACAGGAAGAGGCCACGTGACCAGTTGTAGTTCCAGTTTTCCTGGACCTAATTCACTGTTTTTCAATACACGATGTTTATGTTTTTGTGTAAATGTTGTTTGTTACTATGTTTATTTGTCTCACCCATGGTGATTCTCCCCCTCTTGGAGTAGTGATCAGTTGTTTATAGAGCCAAACATGACAAATATTTCTCCAAAGAGGGGGGTTGGTGGTGGTTCTCCATAACCAAAAACTAGTTCTTGATGATTTAAGAATTAATAAAGAGCTGCAATGCAGGTTGAAACTTGAACTCCACTTGCAGACTACCTCTGTCCCGGATGCAATGGCATACAAATACTGTTGTATGGCCAGCATGCTGACAGCACAGGTAAAAAATAAATAAATGAATAACAATAATAATAAAAACACTGACAGGTTAACATCTTAGAGTTAATCTATGCTGTTTGCTAGATACCCAGAAGTCAGTTGGACAGCTTATGTAGAACACACATACCACGCTAATCTTGTGTTTATTGACACACACACACTACGCTTATCTCGCGTTTATGCATTCGCTCGTTTCATCTAGATTTTTATCAGCCAGGTAGCTAAACATAGCCCAAGACACTGATAAAATTGCTCCAAACTCATCTCATCCATATGTGCTCCAGAGTGATCTTTTGGCCAGGTGGTCACATGACCCAGACACCAATAAGATCACCCAGGTTTCATGTGAAGTGTATTACTGCGAATTGAGCTCTGTCCTCTCCCTAACTATTCAAAACTTACTAAAACTAGTTAGAAAGTAAGTCGCATAGCTGGACTACCAGTACCAAAAAGATAAAAAAGAAATCTAATACAAATTTAAAAAAGACACACACACACACCTATATATATATGTATTATTTATGTTATTTTTATTTATTATTTTATTTAAGTATTTTTTCTTTTACTTTTTAATCACATAAAAGAGTGTTGACTTTATTTCCAAAGCTGTGTCCCAACACACCACACAAACACTAGGAATGAATGCCAACCTGTGTCCCAATTTATTTATTATTATTATTATCAATTTCACCTTAGTTGTTGATTGATTTTATTTTATTCTGACAACACCAGAAGTTCCTCACTTACCTTAAACATTTTTCTACAGAGGGAACAAGAGTACTGTTCTGCTTTCTTGCCCTCGTCCTTTGCTACAGAGAGGTCAAGAGTAATCTATATACCTCTAGTTTCTTCTTCTGCTTCTTTCGGCTGCTCCCGTTAGGGGTCACCACACCAGATCAACTGCCTCGAATACCGTCTGTTCTGCGCATCTTCCTCCCTTACACCAAGTGCCTACATGTCCTCCCTCACCACATCCATAAACCTTCTCTTTGGCCTTCCTCTTTTCCTCTTGCCTGGCAGCTCCATCCTCAGCATCCTTCTCCCAATGTAACTCTCATCTCTCCTATACACGTGTCCAAACAATGTCAATCTCGCCCCTCTTACTTTTTTACCAATCTGTCCAACCTGAGCTGTCCCTCTAATGTACTCATTCTTAATCCTGTTCATCCTTGTCACTCCCAATGAAAATCTCAACATCCTCAACTCTGCCACCTCCATTTCAGCCACCTGCCATTTGTCAGTGCCACTGCCTGTAAACCGTACAACATAGCTGGTCTCACTACTGTCCTGTAGACCTTCCCCTTCATTGTTGCTGGGACCCTTCTGTCCCAGATCACTCCGGACACTCTTCTCCACCCACTCCACCCTGCCTGTACCCTCTTTTTCACCTCTCTCCCACACTCTCTGCTGATTTGGATGGTCGACCCCAAGTGCTTGAACTCATCCGCCTTCTCCACCTCCACTCCTTGCATTCTCAGCTTTTCGCTGCTCTCCCACCAATTCAGGCACATGTATTCTGTCTTAATCCTGCTGACTTTCATTTCTCTTCTCTCTAATGCATGCCTCCACTTCACCAGGCTCTCCTCAACCTGCTCCCTACTCTCGCTACAGATCACAATGTCATGCGCGAACATCATAGTCCACGGAGACTCCTGCCTGATTTCATCTGTTAACCTGTCCAACACCATTGCATCAAAAAAGGGCTCAGAGCTGATCCTTGATGCAATCCCACCTCCACTTTCAAGATTCAAGAGGTTTATTAGTCACATACATATACATACTTTCATACATATATGTAGTGAAATGTCAATGCAACGCACCCGGTGATTACACACAATATGTCCCAGACTGAACACAGTAGGTACCTAAGAATTTCTACTTGACCAACTAAGCTTCTGACCTACTTCTGACCTACTAAGATTCCTAAAACGCAGTAAGTCAAATGCTATAGAATAAAATAAAAATATATAGAATAAAATTAAATAAATAAAATAAGAACTCAAGGGTAATGCAGGGTGGGGGTAGAGAATAGATAAAGGCAATAGGCTTATATATGAGATATGGGATAGACTTATGTATATGGGATAGGCTATTTTTGTATATACAGATATGTGCATTAAAGTGGCGTGTGAATAAAGTGAGGTAGTGTTTGTGAGATATACAGCACAGTATAGAACAGTACGGCGCAGTAATACGGTAACACCGAACAACCCAGAACAGTGACACAGTATGCGGTACAGTATGCTACATACAGTACAGTAAGGTAGTGGAGCCAGCATTGACAGTTGTTATGGTTTGCGGGAAAAAACTCTTGTCTCAGTCTCTCTGTTCTCGCTGTGTGACTGCGGAGGCGCTTGCCTGACCGCAGCAGCTGGAACAGTCTGTTGTTGGGGTCATGAGTATCCTTCATGATCCTGTGGGCTCTGCTACTACACCTCCTGGTGTATAAGTCCTGCAGGGAGGCGAGTGTAGTTCCAGTGGTACGTTCAGCTAAACGCACCACCATCTGCAGGGCCCGCCTGTCCTGAGCAGTAGAGTTCCCAAACCAGGCAGCTGCCTGAGGTGGGAAAGACGCTGCCTCGCCTTTCTCACCAGAGTGTCTGTTTGTAAAGTCCACCTTAAATCCTCTGTGATGTGGACTCCCAGGTACTTGAAGCTGCTCACCCTGTCAACAGAAGTCCCATTAATCACCAACGGTGTGTGCGTCCTCTGTTGTAATCCACACCTAAAGTCCACAATTGGCTCCTTAGTTTTGCTGACGTTCAGGTGGAGGCTGTTGTCCTGGCACCAGAGTGACAGGTCAGCCACCTCCTTGCGGTAGGCCTTCTCATCACTGTCAGTGATCAGGCCCACGACAACAGTGTCATCAGCAAACTTGATGATGGTGTTGGAGCTGGACCTGGCCACACAGTCATGTGTGTACAAGGAGTACAGTAGGGGGCTGAGGACGCAGCCCTAGGGGGATCCTGCGTTCAGAGTGAGGGAGCTGGACATGTGCTTCCCCACCCTAACCACTTGGGGCTGGGCTGAGAGGAAGTCCAGGATCCAGGCACACAGCGGAGTATTCAGTCCAAGCTCCTTCAGCTTGACAGCTAGTCTGGAGGGGACTATGGTATTGAAAGCTGAACTATAATCGATGAACAGCAATCTCACATAGGCCCCCTTCTGGCCATCCAGGTGCGTGAGCGTGGGGTGCAGTACCCGGGAGACCGCGTCATCCGTGGATCTGTTCTGCTGGTACGCAAACTTCAACAGGTCCAAGGTGTGGGGGAGGGAGGCACAGATATAATCCTTAATCAGCCTCTCGAAACACTTCATGACCACCGAGCTGAGGGCCACCGGACCATAGTAATTCAGGCAGGCTGGAGAGGCGATCTTCGGGACAGGAATGATGGTGGACCTCTTGAAGCAGGACGGGACCACTGATTCAGCCAGGGAGATGTTTAATATTGTAGTGAACATCAGGGCTAGCTTGTTCACACAGGTCTTCAGTACTCGTCCAGAAATGCCATCTGGGCCCGCAGCTTTCCTGGTGTTCACCCGCATTAGAGCCCTCCTGACGTCATGCTCTGACACTGAGAGTGCGCGCTTCTCCCCAGCGGTGTAACGCCAATTAGCCGGCGAGCTAGCGGTGCTGTTGCCAGACTTAAACCGTGCATAAAAGGAGTTCAGTTCATTGGCGAGGGAGGGGTCCACACTCGTGGCTGGGGAGGAGCTGCTCTTCTAGTTTGTTATAGTCAGCAGCCCCTGCCACAAGCGTCTGGTGTCCCATTGCTCTATCTGTAGCTCCACAGTCTCTCTGTACGTCTGTTTAGCGTCCTTCACCGCCCTCCGCAGATTGTATGACGCCGGTTTGAAATTGTCCATATTTCCGGATACAAGACCGTCGTTGTAAGCGGCCGTGCGAGCATTCAGAGCACAGCGGATGGATTTATCGACCCACGGCTTCTGGTTTGGAGATATCCGAAACTTTGAATGCCTTCGTCATGCCTGCTGCACACCTTTTCTCCTTCCTTACTGTTCAACCTCTCATACAACTCGTCGTATGCCTTCTCCTTTGCCTTTGTAACGTTTCTCTTCACCTTGCGCCACATTAGCTTGTACTCCTGTCTACTTTCTTCATCTCTCTGACTATCCCATTTCTTCTTCACCAACTTCTTCCGCTCTATGCTCTCCTGTACTTCCTCATTCCACCACCAAGAGTCCTTGTCTTCCTTCCTCTTCCCGCATGATACACCGAGTACCTTCTTGGCCGTCTCCCTCACCACTTCAGCAGTTGTTTCCCAGTCATCTAGGAACCGTTCATTACTACCTATTGCCCGCATTACCTCTTCCATAAATTGCATGCAACACTCCTCCTTTTTCAACTTCCACCATTTTATCTTTGGCTCTTCTTTCACACTCTTCCTTTTCTTGGACTCCAGAGTCATCCTACAGACCGCCATCTGATGCTACCTAGCATCACACTCCCCTACCACCACTTTGCAGTCACTAATCTCTTTCACATTGCACCTCCTGCATAAGATGTAGTCCACCTGTTTGCACCTTCCTCCACTCTTCTATGTCACCCTGTGTTCCTCCCTCTTCTTGAAATATGTATTCACAACAGCCAATTCCATCCTTTTAGTGAAATCCACCACCATCTGTCCTTCCACATTTCCCTCCTTGACACCATACCTTCCCATCACCTTCTCATCACCTATGTCTCTGATCCTTTCGCCAACATGCCAACTAAGATCTGCTCCAACGACCACTCTCTCTCCCTTGGGGACGCTCTCCACCACTACATCCAACTCACTAAAGAATTCCTCTTCTACTTCCATCTCACACCCAACTTGGGGAGCATATGCACTGACCACATTCATTGGCTAACGGCACCAGTGGCGGTCGTTGTTAACCTATCCTCGACCAATCTGGTACGGAAATCTGATTTGTTGTCCGCACGTTTGATTTGGCATGGTTTTTACGCCGGATGGCCTTCCTGATGCAACCCTCTCTATTCATCCGAGCTTGGGGCTGGCACTGATGATACACTGGCTTGTGCACCCACAGTGGCTAGATTAGAGGTTATTGGCTATATGCCTCTAGTTTAATAATTATGTATTCAATAATGTTGAATTTATTATTGATTAACATAAACAAATAAGAAATGAAATATAAACAAACAAAAACCACAATCTCTCTTGATCGATGCAAAATTAATCACTTTATCCACGGTCCTCCAGACCGATATATCCACTCCCCTTCCTAACCTAAGCCTTTGGCGACATGTGTGTCGGGGGGGGGGGGGGGGGGGGTTGGTTGAAGCTTAACAAGAGCTTCCTCAACGATCCTCTAGGCCTAACTGTAACACTGTATAAATGTAACTACTCCTTAGTCAGTCTCTGCATTTGATTATTATTTATTCAAATATTGTACATGCATTTACATAAATGTAAAATTATATGTAAGCACATTGCTCTGTGTTATCATAACATAAATCCCTTTAATTTGAATAACAAAGACAAATTTTATCAAACACAAGTTATTACATAAACTTTGTTCAAAACGTTTTTGTCACTGAGAGAGGGGCAGAACTTTGGTGCACCAAATAATTGTGGGCTGCTAAGAACATGTGTGAGAGATGTAATTAACTCAAAATAGGATTGTCTCAGTTCACAGCTATATTGGTCAACTTCTGGGTGAAGTTGATGAGGTGATGCACAAATTGCAGGTGCGCCATCGGTAGTTAGCGCCACCAACTTTTCCCAGGGTCATTTAGTTTTACTTACGGACCTCTCCACCGCATCAAAAATGTCCCTCCCCATCATCGTCCCATGTGTGGCAGCTACATCCAAGAGCTCCTCACTGACAGTGAAGTCTGCCTTCATGCCTCTTATAAAATTAATAGATGCGCTGTATCCAGGTTGTCTGTGCTTTCATCAACAGCTAATAAAAAAGCCAGGTAACTGCATGTCTCTTTGGCCGGCTGTGTTGTCAGATCGCCTGCTAGTTCCTCAACTCAGTCTGCGATGAGGTTTCTTGACAAACTTTTACTTTTGAAAAGCCTCGATCTGTTCGGGGCCTTTAGCATGCACTGCTTCAAAAATGCAACCCCTGAAAAACACTTGGAAGCTCGGGCGATTTCTTCAGCCACAATAAAGCCAGCTTTCACTGCTGCATCATTTTTGGCTGTCGCTTTTGTAAACATATTCTGCTGTGATTGCAGTCTGCCTTTTAATTCTTGGATAATTTGAAGTTTTTCTTGGAGGCTAAATTTAGCATACTTGGCTCAGTGTTTGGTGTCAAAATGCAGATGTAAATTGTATATCTCACCGACACTGCCTCATAACACAGAAGACATACCGTTTTTTCTCCTTGAAGCACAAACATGTATTCGCTTCCCCATCTTTCATTAAATTGCTTTCCCTCTGCATCAAATTTTCTCTTGTTGGACATCTAGGGATTATTTATACATCTTTTTCAACTCCATCAGTTGTTAGAAAACTGCTTTAGTTAAAAGCCGATATGGAAACACTGCAATCTAGTAGCAGGATGCCGTCATTTTGTGGGTCACAAAATTGACATGCATTGTGGGAGACGTAGTTTGTGGTCACTGTATGCTGTAAAGCAGCATAGACTTTTATTTTAAGACAATCATATGCCTTTTAAGCTCTTGCGGGCCACATAAAATGACGTGGTGGGCCTGATTCCTCCTGCGGGCCTTAAGTTTGACACGTGCTCTAGATGGTTACAATCTTGAAGCTTACTCAAAGCTATTTTCTCCGAACTTCCCTGATCGGCACAATATCTAAGCTTACTCAAAGCTTTTTCCTACGAACATCCCTGATCGGTACAATATCTCAGTAAGTCCTGGCCTTTAATTTGTTCGGGATCTCGTGTTTCGTCTTCTGGATCTGCCGTCACGTCTGGATGACTCCTTCTTGGATCTCTTACGGCCGGTCTCTGACTGCCATTATGAACTCAAGTTGGACATGAAGCGGTCCAGCAGAGACAATCAGAGAATCATCGTCGCCAGATTGTTGGAGGATTGTCATTGCTTGGTCGGTGAGGTTAACCTGTTTACTACAGGAAAACAAACTGAGAGTATTAAAGGATACAGCCATGCCTCAAAACACTGATCTGATCAATCTGCCCCTGCTTCTGACGAAGAGGGCTTTATACCGATGAAAGGTTGTGTGCCATTGGTCAGGTGTCATTTACAATAAAATGGCCCCCCATCATATCCCCGGGTGTTTCTGTCATACAATGATTTAACAGTCGAACTCCGGTCACAGATACAATCTCACTGTGCTTATAAAACAACCCACAAGGCTCTGCCAAGCCCCCTGGGGTTATCCTTATCTCCAAACAAAGTTGAGTGAAGTTGGAATGTGATCTGGTCTTCACAATACAGTAATACAGTAGGCATTATTGGAAAGAACAGTGTCTCTTCATATGAGCTGCTGAGAGAGTCATTAAAAACCCCAAGGCAATGTGTTTTAAAAGCTACGTAACATACAAAAAAGGCTATTGTCCTATATAAAAAATATGAAACATTGTTCAAAGAATTGATCATCTGCATTTTTCTCTCACAAAGGAGACAGTGCACAGTCTTTCCCGAAATAGCAAGGTATTCGCTGTGTTGCTTTATCCAAAAGTCCAACAATGACTGTCTTCTGAAAGCAGACTTTGTACCACCACAATCCTATTAAACTCTCCTAAACACAAACAGTGAATTCCTTGGGTATTCCAGAGGTTCTGATGCTGAAAGGGTTTCTCATCCAGTTGTTGTTCGCCTTCGGTCGTCACTGGGAAATATTCGTGGAACTGTTGTCTGTGTGAGACTAGGTGTGCAACGATGTTGTCCCTGACCCCATCATTAATGGTCAGGTCGTTGTCAGACAGAAAACTCTCCAAAGCTGAAAAATCACCCGCCCTGACTTTGATTTCAAACAGCTCCATCTTTTCCAGCATGTTATTGATTTTATCCTGAATGTCAAAAGCATTGATTGAGGGACCCTGTAGTCCCGCATTCAGTTTGTTCAAATGAGAGAATATGTCTGACAAGTATGCCAATTGATTGAGCCACATAGCATCTTCTAAAACATCTGATAAGTGGAACTTCTTGTCCTGTAAGAACATCTGAACCTCTCATGCAATCTGAAGATCCTTGAAAGCACTTTCCCTCTTGATAACCGCCTTACTTCTGTATGAAGCAAAAGTTCGACATGCTCGCTGCCCAGCTCAGACGAGAATGCATTGGTCGGGCCTTAATGAAGTTAACAGTTTTCACAGCCGAATCCAGCACAGACTTCAATTCTTCTGGCATTTTCTTCACCGTTAGGGGCTCACGATGGATGCTGCAGTGTGTCCATCGGATTTTGGGTGCCACCTCGCAAATCCGGGCTGCTACTCGGCTGTGGTGCCCTGTCGTAGCCCCGGCGCCATCCATGCAGACTCCAACACACTTTTTCCAGTCAAGTCCATTCTCTTGGACAAAAATGTTCAGAAGCTGGAATATGTGCTCAGCTGTAGTTCTGGTCTCCAGTGGTTTACAAAACAGATCCTCCTGAGCTGCACCACCATATTCATATCTGACGTAAACAAGCAAATTGGCCAAATCTGCAACATCAGTAGCGTGATGGGATTAGAGCCACTACTTTTAAAGCGCTCAATCGGTGTGTTTTTAAAGTCATCTGCCATGCCCCCTATTCTGCACGACACAGAATCGTTTGAAAGTGGTATCAAGTTGAATTGTTTGGCAGACAGAAGGCTGTCTTTTTGGCTGTCTCTTTGGCTTGTGTGGCTTAGTGGCTTTCGTTATGTGGAGGCTGGCACGATGCAAGGCTTCCTGTGCTTTTGCTACGGGTGTAACACAAGCTTGAATTGTGGACTTGGACTGCTTCAGCTCGTCACATTTTCTTAGAAAAAAAATCAACTGGTTTGTCTTTTAGCAGTCCTTGTTTGGTTGTAAGGTGCCGTTTGAGATGCGATGGTTTCATGCATTCATTGCTAAGAACATCATCACATACCACACACTCGGGCCTGGGCTCTTTCCGATGTCCTGCTCCCAATTGAATCCAAATCTTGGCTAACTTAAGTCACATCTCTGTACTATTTTGCCAAGTTTGCTTATAGCAGGTTCATTGTCCAGTTCCGTTTCAACAGGGCTGCTCGAAATATTGTCCTCTGTATCCGCACTTCTCTTCTTAGTTCCTGTTTGGAGCCACGCAGTGTTTTTGAACGATTAATTTTACCTCCCCTTCTTTCCATCACAGTTTGAGCTCATACAGTAACTACCGGTAATCATGGACGTAGGAAAGGCAGGAAAGGCAAAACTTATTTTAAAATGACATTACAGTGATCTTGTACCTTAATATAATTAATAAAATATTTTCATTCCAAATTTAGTAGAATTTGAATAGTATTGTATGTTTTCAATTAATTTATTTAATTTAAAAAAATCTATTTTGGAGATTCCACCACATACCACTAGAAAGAGCTTGCATACCACCAGTGGTATGTGTACTATAGTTTGAGAACAGTTGCACTATTGGAAGAAGGCAAGCCAGCATAGGCAGTGTGATGATCTGGGCAATGTTCGGCTGGGAAATCCTTGGGTCCTCGCAATCATGTGCATGTTACTTTGACACGTACCACCTACCTAAACATTGTTGAGGGGGGGTTAGAGCTGTTTTAGCAGCCCAGAGAGCTCCTACACAATATTAGGCAGGTGGTTTTAATGTTGTGGCTGACTGGTGTATATATTTATCAATCATGTCGTAGGAAAAAATCTGTTCTCAGCACAATATTTACCTCACAAAAGCATTCCCGTTTCCATCTTTGTAAATGTGGTCCGCCACCTCGATCATCATAAACACAACAGAATTCACAATGGAGAGATGTCAGTTTTAGGAATTATGTAAAATAATTTCCAATAGGCTCTGCTGTTATCAGATCATTGTCCCTGAATTATACAGTACAATACATCATACAACACAGCTTTTTGCCTTTCAAAATGCTGGGAGTACAGATCACACAGATCAGTACCGAGCACACAGATCCAACACCCTATAGAGCAGACTACTTAGAGGGATTTAATAACTATAGATCCATGTCAGTGAGATTTGTACAAGTGATGAATTCACTCACAAGTTTGCACTGGATTCCACTGGCGCCCGGGTACAAGATGAGACTGTATTCTTTCTGTTCATTTAACCTCTGGTTACACTCTGAGGTCGTGTTGCTTTCTACCATAATAGTCAGGTTCTTGCTTGCCCCGCCCAGGAGCAGCCTTGCATATTCTGAAGGGTCCTAACAAATACAGGGAAAAAGGTTTGTCATGCGTCACCCACTCTGGCCTACTCAATGCATAGTATTTAATTTCCAAGTGCCTCGTCATTTTTAGTAAAACCTATGAGTTGAAACCTTTTTGTTTGCTAGATTTCTCTGGTTTGGCAAACACAAATTAGGAGCGGTTTGTACAGAATGCTAATTTAAATAAAGACATGCATTGCTATGATTGACGTTTACTCATACCAAGAGTTCTAAAAGTAATGAAACTAGGCAAATAAGTCTTACCTAGAAGCTTTAAAAACAACAGGACTCTGCAATGAAAATTATCAATACCAAAATATAAAGGCTGCGTCTAAGATGACGTACTATACACGTGTTCGTACTATCATAGCATTCTTTACTCTGTGATAAAAACAAACAATGGCTTCTCGCACATAGTACGACATTATCATACTCCCACGCCACTTTTACGTCTTGCCCTAGCAATGCATTGTGGGACACACTTGCCAGCATAGTGTCCAGTGCTGGCACACTATCACAGGATCACCCTTGTACTTCACACATGGTTTCAGACATACTAAGCTCTTTCACATCCCAATTTGTCGAAGTAAATAGTGTGCTAGTATGCATTTCAAATGCAGCTGGTTTACCTGAAGGTGTGGGATTGGCTCTTGAAACAGGTCAGTGTCAGGAACCTTTAGAATGACCTCCCTCTCAGCCAGGTTAAAAATCTGCAGCAGACACTCCCCGTGGCCTGCAGGCTCCACGACTGTTTTCTATTGGCCAGGGAAGGAGGGCAGAGGGTGATGTTAACAATAAACACATGCTCAAACATGTCCACTTAAGCTGTAAATTGACAAGAATTTGGTGATAGGATATGTATCACAATATAGGATTCAAAATTTGATATATACATTGTGATAGTATTAATATACTCAAGTCAAAGAAATACAAAAAAGAAAGAGAGAACGTAGTTGTCAGCTGGTCATTACAAAAGAATGCCCCTGAAACAACAGCAACAACAAAAGCAACAACAAAGACAACAAAAACAACAAATAAAGCAAGTCCAACCACAGTGGCAACAACAGCAACAGCAGCTGTAACAGAAAACAACAGCAGCAACAGCAGCAGCAGCCACAGAAACAACAACAACAACGGCAGCAGCAACATCGACACCAGCAGCAACAACAGCTAACAACATTAAAAACAACAGCAGCAACACACACGCAAAGACGTCACCGGAACCGGAAGTGGTAGCTCTCACCGGAACCGGAAAAGTCACTCAGGTTAGAGATGGTTAAGTTGAGGTATAAGGTTAGAGATGTTACCAATACCAGCAGCAGAAAATAGCAGCAACAAAAACAGTAGCAACAGCAGCAGCAGCAGCAGCAGCAAAAGCAACAGTGCACAAGCAAAGACGTCACCGGAACCGGAAGTGGTAGCTCTCACCGGAACCAGAAATCTCCTCATCTGTATTGAGTCAACAGTGTATACCATCTCATCTCAACGAAGCAATGCACAGCAAAGATGTCACCGGAACCAGAAGTGGCAGCCCTCAACGGAAATGGAAATTTCAACTGTGTGCACCAACTCGTCTTAATCCAGTCGCAGTCCTTTAGTTAGTGTCCCTAAATTACGGGTCAAATTTTCAATCAGACCTCGGGAGGGAGATCCTTTTGACTCTCTCTCTCCGAAAACACACCCTTCTTATGAATATAGTGCTATGTCTTTTGCGGTCATGAGTTGAGAAGTCTTCAAAAACTGAATACGTCACAAATACAACAAATACAAGTCTGTATTCCAATGTTAATGTAATACATTAAATCATTAGAAAAAAAATACAACGGAAGGCTGTCTCATAAATGAAGTGGCTAGTTAGGTTTGTAACGCCTCAAAAAACAAGTCTGAGCTCCCCAGTAAACCCTGGTGCCTCCTAGTGGAGGAGGCCGTGGTTCGAATTACAGGGGGGATTTGGAGGGTCTAACCCCCTTAATTAAGACTTGGATCCCCCCAAAATAGTTAAAAAAAAACAGGTCGGGAGGGGAAACATTTATACATCCACATATATCTTACATGTAATTGTAAACATTGCAATATATTTCCCATATTCAGCCCTGGAGGAATCTTGTTATATGACTTCAGATACCCCTAATGTGGACTATCCCATTACGCTTACGCTTAGGTTGCTCTGTTTTCATTTCGCCAGCTGTGACCCACAGAAATAGATGTCACCAAACACAATGTATTCCCAGAGGTATATACTGTAGTGTCACGTCAGTGTCAGCGCTGCCCATACGTACCACAATGTTCACCTCCACCAAGGTGGCTGCCCCAAACGCCAGTGCTACCAAGACCATACCAGAGGCCATCTTCCTCAGAGGGCTGCGTGGAGACACAGAGGTTATCTGTAAATGTTTTTATTGGTAAATCAACTGTGTTTGTGAACTATGCTCAAAGTGATTCTCAAGCATTCTTATGGGTTGCACAGGAGTCCCACATCATTGTCATTTTCCTCCATATGAAAGTCCATTACATTGTAGACAGTCGATTCTGTGACCCACATTTTGTAAGATGTGGTCATTTATATGTTATAATTTACAGTAACATTAAAAAAAAGTGGCACACACAGTGATGCCAGTGAAGTTATGATACTTAATTGCCCCCTGTATGCTTATGTAGACAATCCTTTAACTGTTAGCAATTTCCAAAACTGGTGAGGTGTGTGCACAGCAATTAAACGTGAGTGTGTGCATCGTTTGGCCTATTAAGTATTCATGTCTACATAAACTCCGCATATAACTCCAGTATAGCAGGTGTCTACTCACGTGACGCTGATTCTGCAAAGGCCAATGAGCGGATATATGATAATGTCGAAGATGGGCACAAAGACTAGAATCAACAGAGAGTTTAACATCTAGAGAACACAAAGGAGAACAACACAGCCGTAAATTATCTTATAAAATAACCTTAAAATCATAAAGGCTGGAGTTTAACATGGAAGCAAAGAGAAGCAAAGTTGTAAAGTGGTATGTGTGTTCTATGACACAGCGGAAGAAAAGATTTGTCCAAAATCAGTTGAAGTGGGAAAGAGGCTGCAAGAGCTGTACCTGCATTTGGTCAGGCTTCACGGTAAAATAATCTCCCTGTGCGGAAAAATAAGTAAAATTAATAAATAATTCCCTCAGCAGGAGCACAATTTAGACTCCTTAGTTTAACATGTTAATAAATAAATGATAACAAATAATAAATGCCTAAGAAAAAGACTCAAAGAACATTTGCAACAGTTAGAGTAAAAAACAAATTAAAAAAAAAACATTGGCTTTGTTTATAATTGATTGAACCATGAACACACTTAATGAAAGCTGTGACAATGGATCTTTTTTTCCCAAACAAAAAGAACAAGCTATAGGAGTGATGGCAGGCTTAAACACCTTAAAATCACAAATGCACCAAAGCACATCCTTACAAGAGCCATGTCCATCCTTGTGGCTTGCAGTGTCCAGCGGGAACCCTGTGATATTGAAGAGTAGAATATGTTGTTAGTACGCTCACTGCTTTTTTATTATGGCAACAGCTTCACACACAAGTAAGACAATTTACCCTGAAAACACAACAGGCCTCTTTGCTTTCCTCGACTAGAGGGGGCCCAAATAAGTAGGTTTCTTTACTGTTGACAGAGGGTGAGAAATGTTTACTTCCTGTGTAGTGTATCCCCACCCCCTACCTTTTCAGATAGGACGCCCAGGAAATGTCTGAAATTCTTGGAATGCTTCAGATTACCCTTAAATCAGAAGCTTGTGTATTGGGGTTGCGTCGACGAGAGAGAAAACAGCTAATTCTGCTTGACTTGAGAAATTGAAATTGGACTATATAAAATAAAGCCTACTTAAAACACATACGAAGACATTTATACATGTGTGTCTGTTTTATGTGTTTGAAATATGACCTTGGTTTTTAATTACAGCAGCACTAGCACAAAGTCCATTTGTCTCGTGATATACCTGCTGATCAAACAGGGCCCAGAACATGGGCAGCGGGATGTAGAGCGTCAGAACCCTCAGAACCATCTTGATCTCCTGGATCAGACGCTTCTGCTCAAACACACAGAATCACAATCGACAGGTTACGAGCAGCGCAAAAGACCAAAAATACCTCATTATTATTAACAAGCTCTTCAATTATGTAAAGCATCTTGAAAGGAGCCTCCGTGTTCACTCGGCTGGGACAGTTTAAAAGTTCTTCCATGGAGATAATGCAACGATGAGACCTTACATTCAGGTGGAGGGTGTAGTATATAAGCAGCATACCGAGTACTTCTCCTCAGCCCAGTCCAGCCAGTGGTTCCTTTGCACGTCATGCTTGGATCTTCTCCAGCGGTTTCTGATTGCGAACTGCGGGCGAAAAATGCGGAGTGTGTGCTGAATAAAGTTATTTGGGTCTGTGATGCAGTCTGTGTTCATCCCTATTGGAATCCTGGGTGTAAAATTGAAAGACTGCAGTTGAAGTCCAGCCCTCGGTTTTGGGGGATAAAAAAACATTGCATATGTCTAGGAACATAGGCCAACCAATGCCTCAATGTAATGCTACAAACCCCTACGCCTTATTGAGACAGAGGCTTTGAACACGATCTGTTTTTATGGTTTAAATGTTTTACCTTCTTTCAATAAAAACCATGACTGTTTTTAAGTTATTGCTATATGCAATACATTTATTGCATTTTGCTTTCAGGAGAAATGCCAGATTTCTTCAGCCTTCTTCTCTTGGTCCCTTCGAACATAATGACTCACCACAATGCACTTGCCGACATCAGAAAGGATATTTCCCACTGGCGGATTCTTCTTGTACATCCCACTGCCAGCGATGAATACAACTTCAAAAGACATTAGAAGATGTCAGTATCTCCTCTCAGGAGAGCAATGGTCATCATTTGCGGCAGAAATGGTTTGCTCTGAATAACCGAAACAACTACTCTGGGCCTGTGGTAAAGATTTATGACAACCACATAAGATTAAGATACGCCAACAGCAAGGTATTTGCCTTAATGTCCTCTGTGACTGAAATCTGCTGCCGAATAACCAGACACCAACAGAATGCTTGATTATGATTATGATTATGTCATTTCTCCTACATCTCTTATGAATAACAGTTTGGTTACGTTGAGGTGCTGCCTGATGATTTCAGCTACATTCAGCCCTGCCAGTTAGCCAGGTGGCACATCCTGAAAAATATAGACTGGAATCGGCCGGGACCACACAATTTAATTTTATCACAATGCTGCAATTATTGTGATTTAAGTTTCAACTTAAACTTTCCATTTGTAATAGTAGTCTGTGAAAAACAATTATTCTTTCACAAAAATATACACTTCATATGATACATATCATGAGTCAAGTTTTATTTCTTGCCAACATAGAACAGACATAACAGAAATTAAAAATACAATAAATAAAACTTAGATGACTCTTACAAAGACAAATAAAATGTTTGATGACATACAATATATTTTTGTCCCTGCTCCGGAGTCCCCTGCCCCTTTTATTCGAAAACACCAATCCAGGATCTAGCATATGGGCAATCTAGGTACAAGCCCAGGAGCCCCTGAGTTGCATATCTTTTATCTGTCTGTTGTGGATAGTGCAATTTTCTTTGCAGTCTTCTGTTGGGGCAGAAGCATTTGAGCCAGAAACTTCAAGAATTAGATTACATTTAGCAGACGCTTTTATCCAAGGCGACTTACAATTCTTTAAACACCGACGGACGCAGCCATCAGGAGCAATTAGGGGTTAAGTGTCTTGCTCAAGGACACTACAGCATGCTAGCAGGAGGAGCCTGGGATCGAACCAGCAACCTTTGGATCACTAGACCACCAGCTCTACCGCCTGAGCTACCATCCCTATGAAGAAAGAAACTGAACAAGCCCCTAAGGCTGGTTGTGGAGAGAAGGATGTTGCGCAAGCTGCTCAGCATAATGGACAACATTGCACACCCCCTTCACAACATACTGGTCAGACAGCAGAGGGTCTTGAGCCGGAGGCTCCTTTAGCTCCGCTGCAATAAGGGCCGTTACAGGAGGTAATTCTGGCCCACCGCAATAGCCATCTACAAAGACTCCCCTCTGTGCCAGGAGAGGAAACTCCTCCTCTTAATGGCAATGCACATGGCACATTTTTACTTCGCATTTAACTTCCACTTTTAAGCTTTACCTTTCACTCAGTTAACTTATATTTTATTCTATTTATTTTTATTATTATTGCCATTTTTTATTTATTTAGTTATTTCATATGTTTATGGATATACACATGTATTTGTATGTGTATCTGTATATGTGCATTTATGTGTATATATGTATGTATATATATATGTATATATATGTCTAAATATATGTGTAGAATTGATTCAAAAACAATGTGTGTTTTTGTAAATAATGTGTGTTTTGTCATGTCTGTCTGCTGCAACTCTGGAATTTCCTTTTGGGGATTACTTAAGTACTTACTTATAAAGAAAAATAGAATAGAAAATGTATGCAGGGCTCGACCTTTGACACAAAGCTTTACCCATTCTCTTGATCTTGAAAATGATCCAACCAGAATGAAATAGAAGTTGTTTCCAAGTATCATAACTGTTTGTTTTATTGGAGGGATGGCTGGACAAGTAGCCGCGTACAGAGCTTTTCTCCATGTCTGGAGAAATCCTCAAAAAGAAGAAATAAATTGCCGTAAGATTTTTCTTTCTTCCTTGGTTTGGTTCAGTTTGGTTCAGATATTGGAGGAACAATGCACTGAATGCAGCAGCACAGAGCGCATTCGGACACACCCGTGACCGGGGGGTAGAGGGTCCATCCTAGGGAAGCAGCAGCCGCCACCGCCACCTCAGGCTCCTCCCAGACCAGGGGATGGGACGGCTCCTTTCTCCGGGATAATTATACAACTTGGTCCTTTTATTGCTACCCTGCTCTTTATCCTTTGTTGTGAGATTTCAGAAAGCGGCCCCCAAAAATGGAAATGAAATGGAAAAAAAACGAAAAAGAAAACGCCTACTTTATTGATTGTTTTAACCGAACCTCTGCGCTGCTCCCCAGTGAGACCCTGGTCTCCATCCCAGGCCGTGATGCATTGTGTGGCGTGTGTGCTGCTGGCAGAGCACAGAACACCTGTAGAGTCCGGAGGGAGTCTAGAACACTGCGTCTGTCTGTTTTGTTTGTTTTTTTAGTATAATCCCAGCTATAGTATATAATCCCCTGCTGGATTTGACATGCCAGGTTAGATGGATGTTCAAAATAATGAAGGTGGGGTTTAATGGCTGGGGTGGGTGTCGTGTGCTTGTATGCGTGTGTGCTCCCGTGTGCACATGTGAGTGTGTGTGTGTGGGGGGGGTTCTGCGTCAACTGCCTCAGCCTCAGATTAGGCTGGGGGTACCAATCCAGCCTTGGAAAACGCTGTTGGGCGAATTCACAAAGTGATTGCACAGCTTTTGTGGCCACTGAAGCTGCGCAAATAACAGAATAAGCGAGCGTCTAATTCACAAAGCACTCATAAATGGTGAAATGTACTGCATAGCCTCATAGCAAATACCGCATAGCAAATAGCCTCTCGGTCCACAGGTGCTATTTGCACGTATTCAAATTAGGAGGTGTTCATACATTTTGTGCAAAATTGGCCCCTTTCTATGCAAATGAGCCTCGTTGCAAATATCGTCCAATTCTGGTGCAACTGAACACATTTATAAAGGGTGTCACGGCCAGACTTTCCAGTGATCTGTAAATAATATTTTGAGATTATTATTATAGTTATTATTATAGTTTTCAAACGTACTTGTTGAAACTAAATAATTTTTTGTACAAAAAAGCCGTTACAAATGTTGACAAAAACGATTCCTATTAAACTCAAAAGATATCCAAAGTACAACAGAAAAATTACAGGGAATAGCAATAAAGTGGTCAAAACTGGCATTGAGCCAAAGATGGCATCGAACCTACAGAACCATGGAGAGCTCCGCAGGCCTTTCAGTGCAGTGGCCCGGAACTTTGTGGTAGAGTTATATATATTAAAACAACTCTTATCATTTCTGAATTGTAATATTAAGATTCAGTGAGAACTAGAATTTTTCAAGTAAAATCTTTAATATTATTCACATTTTCTTCATGCAATAAATGAACCATGTGGGAAGAGTACATTTTTTATAGATGTACTCATACTATTTAAATGCACATAAAATAAAAAATACTAAGTAACCCCCCCCCCCCCTCCGTCTTGTTATGCGTTATGTGGGGACCCTCTCTGTGTAACGGGGTCTCTGTGTAACGGGGTCTCCCTGTGCGTAACTGGGCAGGACAATTTCCAGTATTTTCAAATCCCCCCGTCAGGATTTGGCACAGCACTGGCGCAGACCCTCCAAGGATTTTATATACATACATACAATTCTAGATTTTCATTACACACTTAGAATAATTGTCGGACGGTAGTTATATTTTAAGTTTTGCTGATAATTTGTAAAACAGACAAGTGTCAAGCAGTGGCGTAAATGCGCAGTGACTCTCCAATGGAGACGCACAGATGATTTCCTTTGCCACATGGATAATTGTGATCAGACACAAAATGGCCACAAATTCCACTCAGGAGCAAAGCTTTATGGTCATGCTTGTACTGGCATATTATTAGCGCAATATCTTTTGTGAATCGGACACTGGAGGATATGCTAATACTGCGCAGATAGCAGGTACAATTAATGCGCAATTCATAGCCGCTACTAGCGGCAGCAATCCATTCTTTTTTAATTAATTTTCTCCAGAGTGTTTTGATAATGCATGGTCAGCTCTAGCTCTGGTTGAGTCAGTCAACCAAGAATCCCAAAAGGATCAAGAAGGGCATTATCATGACAAACCTGATGACTTTTGTTAAACAGAGCAAGTCAGAACAGCCAGGTTTACATTGCCACGGACCTAGACTGACAACATGAGCAGGTTAGATATTAATGCTAGTAAACACTCAAAGAAATGTGAGTAATGGTTAACACACTCCTTCCTGAAAGCATGCGATTGGAAGGCGTTTGAAACAATGATATGCCCAGATTCCCCAGAAAAAGGTGTTCAACTGATCATTTAATGCATTGCAACATAACACTCTTGGAAATATGAGGTTTTAACCTCCACACCTTATCTATGACTGCCAAAAAAGTTCCCCAAGTAAAAGAGAGGACACTAACCCAAAGCCACAATCATCAGTGCTGCAGGAACCCCAAAGGCCAACGCGTAGCACTGGCCACCAAAACATGTGACATCACCTAAAGGATCATACAGGCGAGTTATACGGTCATTTGTGGATTTATTTCTGCATTTTGAACTTAACACAATGGGATCATGGACACTGACCTCTAAGAATAGGTGTTATGATAGTCGATAAGACACTCCCAGCATTGATGGACATGTAGAAAATAGAGAAGAATTTCCTCCTCTCCACCACCTGTAGAGAGAAGGCTTACTGGCTTTGGACCACACACAAGATTTATATTGTTTTGTGGCAAAGTAACTGTTGACATAGTTGTAGTATAAGTAATAAATGATCACATTTTTATTACATTCATTGTGTCTTGATGCAGGATTGATTTTGTTTGGCACTTAAGAAGTTAAAGAAGACAATTTGAGACATTCAAGATTTTATCGTTATGTCTGGTACAGGTCATCGTAGAGATGTGATGTGGTTCTTATTTTATTTTTTGAATTGATCTATTTTTTAAACATTTTTGGGGCAGTTTCTTTATTTATTGCAGAGAACAGTGGGGAGAGACTCCAGGATGCCTAAAGTTGTCTTATTATTATTATTTATTTATTTATTTTTAAAGAACACACTTAAGAACATCAGAACAAGTACAGAGACTTCCCAGAATAGGAGGACCCTTGTCCCTTTAAAGTCCCTGTTGGAGGGTGGAAGGAAAAGACCCAAATGGTAACCCCCCAAAGGTGGAATGACTGCTGTGGTGTGGGGTTGGTGTGGTTTAAGCAGGCTGTCTTGGGTCTAGATAATTGGGCCCAGGATCAGCGTGTCTGTACGCCTGTTGCTCATTAGAGTAATCAACGGGCAACAGTTAAAACCCCCAACCCTACACACACAGGAGAGGAGCCCTTGTCATAACATGTCATAACTTCCCATCTGCTCCAGGCTTGTTCCATATTGCCCACTCTCTAGAATAAACTGGTGTGTTTTCAAGCCATTTTTATCTCTGTGCTGGAGGGCCCTCAAAACGCCACTCGGATGGCGTGTGGCAGACGAAAATACGACAACCGCCCTGCATGAATATTCCATATCCCCTAGATAAGTGCAACATAAACCACAATGCTGATCCGTTCATTCGCTGATTTGCAGTATTTGTGAATTGTGTTATATTGTAATGAATGACTAAAAGTTACTTATTTCCAGTCAGTTAATTTATTGTTCTGTATGGTTTCCATTCTTTTAATGTTGACGTGGTCTCTTGAAGCTTTTGTCTCACTCGTCTCCATTCGTTTTCCTCCGTCCCTAGCGTCTGCTTGTTGCCATGGAAATGCCTTCTGTACATTCTGCTTCATGCTGTAGCCCAGGTCCTCTCTAGTTGTGGCCACCTGAAATCACCACGCTGTGTAACCTCCTGTAGTCGTAGGTCCGTGGTCAGGGGCTCAGTGGATTCTGATCATGAACAGGGTTTGGAAGCGAATCCCTTTCTCTTGTTTTTTTTTACGTCAAACTGCAGGAAGTTTAAAACGATGGACCTTGGATTAGCTTTGGGTCCTGGCTTCTGTGTCAGAGCTGTATGAGCACGTTGAATTTGGAGAGACATACCATCAGGTAAGGGAATTTCGTAGTCAGCAGATTTTCCACAAACGTAATCAGCGAGTCACCCTCCGAGTCCTCAGGCACCCTGTACATCTGAATGTTGTTTCTTCTGGATCTGCTTTCCAGATTGGTCACTTTTTCCTTCAGTCTGTTCCTGCAATTGTTCTTTCAGCAGACATAATAGGGCCTCCTTGGTTACAGCTCTGCTTGCTTCCACATCTGAAATGCGCTCCTCCGTCTCGGTGATAGCCTGGCCCTGAGCTTGGAGTGTCCCCTCGACCTCAGGTTCTGGTTAAGCTCATGTTTTAGCATTTTCAGCTCTTCATTTCAAGTCTTTCCTTAAATCCCCCTCTCGGAGAGAGACGTTAATAGAGCTCAGAGATAGAGGTTTATAGTCGCAGAGGTCTTAAAGGATTGACGACATTTCATGGAGCACCTCATCTCCAGGCTCCGTAACTTCTTCTCTCCTAGCTAGCAAGAGGCCATTAACCTTGTTGGAGGGCTCTATTTGGTCTTTTTTGGACATTACCTGCTTTCTTAAACATTTCTGACTTCTCTGTTATTTCCCTGCCACTCATTTCTCTCCCCTCAAAGTTTGCGAGTTAAAGTTTTCAAATAGGGGGTGTTTTTAAGACCGATTGAGACAGAATAAAAAACTATGCCTCAGACCTGTTCATAGCTTCACCGGAAGTCTACCAAAGTTTTCTTTTTTATAAGGATTGTTTGGCCTTACATGCTCCTCATCAAACTGGTCACCTCCAAACGCCGCCACACAAGGCTTGATTCCACCGGTGCCAAATGCGATGAGGATCAGACCTGACATGGACAGAACACTGCGACACATACATACACACAAGCACCAAGCATTTGTTAATCATAACTCTTCTGTCTTCCTTTTTGCCGTAATGACTGATACATCCTGACGATTGGGAATTGACTTACATGTGCATAGTGGTGTCCCCCACCGTAGGAATGGCCCCAACGGACTTGATGACATGGCCAATGACATAAACGATTGACAAGTAGATGATGGTCCTGGAAGGGGAAACTTTTAATCAGTACATTAAATTCTGCATCAGAAATTGGCCTACACAAGAACTTTAGTTTGTATGCAGAACTCTCTGATTAAACTCCTATTTTTTAAAAGAGATTTCCATTTCCATCAGTTGCATGCGTGAGGTTAATTCACAGGTGTGAAATAGCCACAGACGGCATGACAGATGCTATTTATTTTCCATATTTGGGAGTTAAGAAAGAAAAATGTGGGGGCTCACTTGAACTTGCCCAACCAGGAGTCAGCAATAAGGGCCCCCAGGACAGGTGTGAAGTAGCAGAGGCTGCTGAAGGCATGGTAGACGGATGTGGAAAGGTCCTTGTCCCAATGAAGGTAGCTGACAAAGTAGAGTGTCAACACCGCTACATATGGACACACAGACGCTAAATGAAAACGACTGTACCATGTGTACCAATTAGACCCGTCCAATTCTTCACATCTTCATTTAGACCATCTCAATTTATTAGCAAGTACAAGTCATTTCCTTGGCATAAATCATTGTCAGAACCATCATCATACACAATCGTATTAGTTTGGAACATAAAGTTCAAATGCTTTCATAATCAACCAATAACATCTTTACTAAGATAAGACTTTATTCATCCCCAGGGGGAATTCAGAAGCAATTCAGACCCAGTCAATTTTACCTTTACTGTCAGTACATACAGTATACTGTATGTATATACAGTAAGTGTCAACCCTTCATTTCACACATGAACCCAACAAAAGCAGCCCCCTACAGTTAGAAACCACATAGTGTCATCAACTCCAGATAGCCTCTGATCCACATTGATAATGATAGATATTGTTCGTTGCATTGTTGTAGAGGCTGCATACCTTTCATGCCATAGTATGAGAACCGCTCACAGAACTCATTCACCACCACAAAGGCGATGCTGACCGGGTAGTTGGTGCCACATAGTTTCTGAGAAGGGCCACAAAGAGAGAAGGAGGCAAAGTTTAATATGAGAGTAAATGTAAATCCCACTTGGCAACTCCAGGTAAAGTGGGAAGAATAAAAAAAACTACAAGCTCTCCCTCTCTCACACACACAAACAGAGGGAAAGAGAAAAATTTGCAAAAATATACAACTCAAAGTACAAATGCAAAGTGTATTAGCAAACCAGTAAACAAAGTATTAGTTAATAAGCCAAGCATTTGTTACAATATACAGTGCAATACTTTACCTTTGAAACAAATATTAACCATTAAAAATATGAACAAAAGCTGAGGGAAACACAGATATCTGTGTTTGTGTGTACAATGACCTGGTACAATGTCACTTTTTTCAAATGACACTGTTCGTATTTATTTCTTTTAACCTGGCTCCCGGGACATTAGCGCCTTACAGCACTCCAGACTAGCCCTCTTTCTAAGGGGTTAGATTCTTAGCCTTCAAGGCATTGTAACTTAACAGGATTCTTAAAATACTAAGGCTAGTTGGAGAGAAGATTCCTCCAGCTGCTAACTGTCTACACCAGTTAGCCTCACAGTTTCGGCTATACCTCATAAGTGGCCTGCAATAGGATACAACTCAAAGCCACTTCAGTTAATGACAGCTATCAGTTGGCTTGTGGTCGCCTGTGCGAGCGCTCTGTGTTGATTGCTCACAATTTTGTATTTCTTTCATTTTACTACACCATGTTCATCAAAAAGTCATCGACAGTGATCTCCTAGGACCACGATGCACTCTTGGATATAAAAACTTCTATGAAAGAACAACTTTGGGACATCTTATCCGCTGATCCGGAGTGGCCTGTGGAGATTTTATGTGCCAACACTCTCAACAAGGAAAATAACAACATCAACGCAGTCGCTAATCCATGGGTGGGCCGATGGAGGAAGCACAGTGGGAAGCGAGGCAGCATTCTGATCAGAATGAGGACACAACCTTACCGTCCACCTCTGCCCAGTATCCTCCTTGCCAATGTAGTTTCTTGATGAATTTGATGCGTTAATGAAGAAGGAGTGACCGCTGACGCTGACTTGAGTAAAATAATAGATTTACTACAAAAGAACAGCATCAGACCAGACTTGCCATGGACGGTCTGGGAGAGAACCGAGCCGGAAGGATTCTCTGTTGAATGCCACTCACGCAGGTCTTTTATACTGGCCCAAAGACAACATTTACCATTTGGTTCCCCTACATAGGTCACAGGTCACATTCACTTCCCTAATGTAGCTATAAAGCTATGAGCTTTATAGCTACATTAGCGGACAGCATCGTTCCCTCGGTTAAAGTTTGGATATTTCCGAACCAGACACTGGTCGATAAATCCATCCACAGCGCTCTGAATGCTCGCACGGCCACTTACAACAAAGGTCTTGTATCTGGAAACATGGACAGTTACAAAGGGGCATCATACAAACTGCGGAGGGCAGTGAAGGATGCTAAACAGCCATACAGAGACACAGTGGAGCTACAGATGGAGCAACGGGACACCAGACGCTTGTGGCAGGGGCTGCAGACTATTAGCAACTACAAGAGCAGCCCCTCCCCAGCCACGAGTGTGGGCGCCTCCCTATCCAACTAATTGAACTCCTTTTATGTGCGGTTTGAGGCTGGTAAAACACCGCTAGCTTGCAGGCTAATTGGAATTGCAGCGCTGGGGACGAGCATGCACTCTCAGTGTCTGAGCATGCCGTCAGGAGGGGTCTGATGTGTGAATACCAGGAAAGCTGCGGGCCCAGATGGCATATCTGGGCGAGTAAAGAAGACCTGTGCTAACCAGCTAGCCCCTGTGCTTATTTGGATATTCAACGCCTCACTAGTTGAGTCCCCTGCTTAAAGAGGTCCACCATCATCCCTGTGCCAAAGAGCACTGCTCCAGCCAGCTTGAATGATTACCGTCCAGTGGCTCTCCCCTAGGTGGTCATGAAGTGCTTCGAGAAGCTGATTAAGGATTACATCTGCGCCTCCCTCCCCCGCACCATTGACCCACTGCAGTTTGCGTACCGGCCAAACAGATCCATGGACGTCGCAGTCTCCCAGGTACTGCACACCATGCTCACGCACCTGGATGGCAGGAATGTGGACGATGTGAGATTGCTGTTCATCGACTACAGTTCAGCTTTCAATACCATAGTCCACACCAGACTGGCTGTCAAAACTCCGGAAGCTAGCACTGAACACTCCGCTGTGTGCCTGTATACTGGACTTCCTCACAACCAGGTGGTTAGTGTGGAGAGGTACATGTCCAGCACCCTCACCCTGAACAAAGGATCCCTCCAGGGCTGCATCATCAGCCCACTTCTGTACTCCCTGTACACACATGACTGTGTGGCCAGGTCCAGCTCCAACACCATCATCATGTTGCTGACGCTACTGTCGTGGTGGGCCTGATCATGGACAAATTTATTTAGAGGCAAGCATATTTTGCTACAAGGATCTGTTATTAATATGGGAGGCTAGACTAACTCTTTAGATCCTATCATGCGCAGTTTCCTAACTTTTTACAGTAAACAAAGAGGATTTCTCTCCATAATTATATCCATAATAGATTACTACAAAACTTTTACTTTAATACAGAAATAATATTAATTTTGCATAAGCATCACAGTGGGGCAATACAATCAGGTTAGAATAAGAATAAAATTAGAACATAAATGAAAAGTAAAATAATGAACAAAAGTTAAGTAAAATAATAAAATGATAAAACATACCCATTCCATTTAATTTAGTGAGAACAGAGTGGCGATGGCCAAGGTCGCTCCAGTCCTTAATCAGATGCTGTTGGCACCATTCCCAGAATAGCATCCTTCCTCGTCCCAAGGAATCCAGGGTTCGGCTACGTGGTGTTGCAGATGTCCGGTCAATATTACCAAATTAATTCTGGAACCAAGCAACCTCCAGGCTGGGAGATTTTGTGTCTAATTTCCCGGGGACGGCTTTGGCTTGACTTGGTCTCTCGATTACTTGCAAAGACAAGAACTTGGTCTCTCGATCACTCACAAAAAGAGAAGCTTGGAGGAGAAGCTCCTTGTCTTGGTTTTATTGTGTCCATCTTCCGGGCAGAATGCCCCCTGAATGCAGCTGGTCAGCTGCTTCTATGTGGTTCTTTTCCTGAGGGGTGTTCCTTGGAGTGAGTTCCTCAGTGAGTCATACCTCTCCAACTATGAAGATGCTCTTCCTCAGGCCCATTTTTGGGCATAGGAAAGTACTCAAAAATACCCCATTTGTGACCCACCGCAACAAAACCCGCTATCTCGCACATTTCTAAAATAACTAGGAGCAGACAAATAAGTTGAAAAAACCTTTCTTGAAGGAAAATTAGATTTTTCCAGATTTGTTGGTGTGTGAGGTATTTTTTTTTCTCAACATATTTTCAAAACTGAGTTTGATTTATAAATAGTAGAAAAATGTTAAACCATGGAGTTAATTATTCCTGTTAGATTACATGGGGAAACACAGTTCACTTACCAAGACACTGAACAGTGCTGAACAACGTTGATCGATGGTTTCTCAGAGTGTAACTGGGGTAGGGTTGGGGTTAGTAAACATAATTACTCCATGAACTTAGATGATATATGGCATAGGCACATTTATATATTAAATGACACACTGTGGCTGATTTTCCGAGATTCATATTATTGATAGACTACATTTTGTTGTGTTGTCCGTACTTTTAAACTTCTTAATAATTCCACTTTTATAAAACATGTATATTCTTACTGTTAAATTTAAGCTTTTTTAAAAACAAAAAGAGTTGTGTGTTGATGAAGCTGTTCAACATTTCCTCAAAACACAAGAACAAACAGTGATTGGCCCATTCAGCAGTATGTTAAGTAGCCATGTGGCTTTGTTTGTCCGCCAACCCCATTTGCATTCTGGGAGCTAGCTGAATGAACCAAGTCACAGAACACTATTCACCACTATAAACCATCTGCTCCGCCCCTTTGCTGCCTCCCACACTGCCGATAACCCTGACCTCTGCACCAAGTTCCTGGACTTTTTCCAGGCTAAAGTGGACACCATTCACCAACAACTCCTGGTTCCTGCCCCCTCTCCTTCCAACTTGTCCCAGGCATTGGGCAGTATGACCTCAGCTGCCATGGCGTCCCTCAAGGCTCTGTGCGCGGTCTACACTCTTCACCATCTACCTGCTCCCCCTCGGCCAGATCATTCGTCACCATGGTCTCAACTTCCACTGCTAGGCTGATGATACACAGCTTTATCTCAGCACCTCACCATCCACTCTTCTCCCCCCACAGTCTCTGGTTAACTGCCTTCATGCCATAAAAACCTGGATGGCAATTGACCTACTCCAACTCAACAGCAAAAAGTCAGAGCTCATGGTTGTGACCCCAAAGCCGCTGCTCTGGAAGGTTAGAGATCTCCTCCCCCTCGTCGACGGCTGTTCCATCAAAACATCTCCCGAGGTCCGCAACCTGGGTGTTATCCTGGACTCTGCCCTCTCCTTTCAGTCACACATCAGATGCATCACCAAGTCTGCCTTCTATCACCTCAAAAACATCTCCCGTCTCCGTCCCTCACTCTCAGACTCCGTGGCTGAAATCCTCATCCACGCTTTTGGACTACTGTAACAGGGTCCTGTCCAGGGTTTCCAACAAAGCCCTGGACAGGCTCCAGTATGTGCAGAACTCAGCTGCCAGGGTTCTCACCCACACCAAGCCCTGGTAGCACATCACGCCCACCCTCATCCACCTCCACTGGCTCCCGGTCAAGTTCCGCATCTCCTACAAACTCTTCCTCCTCACATAAAAATCCCTTCACGCACTCCCCCCCCAATACCTGTCCGACCACCTCTACCAGCACACTCCATCCCCGAACTTGCGGTCCTCAAACATGGGTCTGCTGTCCATCCCCCGTACCAGATTACAAACTTTCAGGGACAGAGCTTTCAGCATGGCAGCCCCAACCCTCTGGAACTCTCTCCCTCCCGTAATCCGTAATGCCCCAACCCTGGACACTTTCAAAACAACCCCCAGGACCCACCTTTTCACCATGGCCTTTCCCCATTAGTTAGTTAGTTTAGATATTCCTTTGTTTTGTTTTTGTTCCTCTCTCCCTTAATCTGCCCACCCCCCTTGGCCCTCTCCTGTTAAGCGACCTTGGGTTATTTGAAAGGCGCTATACAAATTGAAGTTATTATTATTATTAAGTCTGGCGGAAGCGTACAACGTGTCTCTCACCCAAGTGTTTAAGTCTATGTGCGCAGGTCAAAGCAACCCTACCCATCCCACTTGAAGGACCACTACACGACTAGGTGACTGGGTGGTGGTTCGCGACTTCCGGGGTAAAAGCTGGAAATCTGCCAGATTCCTGGGACTGTTCCAGATCCTCCTCACCACTGCAGCGGAAGTTAAGGTAGCAGAACAACCAACGTGGGTACACGCATCTCATTGGAAGAAAGTCCGCAACCTTCCAGAGGAACAGATAAACGACAACAATGGAGAATCATCGGACGTGAAGAGTATGTGCTAGTAAGCTCTATTTCCACAGAGAGGATTTGCCACTACAGTGGCAAAGAAAACTTGAAAAGGATGACACCCCATCAACAGGAAAAGATTGGTAGTGTCTGTGTGATCATCTTCTTCATTAACATGCCATAATCCTGTTGATTACCCAACCCTGGAACAGAGTTCCACAGCAGGACTTAAATTACGGTGGCTCCCCCACCCCACTCTCTCTTACACCAGATCCAGAAGAGGAGCCCAAATGAGAAAAACATTCTGTCACTAACGTAGTCCACCCATGGTTAACTGTTGACTGCACTAGATGATTGGAAACCACCTTATGATGTGATGGAGATGTTGAGACATTGAGATGTTGAAATGTGAAGATGTTTGTCTAATTATGTTTATCCTTACTCATAGGATGTTAGTCATTATGTTCGCACAATGAATTTGTTGTCATTATTATGTGATAGCTATTGCTTTGTTTGCATAGAATTATGTATTTGTGGAGTCTCTCCATGTTCATCTATTTCAAAATGTGATTCATGATTTTTTTGATTTCTAGTTAGAAATGTAGAATGGCTTCACACAGGATTTTTTTCCCTCAGTACGACCTAAGTTTTTCCTAGTGCGTTGTCATTATATAGTGTAGACAACCCTTAATGGTCTTTTACTCTTCTCTAGTCAAATGTGGGAAGAGAGTTTTGGCCAATTTGAGTTGGAGATGTTCTTGAATTCTGTCTGGGATATTTATTTAAATTTGGTGTTAGATGTGTGTTTTCCCAGTTGATTTCAATGAGATAGAATTCTTAGGATATCTCTGTAGTATAATTGTATTGTATTCAATTTATATGTCATTTTCTGATTCCTTTGCCTCAATTATATGAAATTTTAGCACTATTGCATTTTCCTTGAGGTATTGTTCCAGTAGGAATAAAACAGGCAGTGTTAGAGAAAAATGCACATGATCAATTCTTTGAATGATGTTTTATATAGGAAAATAGCCTTTGGTATGTTACATCGCTTTTAAAACACATTGCCTCTTGGTTTTTGATCAGTCTCAGAGTTTATATGAAGAGACTGTTCTTTGTAAGTAACTGTAACTGTAACTTTCTAAGCTCTTCTGTAGTTTTGAAAAACCAGATCACATTCCATCCTCACTCAACCTTGTGTGGAGATAAGGATAACCCCAGGGGGTTTGGCAGAGCATTATGTGTTTGTTTTATGGCACAGTAAGATTGTATCTGTGACTGGAGTTTGACTGTTAAATCACTGTAAGAGGGTACCAACCGGAGATATGATTGATGGGCACAGTCGTGTGAATGACACCTGACCAATTGCCTCTCATTGGTATAAAGCCCTCTTCGTCAGAAGCGGGAGTAGACTGATTAAGACCACTGCTGTGAAGCAGCTTTAAATCTTTCTCTTTATTCTGCAAAATAAATATCTTTAATACTCTCAGTACTGTTTTCCTGTAGCGGGCAGATTAACCTCACCTACCATAGGAGAAATTCTCCAACAGATCATTGCTACTGTTATTACAAAAAGACCATTCACATATCAAACATAAAAAACATGTTATTTTGCTTTGCAAATTCCCAAGTTTAAATTAACTGTCATGAGTTTTGCAGAAAACTTCTGTCAAAGATATATTTTAAATTCACATTAGCACAACATAAACATAAATGCATTTTCTTTTTCTAAATTGAAGTACAGGAACATTTGTAAAAGTTATTTGGAAAAAATATATAAAACTGTAAAAACACCATTTATTTTTTTAGTGGGGATGTGGGTAAACGTAAACTCGTCCAAAGTTTCGTCACAGAGTAATTACATACAACTTTCTAGTGTTGAGGAAGTTTTATCTAGAAAGAATGCCAGATAGGTAGAAGATAAAACAGTCTAAAAATTGTCGAAGAGCATTGACAATAGTGTTAAAAAACTGTCTAAGAGGATAAGCAATTGAGTAAAAAAAATTGCCTAAGAAGAAAAGCGATCGCGCTCGTCACGAGAGAGCCCTTAGGGCGGCGACACTTGGCCAAGGAACTATATAAAAGAGCTTATAAATAATGCTATTATAAACTGTAAAACAAGTTGTGTGTAATCTATCTAAAAAGTTATACATGAACCACCTGGAGTGAGGAAAGAGTCAGAAAAAAAAAACATGCTGAGATAATTGCAACAACCAACGCAGGAGTGGCACTGCACCGGTTAGAAAAAAAAAGATGGGCGACTCAGAGACGCAGACACGGCAGACACACATTTTTTGCCTGACTGGATTCAGAGCACACAATACACACATTTTTTGCTTGACAGGCGCACACTTTTTGGCTTGAACAAACATACAGAGACAAGGAGGGTGCAGGGCATTGGCAAGACGCACAGCTGATAAAACTAAGACTCTGGCAGATCACCACATTTGTTAATCTAACTCAAGCAAAAGAAAACTTCCCAAACGTTCCCTAGGTGCAAACGTTGCGTGATATATATATATATAACCAACAAATGGTTAGAGCAGTATGAAAGATAGTCATGGATGATAATGAGAAGCCAGGGAGGGAGACAAAGAAAAAGGGAAAGAAATGAAAGGTCAGAGGCCCCACCCCACAGCTTATTCAATTGTGACCCACCGCAGACTTTAGGTTCATTTGGTGGCTTTTGACATTTTTTTCAAATCATTTGAAAGTGAAGAATCCGAGCTTCAAAACAACGTGTCACTTGTGCAAATCAAGTGAATATTTTTAAAGATATGGCTTGTTAATGACAAGGGTGTGGCCGATGTGTTTCTGAGATAATTACCTTCAAAGTTTTCCAACGCACTTTGCTTCATTCAGCCAGCTCCTAGAATTCAAATGAGTTGGAGGACCAACAAAGGCAACAAATGGCCACTTGACACCCTGCTGAATGGGGACGTGACACCCTGCTGAATGGAGCAATCTCTGCATTGTTCTTGTGTTCTAAGGGGATGTTGAACAGCGTCATCGACACACAATATCTTTTGTTTTTAAAAAGTATTTTTTCAGTTAGAACATACATGTTTTATAGAAGTGGAATTATTTAGGAGTTTAAACGTGCGGACAACACAACAAAATGTAGAGACTATCAATAATATAAGTCTCTGTATATCCTCGGTGTCTCATTTCATATATACATGTGCATATGCCGAACATCTTCAAAGTTCTTGAAGTTATTGTGTGGTCTAGCCCAAACCCTACCCCAGCTACACTCTGAGAGCCTGTTTTGGGCCTCTTTTCATTTTATTTTTGCCCCTGGCTGCATTTGCAGGTAAACTTGCATTACTTATTACTACTTGTTC
This sequence comes from Zeus faber, assembly GCF_960531495.2. Lineage (NCBI taxonomy): Eukaryota > Metazoa > Chordata > Actinopteri > Zeiformes > Zeidae > Zeus > Zeus faber. The sequence goes on along the minus strand of NC_137210.1, from coordinate 8,717,283 downwards.
ATAATCTGCATCACCAACCTCAACGGACTTCATCACATCATCGACTTCTTCTGTTGTAACAAAAACGGGCGTGTCATCGGTGTCCTCCGGTGGTTCTTGAAAATTATTCCATTTCATCATCACATTCAGGTTGAAATCCGCTGTTTGAAATGTTCTCCAAGTCCGGGATAATGGCGGCATCAGGTTCAGCATCACTGTCAGAGAACTGACTATCATCACGGAAAATTAAGTTCAGTGAAACCGGATCCTTGTCTTGTTTACGGAAATGACGTCAGCATTACTTCTTTGTTGGTATACGTTGGCGTACTCCCCCTACACAATAACGTCTCTGTGTGTGTGTAGTAGTAGGATTTAAAGGTTGGACTCTATCAAAACGGTTTTACATTGTGACTTTTCATCACATGAAATATGGAGGAATGATCTTCACCTGGACTGTTGCTTTAAAGGAAACAATCGATCGGTGTGTTGTTCATCACAATTCAGCATCTCAGTAAGTGAACTGGTAACCCATGTAATCTGTTGAGATAAAAAAAAAACCAAAGGAACACGAATCTGGAAAAATCTTATTTTCCTTCTAGAAAGGATTTTTAAACTTATTTGGCTGCTCCTGGCAATTTTAGAAATGCGCAAGATAACAGGTTTTGCTGCAGTGGGTCACAATTAACCACCACCCTACCTACGTGATAAGAAGAAATGACAGGTAAGTTCCAGAGAGACTTCACCCTTACACTTAAGAAGGGACAGACAGACAAAAGAAGACAATACAAGAAAGGGAAAGAAACATCTAGGAGAGACAGAGAAGAAACTGAGAGCAATAATGACGCGGACAGATCGGACACTCAGTCGGAAGAGGAGGAGCCGGATTTCTCACACTCAGAAACAGCATCACAGAACACTGAAGACCGATGAGTGCTGGAGAAAAGCAAATCGGAGGGATACATATTCCCCCAAAGACAGGAAAAAAACAAAACCCCAACAGAGGGAAAATGAGGCCAGCTCAAACTGCAATGCCTCTAACAGCATCGGAAGAAAGCACGGTAGGAGTAACACTAGCCCTGGGAGACATCAAAGGTCTGCAGATGCACATATCAGGGAAACACACCACAAAATAAATCTTCCGCGGAGCGATGCTGTCAAGAGTGATGACTGGCAATAGTGCCGACGGCGGCACCGGTCCCGCCAATTCATGTACATGTTAACCCATAGGGGACAACTATCACCCCATGCAGGACAAAGGACGCACAATGCCATGAGGGAGTCCTATGATGCAAGTATGAGCGATGCAATGGGACGGAAGACAAGCTCCCCTCGGAGCACTATACAGATGCCACCAATTCAACCCAAACCTACACGACGGCTACCAACCAGCATGCTGGGGATGTGGGCAAACCTGAGGATGTGAGGCACCTGAGAAGAGACTGCGCCACAAAACCATGGGGGAACCAAATGACTCCCAGGGAAGGCCCACCTCAGAATTGGCAATACTAGGGGTGCCCAGAGAAACCAGAGGGGGAAGTGATCTCACCGATCATCTCATCACAACCACAGGACGAACCCACCATACCAGTTCTAATACAAGAGAAAGAACACACCTTTATGGTAGACACAGACGCGATTAACTCATGCATTGGGTAAAACGGCTCCAGTCTCCCCCTCTCCAGTTCATCAGTCAGAACAATAGGCTTCCCTGGGAAAACACAAGTAATGCCCCTCACACAACTGATCCCAATGCTGATCGCAGGACGCACTATAATTGCTCTACTTCTATACTCAGCAAATACTCCCATCAATCTGTTGGGGAGAGACACCCTGTGCCCCCTCAAAGCCTCATGTCTACCCCCTTGTAGCCTTACCCATACTTGGTAGGCTCCTTCCCGACCGGGGGGGGGATCCGGCGGGCCGGTGACCCGGACCTCCTGGCCGAGTTCCATCCGAAACTCGGATGGAACTCGGCCATGTGGTCCGGGTCACCGGTGCACCAACATGGCTTGAGTTTTATTATCCATTTTAGTTTCTGGCACGCAGGCCACAATTATATATATATATATATATATATATATATATATATATATATATATATATATCAAATTAAATCACATGAACCAGTACAGATCAGATTGTCCATTTTAGTAGGTATCATTTTTACATTTTACTTTATTAATGGATTGTGTACATGTGGTTATGTTCAGTCAACATTCGAGAAATGCGTTCTAGGAAAATTTTAATAACTTTGCAAGATTTACGCGGTGTCGGTTATTTTGTAGCCTAATCGATATTCCATGGACTATGTCTCCTACTGTCAGGCCCACGGCCTCCCAGCGCCACTAGAGGCCGCTCTTGCCTCATCCGCTGCTCCTCCCTTTGGCCAATTCCACACAACTGGGATCAATTACCTTCTTCATAAATACAGTACTTATTCTCCAGCTGCCCAGTCACTCATTGCCAGACCGTCAGCCAACCTACCCAAGTTTGTACTGCTCCTGGCCCTTTCCTAGTTCCTTGTTCCAAGCTCTTAGTTCCTAGTTCCAAGCTCGTTGTTCCAAGTATCTAGTTCCAAGTTTATTTCTCTTCGTGTTTCGTCTTGCCCTAACCTGCTTGTCTCCTCTCCTCTACCAAGTCTGTCCATCCCTCTCCATCCAGCCTGGTTCCCCGTCTCTCCACCCAGATCCTGGACCCCTCGTCGTCTTCATCTCTGCAGTGCCCTACTCCATCCCTACCTGAACTAATCCCTCCGTCCATATCCACCATGTTGTCTTATAAACATCCTTCGTTGACCCCCTGTCTGCCTCCCATCTTTGTGTCGTGCATTTGGGTCCCTCCTAGCCCGGGTCATAACACCTACATATCAGACATTATGATAATATTTTTGTTGTTACACAAGATTGCATACATACATTTTTGTGCTGAGTCTGTAGTCGGCAATTGAACATAACTGTTTGGGAAATCACAGAATTAGTCAATGTACCCTATTTTAGATTCGTGGACCTAGACCAAACAATTTTCTCATAATGTGCGTCTCTCACCCAAGTGTTTAGTCTATGTGCCCAGGTTAAAGCAACACTACCCGTCCTACTTGAAGGACCTCTACACAACCTCTAACTAGGTGACTGGGTGCTGATCTGCGACTTCCAGAGGACAGCTGGGACTCTGCCAGATTCCTGGGACCGTTCCAGATTCGAATCACCACCGCAGCAGCAGTTAAGGTGGCAGACAGACCAACGTGGATACACGCATCTCATTGCAAGAAAGTTCCTACTACCCTCTAGATACTCGTTGAGAAGACAATGTGAGTGTACACCGAACGCTGCTCACCCTGCAACTACAATGGAACCACGTCAGCCACACCTACATAGGCTACATGGGTTACTGCCATTCCCCTTACCACAACCAAAGAAATGTGTATTTTGGAAGCAGTTATCGAAGGGGCTTTCGCCACCAACATTGTCGCCCCACAGTCTGCTCCACCGCTGGACTTCTGCTCCACATTTGATTACGCCTGGCCACTCCCCACCTTATTATATGGTCATTTTTTTCCTCCGCCCTTCCATCAAAGGGACTTCCTGGGTTTCCCACTGGGTTTTACCGGACGTCAAGGGCTAGGTTTTTTCTGATATATAGATATTTCTGAGATATATGTATACAACGCGTTATTTTTAGGCATACCGTTTATTTATTGTATAACGATCATTTGTTTTGTTGCAATTGCTCCCCCTTTATTCTTGGTATATATTTGCATCTACCTATCATTTGTATTGTTTTATTTTGTCTTTTTAGTTTTGGGTTTGTGTTTCGAGGTTGGTTGTTGGTTTGTTTTCCGTTGTGATTTGCTTTACGTATATATTTTGTTCCCAATGTGTGTTTCATTTTCAGCATTCTATTTTGACATTTTACATTTCATGCTTTAGTATTAACGTCTTAGAATGATGTAAAATCAGGGAACTTGTCTTGAGCCATACAAGCTATGAAAGAGTTACGTGATGATGTAATGAAAGATCAAGCAAACACTTGGGACCCATTTGCTTGACTAAGAAATGCACTGGGGCCATGGATTTTTACGTTTATAAAAATATTGATACCTGTAGTGATAATGTGTTTGATGCTATGTTGCTATCTAGTGTGTATAGTACCTATCCTTCGTAAGATGATTACGAAGAATGAATCACATTATTTCATGATGTGATTCATGATTTTTTTTTTCTAGTTAGAATTGTCCCTTTGCCTAAATTATATAACATTTTAGCATTATTGTATTTTCCTTGAGGTGGTGTTCCAGTAGGAACAAAAGGAAGGAAGGTGAGAAAAATGCATATATAATCAACCATTTGAAAGATGTTTTACCTGTTGAATGCGGACAATAGCCTTTTCCTGTTGAGGGAGGTTTAAAATATTGCCTCTGTGTTTCCAGGAGCCCCCCCCCCCCCCCCCCAAGGGGAGCTTGGGAGAGCATTGGAAGGGATTGTAATCTACGTCTGCCACCAAAAGTTTGCAAGTACCTGTGAATTCACTGTTTGGGTAACACCTAGAAGACAACTGAGGGGCACAGTCTTGTAAATGACTTCTGACAAATGGCCCACAACATCTCTTTGGTATAAAACTGTCTTCCTCACAAATAGGGTCAGAATGGTCAGAACACTGCTTTGGAGCAGTACTGACTCTCTCTTTATTCTGCAGAATAAATATCTTTAATATTCTCAGTTTTTGTTCTCTTGTAGCGAGCAGATTAACCTCATCGACAATGCAGGAGAATTTCCTCTACTGTGTTCAAAAGAAACTGAAAGACCAAAGACTAGAGACTGTTCTAAGTCTGTTTAGGAACCAGAACTGCACTAAAAGTAGAAGGTGAGAAAGTCTGGTTCCACCTAAATCACTGCTGCGCAGAAGAAGACTCAGAGAGAACATTCGTGACTTATAGGAGAAGAGCGGCTGGCTCGACGATAGAAGGGGCAGGTGAAACTGCCCCACAGGGTCAGGCAGAAAAGGATAGGGCGGGTGAAACCGCCCCACAGGGGCAGGAACGCCAGGGCGATGAGAAAGGTAACACCTCCCCGCAGTGAGTATAACACACCATCCTTGGGGAAGGCCCAAATAAATAATACCTAGGAGGCCAGGTTTGACACTAGCAGCAGCCATAATAATATTGACACTTAAGTTGGTTCCAACTCTTGGTAAAAGAACAAAGATATAGCCAGCCAACTTTAGCAGTAGAGGTAATGGGAATAAGGCAGAAGAGTCATGGGCTGATTACGCCCACCACACAGGATTACAGGGGAAAAAGGGCACACGGACAAAACGTCAGGTAGGACTAGGTAGAACAACATCAAAGAACATCGCAGTGAAAGTCCAATATGTTCTATAAATGGCTAGAGTTTTCAGTGAAGCAAGTAAGTCATGAGACCTGCATGTTCTGCTACAACGCTAGAAAACTCCCTCAAGTCAGGCCAATTCCAGGAAGTAAAATAGGAGACTGCCCATACCTAGATAAGTGCTTTGCCAAGTGCGCCCTGCACATGGCAGGAAGTGCAACAACCACAGGATGGAGCGGTGACCAAAACGTCTGCCCGACCAGACTAAACAAAACAGGGGCAAGTAGGGGGACACAAGCTAAGGGATGTAGTCGCACACAACACCCCAGCCCTTAATGACACGGAAGGTTTAATGCAATGTAAAAATGAAACATGGTTCCCAAATAACTTCACCACAGCCTATATCAAACTGTGCTCCACCACAGAAAAGGCACAGATCAAATGTCAGCAGCGAGTACCAAATGGGGGCCATGTCGTGTACAAGAAAAATAGGACAGTACTAAGCCAATACTGACTGCCAGATATCTCTTGTGGAAGAGAGAGTCTCCCTGGGAGACATGTTCTGGCTGTGCAAGGAAAACGAACATTGTGTCCCAGCTCCAGCCTAACTGGATGGGAATTTGCGCCCCAGTTCTGTTAACAGGTCAATTAACAAAACTAGCCCCTCCACTGGAGCAACAAAGTACAAGGCGTAAAAGAAATGCAACCACCCCTTGGCTTCAAGATCCTCAGGTATACGTTGCATTTAACCAAGAGCCTTACGGCGTACCCAATATCCATCGGGTAATAGACGAGGATTGGATAGTGTCGGGACAAATCGCAGGCTCAATTCCCATGTACAGACAGTGGTTAAATGCTCAGTATCTAGCTCGCAATAGCAGGTGGGTCAATTACTTATGGTATAATCAATAGCGCTTTATAAACCACAGCTGTGCAAACGTTAGAGGGAGTAAGAGAACAACTGCATCCTGTTCCCCTTATGACCTTACAAAACAGATTTGTTATCGAAACCTCACTTGTCGAAAATCAGGGGGTGTGTGATATCGTGGGAGACAAATGTTGCACAGTCATTCACATGTATGCAGGCAAAGGAGGCAATCTCACTGAAGCATTAGGGAAATTGAAACAACTGAGGGTAAAACTTGTTCAACATTCCAACTGGAACACATAGGCCACTGCTTTATGAAAATTTTTACAGAACCTATCGTGGCCCAAGATTCTCAGAGGCGTTGTATTGGGTGAGTTCTGTTAGTAGTAAATGCTAACTTCTTGTTGTGTAATTCCACTGCTTAGTGTAATGGTTAGGAAAACGACGAGGCTTTAACAGGTCAGTTCCCCATGCACATAGAAAGAAAAGAGTACGCAACACATACAGTACAGCCTCCCAACTAACCCCCAGACGTGTGGGCACACCAACCAGACATACCCCTATCACCCATACAATATCCACACTAACACCCATGCGAACCCATACATGTCTATGGAATAGCCTGTAAAGTGGCAGAGTGTATAGTCATAACACCACTAACTCTGCTAATGTCTCGATGGATAATCATGGCAGACAGCTACAACTGGAAGAACACCTATGATCACCAGCCCGCCCCACACATACCAGTCCCTACTATCCTCACCCCTGCAAACCACAATGCTAACCCCACCTTATACGCTCAACCCATGCCCATTGACACCCTTTCATTCAGGCCTTTTGATAGTACCCCCTACCAACCTTTCATTAAAGAGGGCCAGGCCTTATATCCCCCGCAAATGCCCCCCCAGCATGTCCCTCTGTAAAACCCGTGGCCCCAAAACCAAAGTTTTCCCACTGTTAACCAGTGGCCCCAAACCAAACTCTTCCCACTGTTAACCAGTGGCCGCAGGACCAAAGTTTTCCCATAGTTAACCAATGGCCCCAGAACCCCCAAGGGTTCAACTTAAGTGAGTTCACACCCATGCAGACTCCATTCCCCATAGGCCTACAAACCATGGCCCAAAGCACAGGTTCCACTTTTTCAGATCCTGGGATCCCAACAGCGGCACTGCGTCATGCACTCCCAGCACCAACAACCTCTGCCACACCAGCTCCAGACCAGGACCACCCCACAATCTCGACCCTCACCACAACATCCTACCACTCTGAGGACTCCACTGCATTCCATGCGTGGCCGACTCCCCTCGCCTCGGTAGGTACAGTCACCATGGACTCATCCCACACCATCATCGACCAGGACGACTGGATGTGACCCCTAAGTCGCAGCCCCACTACACCAGACTCCTCCGACACGTCATCCAGCTCATCCAGCTCCTCGTCGGCTGCTACTCCTCCAAACATCTCCCCTCCAAACAACTCCCCACAGGATGGCCCAGAACACCACACTAGACCCGTTCTTTGCTCAACCTGCCACGTGGCAGCTATGTCTTTGTTTGTTTTCCAGTCCCTTCTGGCCAGGGTCCCACCAGCTACAGCCGTCCATTTAGGTAAATTGTGCGTCAGGGAACAACGGCGGAACCAGGCACTAAGGGCCCATCTCAGAGCTAGGGCTCGGCTCAAGCAACTGGTATTATACAAAAATCAAGTGGCCATACTCAATTTCGCCAATGACAATCTGTGCCAGCAGGTAAACACAATCAATCAACAACTGCAGCAGATTCAGCGGTGGCGAAGGGGGACGTTGTGAACTTCACTGCCAAAAGGCCACCACATATGAATTTTTTTTTATGTACCTGTTATATTAGGGTTGTTGTTGCCTGAAGGATATATTTTTTGTGGATCTGCATATTTGTTCCATCACAAATATTATCAAGTATGTACAGTTTTTTCTGATAACCAATATGACTACTACAGTGTTTATGCATAGCAAACCCCACACCCATATTTCTCACATAATTCACTGATCCTCGTAGTTGTTGCCAGTTGTTGTGTCATGATTTTTTCTTATACTCACCACAGTTGTTGTGTTATGCATTTTTCTAATACTCACCTCAGTTGTTGTGTCATGCATTATTCTTATACTCACTACAGTTGTGGTGTTATATAGTTGTTTCGTATTTCACTACAGTTGTTTGCTTATGCACTTACTTATAGGTACATTATTTTGCCGGTTGTTTGCCTACAATATTACATTACATTACATTTAGCAGACGCTTTTATCCAAAGCGACTTACAATTGTTCAAACACTGACGGACGCAGCCATCAGGAGCAATTAGGGGTGTGTAGTGTCTTGCTCAAGGACACTACAGCATGCTAGCAGGAGGAGACTGGGATCGAACCAGCAACCTTTGGATCACTAGACCACCAGCTCTACCGCCTGAGCCTGTTACTACTTATAGTCTTTCATATATCTTTATTTTGTTAGAATGTGACTTTAGAGGTCACAAAGGGGGAAATGTTGTGGTTAATTAGTAAACCGTTGTGGTGAAATTAGTAACCCGATATGAAAAGAACCTTTTACATGTTATACTAAATCTGACGCGATAAAACCAATGTGGATCAAAAAAACCTTTAAAAATTGTATCCTTACAGCCGAGGACTGCAAAGTCAGCTGTCCTGAGACAGCTTGAACGGAAAACTACAGCAACACCCTTTTCCAAGCGAGGGGAGGGTGTTCAACTATGAAGGCTGCAATGGGATGTCTGGAAAGTGACATCAGACGGCATGCTAACAAAGACTAAGAGTTGTGATTGGCCCAAAACAGGATTTTGAGGGATTCATGACACCAAAAAGATGGTAAATGAGCAAAGCTTCTCCGAGACTATAAAGCAATGAGAACAAAGAAAGATAAATCAGTCAATTTCACGAAGCCAACTTGAATTTGCTGCTGTATTTGTTTAACCGATACGCAATCAACTTTGATCGCATCAGTTTTTTGTTTCATTCCAGTGTTTTTTCTTCCAAGTTTTGAAGTCAGAATAATAAAGAAACATCATCCAGAGATCCAGGCTTTTTTTTCACAGGCCCAGGCTTGAATCGCTTTGTTAACTACACTTTCCCTCCTGTGTGCTGTTCGGCGTTCAGACGTGTTTATTTGAATGCAGCATTAGTCATGAACAGCCATGTTTGTTGTCCGTCGTTCTTCCGGAAGCCTCCACTTACTTCTACTACTACTTCTTGGCTGGGTATTATTTTTCCTCAAAATGCCCTGCGCCCAAAAAATAAGTACAATCATCAATCAAGTACAATCACGTTGGTACAATCATAACAAGACCACAGATTGTTCAGTTCTTATCAATAAGACAAAATCTTAATCGATTAAATTCTTATCAGCAATTTATCGATAGCCAATAAATTATTAAAATACCTTCTTCTTTATATACGTTCATGTCTGGGGTTTGGGGTCTATATCTATGATTGGTTCTCTGGGGTCGGGTTGTGTCAGCTTGATTACATATGTACAGTACATGTATATACAGTATGACAACCAGTTGGGGTTTGGGATGATTAATGTAATTATAAATGTATTTATTGCAACTCTAAACTACACAAAGAAATAGGCAGGCAACATCACCGCAAACCCATCACACCCTGGACACATGTTCCAACTTCTTCCCTCTGGTAGGAGCTAAATAACACTGTATGCCAAAACAAAGAGACACAAGAACAGTTTCTTTCTGCAGGCCATCACTCTGATGAGCACCCCAATCAGTCACAACTGTAAACCTGTTTTACAATAAACCTGTGAAACACCCACTATACATACAAATTCTAAATTATATATTTTGTAGTTCAAACAGTTTTTCATATGTACATATCATCACTGACAGTATAAATTCGAAGCATCTAAGCTGTATATACTGTATATTGTACACATTCATACAGTGTCATGTTCACCTACCTCATGTATATAAAATAACCATTGCTGTTAAAAAAAAATAATAATTATATATATATATATATATATATATATAATGTAATATCTGCACATAGTTTAAAGTATATATTTACCTTTGTTCATCTTTGTTGTCCTTATTTTAATTATATGTCTATACTGTATAAGCACATTGAGAGAAAGGAAAAACAATGTGTCAAATTCCTTGTATGTGTTGTACACATACTTGGCCAATAAAACGGATTCTGAAATTGTTATCACATTTTGTCTCACATTTTAAGGTAAATAAGACTCCAGATATAAATAATAATCTATTAAAAAAAAGTCAATTAAGTAAAAAAAAAACAAACAAAAAAAAAAACGGCACTGTGTGTGTGTTTGTGTGTGTTAATTATTATTGTAATAATAATAATAATAATAATAATAATAATAATTATTATTATTATTATTATTATTATTATTACGCCAAAACTTGGTTACCTTCCCCATCTCTGCTGAGTTTCCTGGTGTCTCCTGGATCCTGTTTTTTACTCCTCAAACTCCACCAACACACCTTTAAAAACTTCTCTTCAGGTAAATATTTCACCAAGTGTGTGTTCCACATGTGATGGAGACACCGCAGTCCGATGCGCTCCAGATCAGTTCCAGTGGTGCTGCAGTTGGTCCCGGAGTGAGAAGGAGTCGCTTGTGGAGCGCTGCCAGGAGTTGGGCTGCCCCGGGGATGCACGATGGAGTTTTTGTTTGGCAAAGGGGGATGGAGCGAGTGTTTCAAGCTGCCTCTTTTTAGGGTGGATGTATGGGTTGTTGTTTTTTTCTAGACCCTGTCCAGTGCTGGACGTGCAGGGACATAATGCAATCGAACTCTGTACAGGCTGCACTCTGATCACACTAAACGCGTCCTAAATGTATCGACTTCTTTTTAATTAAAATGCATTTTGATTGTTTGTTCTTTTATTATAGTATTTTTCTCTCTTTATTGTTTTGTACATATCATCATTTTGTGTATTCTTATTATTATTGTTATTACTATTTGATTACCTTGTATTTATGAAAGGTGGTGTACGTTATTAGGAATGCTTATTGTTATTGTTCGGATTTCTATTATTTTCCTTATCCTTAGCACTTTTCAGGCTAAAAGTGGACACGGTTGAGGTGCTGTTGGAACCGGGATGTCCCAGACATTCAATCTGGATTCAATTTGACCGGAAGTAGCAAAATGTTCGTGCATCGACGATACGCCACGGTTCTAAAACCTTTGGTCGGGTAGTGGAGAGAGATGAGTTTGTTGAGTAAGATGGTTCGTGACATCATCATCCTTCATCCATCCTTATATATGTGCAAGTTGTGGCTCCGGACATCCATTCGCATTGTGCAAGCTGCATAGTGAAGACTCCATCGCTCCGCAGTGGTTACAAACTACACGTGTGTGGGCGTCTGTGTATCGTCTTACCTGCTTGACGTTGACGGGCTGTTCAATTGATATTTTATCTCTTTTGCTATTTTTGTAAATAATGGCATTCTGTTTGCATCGAACCCTGTGTTAGATGCGGCGTTGTGTCCCTCCTGACTTCGGAGAATTTGAGGAAGTTGTAACAAATACATCGTCGTAACATATAAACTGAGAGTCCATGAAGCGTTTCATGAACTCGGAACGCATCAGAAAGCCAGGACCCAGAAAATTATAAATAATCATAGAAAGATGTCACTCCGTCATTGTTGCCCCACACGGCATAAAACGGTCCGTCACTGAAAGTGCATCTCTATTTCCACAGACAACATGGTGAGTTATAACAATGATAAGTTCTTGTCTACAGGCAAATGTGAATGTTTTTTTTTAAAGACAGGAGGGTTGCGCTGTGTAGACCACATAGTGGTTGCTCCGCGAGAGGAGCCACCAGGAGACAACAGACCAGGGGGAGTCGATGTGGTGTTCAACGTAAACTTTACAAATCGCGCTGCGTTTCAGAGAACCTAAGAAACTGTAATACAGTATGTACTAAACACGACTAAACTGGATCCCCTATATTGCTGCCTGCAGTTTTTTTTGTCATTATCATTATTATTATTGATAGGACAGCTATCCCTGTAAAAGCCTTTGAATGGGATTTAATTGAATAGTGGATTGTAAAGTTTATTTTTGGAGTTGGAAACTTTCTCCAGACAGTTTCCTACTACCAATGAGAAAGTGTAGTATGGTATGGTATAGTATAGTGTAGTACAGTGTTTCCCCAATGGGAGTCCTCGTACCCCCAGGGGTAATTCGGGGTACTGCAGGAGATACTCTGAAAAGTAAAAAGAAATGTGTGAAAAAATATTGGTTGTATAAGTTTCAAACATACACCCATTAATAAACCATAAACATTAAACAAAATGGCATGGTCAATGCACACGATGCATTTCCTTTGAATTTCCTTCCGGTGTTGAATATAATACACTCTGCACTCTGAAATTAAGTCTACCTATTCCAGCAAAAGAACATTCCTGCCATCAACTTAGGAAAAGAAAGATACATCTTCACAACCTGATGTATAACAGCCAGTAAAGAATGGTCTGCACTGACATACCGTTCCGTTAGATGGTCCATTTTGAATGAATTCAGTTGAAATCCCATCTGGCGCCAATTGCTTGCTTAAAGGCAAAGGTGGTGAGTTACTTACCTGAAAGGACCAGTGTGTAGAATTTAGTGGCATCTAGCGGAACGGATTTCAAATATATGGAATACAATATTCACAAGTATGTTTTAACCACTGTATAATCCCGTGATAATAAGAATTGTTGTGTTTTCGCTACCTTAGAGTGAGCCGTTTATATCTACTTAGGGAGCGGGTCCCCTTCCCCGAAGGTTGCCATGTTGCTACAGTAGCCCAGAATGGACAAACCAAACACTTGCTCTAGAGAGGGTCTTTCGAGTTTTTATGCGAGTTTCGCGGCCACCGTAGAGGCTCCCCAAATGCTTGGAAGGACAGGGTGAGGGGAGGTTTATTCAGTTGGTTGCAATCTGCAACCTCACCACTAGATGCCGCTAACTTATACACTCTGCACCTTTAATTAAAGGATTAATTCGCCTTTTTTCCAACCCAGGCCTTATTATAATGTTGGTTCCTATCATTTTTAGCTGTTCATAGCAGAACCTCACTGAGCGCTTTACTGTGGAGAAACATATCGCTCTGGTGCAGCTTCTCACTTATGCCATCCAATGGGGTAAATGTTTTATTGTGCAGTATGTAGAATTGAGCTGCATTTAGTGGTGAGGTTGCAGATCCCAACCAACTGAATACCCCTCAGCATGGAAGTACAATATCCCCTGTGGAAGAGACGGTGGCCGCGAAAAACGCGAAAGGTCCTCTCTACCGCCAGTGTTTGGTTTGTCGGTTCTAGGCTACTGTAGAAGAAACATGGCGGTGCAATATGGCGGCCTCCTTGAAGTGTGCCCGCTCCCTACGTAGATAAAAATTCTAAGGCTCATTCTAAGGTAACACCAACATAATGGTTCTAATTTTCATGGGATTATACACTAATTAAAACATACTTATTAATATTATATATATATATATATAAGATTATATATATATATATATATATATATATATATATATATATATATATATATATATATATATACACTACACCTGCGCCTTTAAGCCTTAAAAAAAAAACCATTTAAAACAGGAAACTTGCATTATAGTGTTTTGAATAGCAGTAATCACATTTTATTCCAAACCACCTTTTGCATTTGCTGCTGTACATCCTCAGCTTTACATCAGCTATCTCTTAGTGTAGGTGTGGATAGCCAAATGAGCTGAAGGTCCTCAGGGCTTGAGTTAAATAAGCCATGTCTCTCATCTACCAATCTAAATTGAGACAAAATGTACTGTAAAATGGTGCCAAGAGGCAGGACTATAACAACCGGAGGGCGAGGGGTTGCAATAACTTTAAAGGCACAGCTGTGTGAACGTCAGAGCTGGCGATTTGGCCCTGAGTTGAATATAAAAACAAATACAGAAGTTTTATGCAGACACAGCAGGCAAACTAGCGGAACTAGACTTAATCGACCAAGCAACTGAGCTGGTGACTCGTTGCAGACTTGATCATACAAACTGACACGAGGGAACAGAAAAGTGCAAACTTTAAATAGACCGGGGAGTGATAGAGATAGGGAGATCAGATGGACAACACCTGGCAGGGGATGGCTTTTGGACCAGTGGAAGAACAGCTGTGTGTGACAGTGAGTGCAGAGTGCAGAGGCTCCTTCAGCTGATCCGTTCCCCATTGGGTGGCATGATATTCTAAATAAATATCCAACAAGTAGTTCTTGATATTTTCTCAAAGTAGCTCTCACTATCAAACAGGAGACTCTGCGCGTTAGAGTAAACTACTGTATAGCCACGTTGGTACTGCCTCCTTGTGGGGGGAAACAAATGGAGGAGGCCCAGACAAAATGCTTAATGAGCCCTACCCTACTCCTTTCACTGAGTGTGCATATTATCAAACTGATTCCCAGGCATTCCAGCTAGATTTCATATATTTAATGAATTAAACAATAATCAACTCATTAATATTAACTATAAACACTCTACATTGCACTGCTTAATTATAGTTGGTGCAACTTTGGAGGAGCAAATTATGTTTACACTTAAAACTCTGGGTTTTTATTTCTGCCTACAAGCAGAAGCACTTAAGACAGAACTGCATCACACTGGTTCCACTCCTCATTTTTGTTCTATATATTAAAAGTGATCTTTCACTCAAGTCTTCATCACTACTCTCGAAGAAATGCAGTGGTGGAAAAAAATATTTTACTTTAGTAAAAGTACAAATATTCTGACACACAAAAAAGTACATAAGTACATAAATAGTTGCTCTGAAATGTACTTAAATTAAAAGTAAAAGTACTTTTCATAACTGGTGCCTTGATATAACAAGGACCATAGTGCAAAATAAAGGATAAAGCTTATGCATATTCTGATAACAATATACCAAAACATGCTTATGTGGTCAGGTGGTCAATGTCTCAATTGGCCAGTAGATGACGCTGGCTACCTGTGAATTGAGGGGGAATCCAGGTTTTCCCAGCGCAAAACTGTTGTTATATTTAAATGGTTGTTTTCATCTACAGCAAACCTGCAACACTTACTTACATATACAGTACATTACTCAGTTTTAGTTTCTTATAAACTGAAAAAAATTTCTATACAAAACATAATTCATTAAAAAAAAAATACTGTTCTGATCTGAAAGCTGAAATGTTTATCACATTTTGTGTCATGTTGTTAGGGTAACTAACATTCCAGATATAAATAATATATTAAAAATAATAAGTCAACTAAGTCTAAAACTAAAATGTCAAATGTAATTACATATGTATTTATTGTAATTTATTATAACTGGCTTCACCACGTGGTCAAGCTGCAATATAGATTCACACAGTGCTTCCTGGTGAATTATGCAGACTAGGAAAATTACCTCCTGCTCAGGGTTGTCCTCTTTCACCCTCTCCTGGATTCTTTTGAGCAGTCCGACGTTTTTTCCCGTCAGATTTGGCGATCCATCTGTGGTAACGTTGGCGAGCGTACTCCAAGTTAGCTTGTGCCTCTTGATGACCGCCGACACACTGTCATACAAGTCCTCTCCCCGTATTTTCCCTTTTAGGGATTCCATGGCCAAAAACTCCTCCGTTTTCTCAAAATTGTCATTAATCCCTCTGATAAAAATTAAAAGCTGAGCGGTGTCCTCTATGTCATTACTTTCATCCAGTGCCAAAGAATATAATGTAAATGACTCCGCTTTTTTGTTTAGCTTGGTAGCAAGGTCTTCGTCAATTAATTCAACACGGCGAGTCACTGTCCTGCGTGATGAAGAACAAAAATGGCTGGCTTGGCTCAAAGGCCATGCCTAGGGTATTTTCCCGCGACTGCACTAGCATAAAATCAACCATGGAGGACACCACTGGGACCGGAGAAGACCCCAAGGGGTACTCCTCCACTCCCAACCTCATAGCAGCCACTAACGACCCCTCAACGTCACTGCACGGCATGCGACATTCACATTTCGTGACCGTGAGCGCATTCCCCCATCCCAGCGTCAAACCCTAGCCAATCCGAACTCAAAATCAGGGAGTGCGACAGGCGGGAGCTTTCACCTTATGTTTTTCCCCTTGTAATGAAATTCAAGCCACACTATCGAATACGTATGAATATCTCCATGTACACACCGAATGTAGAACTGTGAAGCCCCCACCAAAAAGTCCAGCAATGCCTGATGTCTACCGACTTGCATTCTCATTGCGTGGTCGGTGAGGTAAACCCTGTGTCTACAGGAAATTTCTTCTTCTTTCGGCTGTTCCCGTTAGGGGTTGCCACAGCAGATCATCTGCCTCCAATACCTTCTGTTCTGCGCATCTTCCTTACACCAACCGTCTGCATGTCCTCCCTCACCCCATCCATAAACCTTCTCTTTGGCCTTCCTCTTTTCCTCCTACCTGGCAGCTCCATCCTCAGCATCCTTCTCCCAATGTAACTCTCATCTCTCCTATACACGTGTCCAAACCATCTCAATCTGGCATCTCTCTCACTTTTTCACCAAACTGTCCAACCTGAGCTGTCCCTCTAATGTACTCATTCTTAATCCTGTCCATCCTTGTCGCTCCCAATGAAAATCTCAACATCCTAAACTCTGCCACCTCCAGTTCAACCACCTGCCTTTTTGTCAGTGCCACCGCCTCTAAACCGTACAACATGGCTGGTCTCACTACCGTCCTGTAGACCTTCCTCTTCACTGTTGCTGGAACCTTTCCGTCACAGATCACTCCGGACACTCTTCTCCACCCACTCCACCCTGCCTGTACTCTCTTCTTCACCTCTCTCCAACACTCTCCGCTGCTTCGGATGGTTGACCCCAAGTACTTGAACTCATCCGCCTTCTCCACCTCCACTCCTTGCATTCTCAGCTTTTCGCCGCCCTCCTTCCCATTAAGGCACATGTATTCTGTCTTACTCCTGCTGACTTTCATTCCTCTTCTCTCTAATGCCTCATGCCTCCACTTCTCCAGGCTCTCCTCAACCTGCTCCCTACTCTCACTACAGATCACAATGTCATCCGCGAACATCATAGTCCATGGAGCCTGATTTCATCTGTTAACCTGTCTTATCACCATTGCAAACAAGAAAGGGCTCAGAGCTGATCCTGGATGCAATCCCACCTCCACTTTGAATGCCTTCATCACACTTACTGCACACCTCACTACTGTCTGACTGCCTTCATACATATCCTGTACCACTCTTACGTACTTCTCTGCCACCCCCGACTTCCTCATGCAATACCACACTTCCTCTCTCGGCACGCTATCATATGCTTTCTCTAACGGTATCATCTGGGCCAACTGCCTTTCCACTCTTCATCTTCTTTAATGCTGTTCTCACCTCATCCTTGCTAATTTTCTGCACTTCTTGATCCACTATCCCCACATCATCCACTCTTCTCTCCCTCTCATTTTCTTCATTCATCAACTCCTTAAAGTACTCCTTCCACCTTCTCAACACACTCTCCTCACTAGTCAGCACATTCCCATCATTATCCTTAATCACCCTAACCTGCTGTACATCCTTCCCAGCTTGGTCCCTTTGTCTTGCCAATCGGTACAAGTCCTCTGTCTCACACTCTCGTCACCTCCAAAACACTCTTGACATATTTTTCCCTCAAGACTATCCCTACCACATTTCTCCTGCCATCCACTCCATGGTAGAACAGTTTGTACCCGGCTCCGATACTCCTGGCCTTACTAACCTTCTTCCTGGTCTCTTACACATAGTACACATAGTACATCTACCTTACTTCTCTCCATCATGTCAGCCAGCTCTCTCTCTTTCCCCTTCATAGTGCAACGTTCAAAGTTCCTACTCTCAACTCTACTCTCCTACCCTTCTTCCTCTCCTGCTGTCTCCGGACACGCCTTCCCCCTCTTCTTCTTCTTCTTCGGCCGACAGTAGCACAATTTCCACTGGCACCCTGTTGGCTAACGGCACCAGTAGCGGTCGTTGTTAACCCGGGCCTCGACCGATGTGGTATGGAAATCAGATTTGTTGTCTGCATGTTTGATTTGGCATGGTTTTATTGCCGGATGCCCTTCCTGACGCAACCCTCTCTATTCATCCGGGCTTGGGACCGGCACTGATGATACACTGGCTTGTGCACCCCCAGTGGCTAGATTGTTGCTACAGGAAACAAACAGAGTATATTAAGATAGTTTTTTCTGCAGAGAAAAGAGAGATAAACAGATACACAAAAAGCAGTGAATACACTCTGCCCTTACTTCTGCTGAAGAGGGCTTCATACCGTGAGGGGTTGTGTGTCATGTCTTGTTTCACTAAAGTTCTCGTGCAACCTGGATTTTACTAAACAAGCCTGCTCCGGCCACCCAGCTGAAGAATTGTATTTTCTTATATTCCTTTTGTATTTTTATTACTAAACCTTGCGGTTTTGCCATGTTACATTATTTTATTTTTTCAAAATTTTTCAATCAATCCATGAAAGATTCAAACCTAACTGATTAAGTTAGTGTAGTCAGATTAATTTGAGTTGATGCAAAACCCCAACCAGTGCCCGGAAGTAATCCCTCAGTTTTTCCAGACAGACTCTGCGACAGTGAGACCACGGCATCCGGACCATTCCACACCGAAGCCTTTATTTTATGTTAACTAGTATTTCATTTGTTTAAGTAGACTAGTATGTACTAGTATTAAATAAATCCATTTATTGGAAAGAGGGTTCTGTTGGTATTCTTAAGAGTTGAATTCAGAGGTCAATGTAAATGGTCAAGAACGCCTTCATCCTTCTTAGACTGATGAATTAAGCTTAATGATTCTTCTTCTTCTTCTTCTTCTTCTTCTTTCGGCTGCTCCCGTAATGATTGATTTACTTAAATTAACCCATTAGTTTCCCCCAACTAAATCAAACGGGGGTGGTGCCCTAAGCGAGATAATTATTAATGATTAATTATTGATTATTTATTTAGTTGTTATTAAACACTTAATTGTGGTGGTCACACTACATCTGCCAGTTTCTAAATAAATTTTAACCAAGATCAAATCCATCAGTGATTGAAGTAACATTAGTTCTACAGATGTTTCTATGAAAAATTATCCAACTCTCATCACTATAAGACATAAATTGGCAAAGTTATCACTAATACCGCTTAAATTCATCATCTTTGAGGTTGCCACGCCATGGTTTCTACATGTTGGCCACTAGATGGCAATCTAGTGGCCAACATGTAGAAACCATGATAACCATCAGATTACAATGCCCATTGTGCGTCGATATAATCAGATTAAAATTGATGAATTAATGCCTTTTATTAGGAGTGTTGAAATTATGTTTTTTTATAGTTAGCAATTAGAAATCGTCTAATTAGTAACAAATGTTATGTAACTGAGAGAATGGTTTCGTAAGATGACAGATGTCTGAACCATGTGTTTCTTTTTCTTTTTTTGTATGCAAACATTATCATAAGAATTTGTTTTGAAATCATTCATTGGTTTGCACATAGTGTTGTGGGGAGCATGCGCATTGATGGACTTCTTCTTGAGCAGCGAATACAACACAGCATGGCGTACTTTGAATCACAGACAGAGAAGTGGATTAAAAACTATTGGGCGCAGTGTAGCGCTACTTGTAAATATGTAGTTAAACTACGGTGGCCAGATTTCCTGGTTTGACCAGGAATGTCCCGCTTTCCAGCTCCCATTATGCAGAGTGTTTTTTTCTGTTTCATTCAATTACAATAAATAAATATACTATAAAAACACACTGTTATTATTGGTTTTGTGCCGAAAACGGGGAGCGGAGACGGGGAGGGAAGATGCTCAGCGGATTGCGTAGTGGTCAGCGGAGATCGTGGAACCGCCAAATCTTTTTTATTTTTAGAAAGGTTAAAAATACAGGATATTTACAGGAAAATACCCTACATTAAACCTGACAGAACTAGCCACATGTAAACACAGTGGTAGTCCGCCGTTGTTTGTAGGTTCCTGCCACATGCTCAATGTGTGAAACAATAATTGCGCATGTGTAAATTGAGGTCATGATGTCATCGTCTGGCAAAATCTGTTTCACTAGTCCACACGAATACGCAAAAAAACAAGAGTTTTGACAAATCTGCACCCTGGTAGGAGTTTTTCAAGGGCTTTGTTTTTTCATTGACCTCAAGCGCCGTTTTGGTGTGGACGGGAGGCCCAAAGGGAGAGAAAACACTACATTTTTAAAAATGCCCATATATGGTTGGACATGGCCCCATTCCAAGTGTTTAAAAGAAGCCTTCGACCAGGTATAGAATAGGCAAGAAAAAATTAAAGTGTTGATTGAACAAGCCTGCTCCAGCCACCCAGATGAAGAATTTTTTTCTAATTTTCTTTCTTTTATCATTGTCACCAAATATTGCGGTTCTTGCAACATTACATTATTTTTCTTTATTTTCTTTTCAACTGATCCACGAAAGATTCAAGCCTAACTGATTAAGTTAGTGTAGTCAGATGAATTTATTCGACACTCAACCACAACGAGAGAAGCACATCCAAGCCATCCCCATTCAATCTGGAAGTCATCAGAGGACAGAATCAGTTCACCCAGACAAACTCTGTGAGAGTGAAATCACAGCCCCACATATTAACTCTTCCCAAGCCGGCAAACCATTCCAGTTCGCCTGGGAACTTTGGATTCTTTCCCCGGAACCGTCTGAACCGAATCAATAGTATTTTTAGAGAAGTTGATTGCCCGTAGTTCATGCATCTTTTATTATAAGATAAAGTGAGTCACATAACTTCCTACATCACTATAATCTCAAGAGTTAAAGTTTTGAAATTGTGCGTTTATTTGTTTATTTTCTTTGAATCAATTTATTAGAAAGAAGTGTCTGTGCATGTTCCTTGAGAGGTGAGAGGAGAATACAGTGGTAAATGGATCGGACAAAAGCTCCAATCCTTCCGAGACTGATCAATTAAATCTACATAAATTGAGTCCCTTTTTAACGAGTGCAATTTTAATCCTTAATGTGGTCATAATGCTACAGAAGGGTTCCTGCCTTCAGGCCGCTTTTCAAAGAGTTGTACTTGGTATTTGAAAGATTAAAACTTTAACCTTTTACAGCTGCTCCCGTTTTGCTCTCCAGGCAGTGAATACTTAAAAGGTCCCGTTTTGTTCCAAGCCATTGCAACACTTTATTGAATCTCATCTCAATGATAATAAGTTATTATTTGGGGTCCACCTGCAATTTTTCCCATGCCTGTGAGCTGGCCAAACACCATCTGGCCATCTTAATGGCATGGATGTCACTACTGCGGAGGCTGGATTTTCTGGTTTGCCATTCAGCACTGTCCTGAATATGATAATAGTTTCACCATCCAAAATACCGGCCAGACTCCCCCAGAGCTAGGCCCCTGTACCAACAGCGAATGATTGGCAGACCAGTGTTTCAACAGCGCTAGGCTGGTTATTATAGTCATTCCTCAGGAGCCCAGTAGAGAAACGGAGAGAAAGGGAAACCTGGAGCAAAAGGTCAAGCGATCACAGGTTCTATTCAGCTGGGGAAGTTCCCTGCTTTCAGAGAGGCCAGGGCTCACTGTCACTCTGCTGCTTGGACAGGTCATCCCTGCCATTTTTACAGTACAGAAATTAGAGGTCATTGGGAATTGCGATAAAGCATCAAACAATGGGTTTGAAAATGTAGTCATATAATGTTTACAATGTGTTAAATGACTCAGATGAGTAGTTCAATGCTAATTGCAAAGCTTACCTCTCTCTTAAAAGCAATTAGCCATCCATCCCTCTCACTATCTGCAAGATTCAATCCTCCTATCCGCAGCACCAAGCGCCATTGTCACTGTCTGCATAATCTCATGTTGTCAATCAATATGAACTCTTTGACCTCAAGTATTTGAGGTTGGCATCTTTTTCGAAACTAAATAATTGATTATTGAGACTAAGAACGCTAACACTGAATGCTGTGCAGAAGACTTTGTTAAGCTCACCCCAATTCTTCTCTCTACCTCCAATTCCACTGGCCAAACTGTGGTATAATAAATCCTGACCGCTCCAAATGATCCCCATTAATGCTAAGATGCTGAGCAATATTTCACCTGTCAGCCTAACTGGGATATTGCTGGGCTATACAGTGATTTCCCTATCAAATAGGTTCATCTCTGAATATCACGTTTTGACAAAACACGGGCCATTCCTCTTAACCTGTCAATGTGTAGGGCATGGATGAATTAGATCTGATTTGGAGTCAGGGAATCAATAAGGCTGGGCCATTCTAAAGGAGATTGGAGTCACTTCATAGCAGGTGACCCATTGACAGGCTTCTCTGCTGGATAAGGGTACATACCACCACCTAGTGGATGGTCTCTACAGCTCTGTATTCCATCATGTGTTACAGCAACTGAAGATACACCAGCAGAATCAACAAGCAGCCCAGGGAGTTTAGGACGAAGTTCTAACGTAGTAACTGACTTATGGCTGACAAGAGGCACTAAAGCAAGAGAGCTCTTTGACATTTGACCGGCAAAGGACCTACAATCGTTTCTCCTCGGGTGGTGTTTGTCCCCAGGCACTGGTGGCACTTTGTGGAGTCAGTGGACCCCGCAGCGGTCAGTGTCAACTCATGAATTGAGATGGTTAGTAAAAGCCCCTCTGCACCCTACTCCTCTATCTGCATCAGCCACTGAGCTAAGGGATTAACATTTGACGTGAGGTGAGGCACAGGCAGATGGATAGCTATTTCTAAGAGCATGACATATTCCCAGAAAATGGCCACTCTCCATTTGGAGAAATGAACACATCCGGCAGAAAAAGATACCCATTACTATGATGAGTGTATGCACCTTGGCTGCCATACAAATTTTTATTGAGAAAGAGAAGCACTCTCCTGCCTCTCTTGCAGGGTCACAGACACAACAGAAAGTTTTTTGACTTTCTTTACCAAATGCTTGATATTATTTTTTTCATTCTAAATAATACATTGGGGCAGACGGGGGGACGTGCTTCAGCAGGTTACAGTGTGGGCTTCTTCCCGCGCTGGCGCAGCTGTTTGGACTCTGCCCGATCAGCCCGCTGACGTTGATTGGTTCAAGTCGGCTGGGAGACTTTTCTTATGTGTTGTTTGTCTTGCAGTGAGGATCACGAGGTGCAGGAGCCAAGAGCTTGCACCCCACATCATGGAACGGACCCTGATGCTCACTGATAAATTTCTGTTTTATGTTCACGCTTGGTCAGCGAGCCTTTTTGTTGTTTTGTTATAATAAAAACCCGCCGTGTCTGTACCTCACTGCCAGGAAGTCTCCTTCTGTCTTCTCTGTGGACAGAGCATTCCAAAAGTGGCAAATGAACAGGGAACTCTGGAGGGAACGGAAGCCAGTCCACTGTCCTCGCTGGAACAGACTGGGCTGCTCTCGCCACCAAGCAGGCAGCACAGGCCCACCAGTTCCAGGAGATGGTGAGGGACCGGGCATTGGACGGGGAGGCAATGGTGGAACTGCTGTGGGGCAGTGGCAGACCCAGGGCAAGGAGCGTCCGGCCGTCCCCTTTCCAAGCAGCAGCCTACAGAAGATAGCCGGGGATGACGATGCAGAGGCTTTTCTCGCTGCCTTCGAGATGACGGCAGAGGCAGCCAGGTGGAACACTGAGGAGTGGGTTGTTGGTGGGCTGTGCCTGCTCACCTTGGTCATGGTGGAGGCGCAACAAGCAGCTTACGGCTAACCGGCACCCGACCACCGGGACTACCACATCACCAGTGACCCGAGGCGGTGCCATTGCACAGTATTATGGCCAAAAGTGTGGCGCAGGCACTGGTTTCAGGTCATCTCCCGGGTCAGGTTCCAAAGGAAATCCTAACCAACCAGGGCACTTCCTTTATGTTACATACACTTTGAGAATTTTAGGAGGTCTTGGGCGTACAACATGTAATGACAAGGGCACCTCTCCTGTGTGTGTGGAGATGGGGATTTTACCTGTTGCTTGATGATTTGTGTAACGAGCAACAGGCTTACAGCCACTCTGATCCTGGGCCCAACTACCTAGACCAAAGACAGGCGTGGCTGCTTAAACCAAACCGCCCCCACACCACACACACCTAGCCACAACAAGGACAACCAGTGGCTCAACCGTACCAAGGTAGAAAGTGAACACAAATATTTTGTTAATGTATTACCACCCCTTTGGTTTGCTGTGTCATGCTGCCCACTCTGGTCGGCCACTATTGTGGCTTTTCAAGTAATTTACATAGTTTTGTTTGGATGTGAAACCCACAAAAGAATTTCTGACATGTATCTACTTTCAGTTAGTGAAACCTGGAGCATCTGCTGTGAAGATTGCACATCCAACCTATCGACTGGGCAGGGAGTCATATACAGCGCAGGCAGGATGCAATCAGCTGAATAAAAACACCAAAGAGAGAGAGAACGCTCTCACATTTGGATGGAATCCAGGGAGATTATATATAAAAATAAAATAACACAGCAAATTAAGATGAATTTATTAGGAAACGTGCACTTACAGCATGCCCTGCCACGCCCGTACGCTGCGTCAACGCATCTGGTGTACTTCTACCATAAGATAGTGTCATTGGTAGATAGTCTTTCTGGCCGTCGTGCGCCAACTTGGGGAGAGTTTTTTATTCAACAGAACAACGATCATAATTCATAATAATAATAATAATAATAATAATAATAATAATAATGATGATGATGATGATGATGATGATGATGATGATGATGATGATGATGATGATGATGATGATGATGATGATGATGATGATGATTAAAATAATAGTGATAATGATCTTGGGCGCCCCATCCACCACAGAGCTGTAGTCCCTGGACATCTCACCCAGCCAAGCGACTCAAGAGGAGCACTGGTGACGCTCAGATGCCTTCCGCGGTCTCCTTCGGGCCTCATCTTATCCCAGTTACAGAAACACAGACAGAGCACCTGGTCGACAGGCTGAGCGCCCAGATTAATTAAAATGTCTCTATTAGCTGTTGTCTTCTCTGATATCTATACCTGCGAGGAAATCCTCCTCTGAGAATTCACGTCTTTTGAACACCTTGCTATATCTATAAACTGCAATGCCCTGATATAAATCATCGCTGTCTATCGGCCACCAAAATCAAAATGTGGCTTTCTTGATTAATTCTCTGAGCTACTGTCCAAGGTCTCCACAAATCTTCAGGTTCATCATGAAATTCACAAGGATAGACTCAATCGACACTCAACAATGGTAAAGTGCTCTTCTTCACTGTTGATCAACTTATTAATCCACCAAATACAACCCCGTCAGAGATGCCCTCCACTGAAAAATGTGAGGAGTTCGCGACATTCTTCAGTAACAAAATGATAGCTATCAGACAGAATATTAGTGCCTCAAAATCCAGAAATGAACCTACCCTTCAGTTCCCCAGTAATATGACTGCTGCCATGTCTCATTTCGTCCCGTTTCATCCCCTTAGACATAAAAAGACTGGACGATATTGTTGGTCAGCTCAGGTCCTCCACCTGCTGCCTGGACCCCCTCCATACCACATTTTTTAAAACAGTTTTTAAATGCCTAGCACATGAGGTATTAGACATTTAAAATGGCTTTCTTCAATCAGGTATATTTCCTGCAGCATTTAAAACAGCTGTCATTAAACCACTCCTGAAGAAGAGAAATCTCGATGCAACAGCTATTGCCAACTACAGGCCTATTTCCAACCTGCCGTTCCTCAGTAAAATACTTGAAAAAACAGTTTACCTTCAGCTTAACAACTATCTAATCTCAAACAGCCTTTTAGACATCTATCAATCTGGCTTTCGACCTCACCATAGCACAGAAACAGCACTTATTAAAGTTCTGAACGTCTACACATAAACACTGATGCAAAAAAACATCTGTTCTTCTGCTCCTGTATGTCAGTGCTGCCTTCGACACTGTTGACCATCAGATTTTATTAGCGAGATTAAAAAATTGGTTGGCCTATCTGGCCCAGTTCTAAATTGGTTCAAAACCTACCTATAGGACACGCAGTTCTTTGTGTCCATTGGAGATTTTGTGTCAAACAAAGTGGATATTGTATGTGGAGTGCCCCAAGGTTCGATTCTGGGACCATTATTGTTTAACCTCTATATGCTTCCACTTGCACATATTGTAATGAAACAAAAAATAAATTACCATAATTATGCAGATGATTCACAACTGTACATATCCCTATGACCTACTCCCCATACACTCCCTCGCTCAGTGTATTAATGATATTAATGCATGGATGTCAAAGAACTATTTACAACTGAACAAAGACAAAACAGAAATACTCATCTTTGGTGCAAAGGCTCAAAGACATCAAATTGCAGCTCATCTTAGTTCTCTGTCCCTGGAGAGCAAGAATGAAGCCAAAAATCTGGGTGTAATCATAGACGGCAATCTAAATTTTAAGACCCATATAAATCAAATCACAAAATCAGCCTTCTACCATCTAAAAAACATTTCAAAATTAAGAGGCTTCCTGTCAAAAGCACTCTGAAAAATTAATCCATGCATTCATAACAAGTAGATGGTACAGTAGGACTAATGTAATGGCCTATTCACCGGCCTCCCGAAATCAGCTGTGCAGTGGCTACAGTTGATCCAAAATGCGGCTGCACGCGTTCTCACTGGGACAAAAAAGTTTGAACATATCACCTGTTCTTAGATCTATACATTGGCTCCCCGTCATAACTAGAATTGATTATAAGATTCTACTACTTGTAGAATGTGATAAATGGCCTTGCCCCTCAGTATATAAAATAAATGCTAATTATACACGAACCAGCAAGAACTCTCAGGTCCACAGGCAGTGGTCTTTTAACTATCCCTCGTACCAACTCTAAAGCAGGAGAAGCTGCCTTATGTATCTATGCCCCAAGTAAATGGAACACCCTACCGAGGGACCTGAGAGAGGCCCCCACACTGAATGCCTTTAAAAGCAGGTTAAAAACCTTGCTGTTCACTACAGTCTATGACTGACTAACTGACTGACTGACTGACGTCTGTCAATCTGTCTGTCTGTCTGTCTGTCTGTGTTGCTGGTGCTGTGGCTGCTGCTAACCTTATACCTAAACTTAACCCTCGCTTACCTTATGGCTAAAATTAAGCATCTCGAACCCTATACCCTAACTTAATCCTATACCATAACTTAATATCTCTAACCTTAAACCTCAACTTAACCGTCTCTAACCTGAATGACTTCTCCGGTTCCGGTGAGAGCTACCACTTCCGGTTCCGGTGATGTCTTTGTGTGTGTGTTGCTGTTGTCTTTTTTTTGCTGTTGTTTTGTGGCTGCTGCTGCTATTTCTGTTGCTGTTGTTGTTGTTTCTGTTGTGATATTACAGTGTGAGGATCATAAGAAGGGTGTGTTTTCGGAGAGAGATAGTCAAAAGGATCACCCTCCCGAGGTCAGATTGAATCCACCGTGACTGGATTAAGATGAGATGGTGCACATAGTTGAAATCTCAGTGTCTGGTGAGGGCTGCCACTTCCGGTTCCGGTGACGTCTTTGCTGTGTGTTGCTTCCCTGAGAACTGTTGACTCAATACAGATGAGATTTCTGGTTCAAGTGAAACCTACCACTTCCGGTTCCGGTGACGTCTTCGCTTGTGTGCTGTTGCTGCTACTGTTGCTGCTGCTGTTGCTGCTGTTTTTGCTGCTGCTATTGTTGCTGCTGGTATAGTAGCCGCTAGTGTTGTTATTGCTGCTGGTGTTGTTGGTGCTGCTAAACTTATACCTTAACTGGTGTTGTCGTTGCTGCTGCTAACCTTATTCCTAAACTTAACCATCTCTGACCTTATTCCTTAACCTAATCATCTCGAACATTATACCTAAACATAACAATCCTTAAACTTATACCTAAACATAACCATCTCTAACCTTATACCCTAATTTAAATATCTCATAGTTTGTACCTCAACTCAACATCTCTAACATCTCTAACCTGAGTGACTTTTCTGGTTCCGGTGAGAGCTACCACTTCCGGTTCCGGTGAGGTCTTTGCATGTGTGTTGCTGTTGTTGCTCCTGCTTTGGTTTTGCTGTTGTTGCTGTTGGTGTTGATGTTGCTGCTGTTGTTGTTGTTGTTTCTGTGGCTGCTGCTGCTATTTCTGTTGCCGTGGTTCTTTCAGTTGTAATATTACAGTTAAAGGATCATAAGAAGGGTGTGTTTTTGGAGAGAGAGAGTCAAAAGGATCTCTCTCCCGAGATCTGATTGAAAACTAGACCCATAACTTAGGGACACTAATTAAAGGACCGTGACTGGATTAAGATGAGATGGTGCACACAGTTAAAATTTCTGGTTCTGGTGAGAGCGACTACTTCTGGTTCCGGTGATGTCTTTGCTGTGCTTTACTTCGTTGAGATGAGATGGTATACACTGTTGACTCAATACAGATGAGATTTCTGGTTCTAGTGAGAGATACCACTTCCGTCCGGTAATGTCTTCACTTGTGCACTGTTGCTGTTGCTGCTACTGTTACTGCTGCTGTTGCTGCTGTTTTTGTTGCTGCTGTTGTCTACTGCTGGTATTGTCGCTGCTGGTGTTGTCGTTGCTGCTGGTGCTGTTGTTGGTGCCGCTAACCTTATACCTTAACTGGTGTTATCGTTACTGCTGCTAACCTTATACCTAAACTTAACCCTCGCTTACCTTATACCTCAACTTCACATAACCTTATACCTCGACTTAACCATCTCTAACCTGAGTGACCTTTCCAGTTCCGGTGAGAGCTACCACTTCCGATTCCGGTGACGTCTTTGCGTGTGCGTTGCTGCTGTTGTTGTTTTCTGTTGCTGTTGTTGCCACTGTGGTTGGATTCGCTTTTATTGTTGTTTTTGTTGTCTTTGTTGTTGCTTTTGTTGTTGCTGTTGTTTCAGGGGCATTCTTTTGTAACGACTGGCTGACAACTACGTTCTCTCTTTCTTGTTTGTATTTCCTTGTAAAGCGCATTGTGTTGCCCTGGTATGAAATGTGCTCTATAAATAAAGTGTGACTTGACATCTACACGCAGATGGGACATCGGAGTGTGAGGGACCGGAACACACCTCAATCACCACCAATGACCTGTTGGAATGCCTGCTGCATCCCCATGTCATTTCACATGTCACTCAGCTGCTACTGGAGAAGCAGAACAGGACCCAAAGGACCACACAAGCATCCTTGTAGTACCATTTATGAATATATATGGACATGTGGATTGCGCTATTATTGATAAATTCAAATGAA
Source organism: Zeus faber (assembly GCF_960531495.2). NCBI lineage: Eukaryota > Metazoa > Chordata > Actinopteri > Zeiformes > Zeidae > Zeus > Zeus faber. Next base: position 8,687,886 of record NC_137210.1, on the reverse strand, counting down.
AGTCATTGTCATCAGTGCGTATAATAAATGGGGGCCATGAAGTGCATCAGTACTTAAAGTAGACATTAAACACATATTCACATCTTCAATATGCCAAAGGAAGATGGTGTTAAACCGCAATGGTTGAGGAAGAAAGAAGAGGATCAATGTGTGGGTCCTTCCATGAAGATTTTTTTATCTTCCCCTCCTAATCCGAGATCACTTTAAAGGTTTATGGCAGTCAAGTAAGTGTTCACAAAAACATCCTGTTCAAATTCAATCTTAGATACATGGATACATTTTCACAAGATGTGGACATAAATTTTCTTTACAACATTGCCCTGTCATTTGGTAATGAGAAGTGCCACTGAATAGCCAGCAAGCGCAGTTTATAATGGTTAGGTGATTGATGAACTCCGTCTCAAGACTAATGGATGAAGTGAAATTACAGTTATGTTTCCACATCTGTTGTCACATTTTGGAGAAAGTTAGGATGGTCTAATGAACTTGTATAATAAATATATATTATTATATAATCATTGCTATATTTACAGGGAATTAGTTTGACAAAAAATTATGGTGCAAAAGTTTTTCATGAAAAGAAATTGACACATTTTATGAACAAAATGCAATTTTTAATTTTTATAAAAACCTGATTTAGTACAGCATGTGTCAGACATAAAAATCTATGAACATAAATTGATTTGGAGCAGTAATGAGTATACTGTACTAGGAGTACAATACTGAGTACTACTGTATTTTTTATACAATTTTCCAATCGCTATGTTAACGTGTTCTTTCAAAGGCGATTCTTAGCCATTTGATTATAGTATTCACAGAGATTTAAAGAAACTAACATTTTGAGTTTATTCAACATTTTAAAATGACTTGTGATAGCATTGTTTAATTGTTTTCAAACCCAAACAATATACTTTAAGTTGTGCACATTATTAAAGTGTCATGATAAATATGGTTTCTATATGTGCAGGTGGTAGATTGTGCTGGCATTTAGATGAGTCAAAATACAAAAATGTCTTCTCAGACATATATGAGGGTATCTGTAGGTATCTGCTCATTTAAACTGACATTTTAAGACCACTATATGAAAGTGAAGGCCATTTTCAAATACAAAAAAAGTATGTAATATTCTATCCATTTGCTATATGAGGTGAAATGACATTGGTTATATTTTCTTTTACAACAGTATTGATCCGGTATGACCATGAATTTGCATATGCGAACATTAACAACTCTAGATAAGTTTGTGCCACAAACTAATTTAAACTTTTGGAAGACTGTTAAACAGGACACCGATACCCAAAGTAAACACTACTGACAAACTGCTAATACCCAACTGTTGGATCTTAACATGTAAACTTCACCAATTAAGTAATACCAATTATCCTTAAAAATACCGTTGATTAAAACAGGACGTTTTCACAGTGGCCACCAGGCAAACCGTTCTGATCACATTAAAATGTTTGTAGCAAAGCAGAAATCTGAGGTGGGATACATTTACAGTTTTGTGCTTTTTTCGATACCGTTCAGGTTTGTCTCCTCCTTATGTATTTTCTTCAGCTCACCCTCATCTTCTGCCTTCATGGAGTCTTCCAGGTAGACTTTGGCAAGCTGCTCCTCGTCAACGTAGGTGTAGAAGTGGGCCATGATGGAGAAAAAGATGCAGACCCCTAGCAACAGGACCGCAAACAGCACAAACTCTGCCCACTGAAATGAAATTAGGCGTAGCCTAAAATTACTGCATGTAGAGGGAACAATGCTATTCTGTTATTAGGGGTCCAGCCCGCAGGGCTGAAACCCTATTATTTTTGTTCAGACTTCTATAATTATTATTTTTCTCCTTGGGATTTTGAAGTGTATGGCACACAGCAACCGCCAAACCCACAGACATGTGAGTGTGCCCCCAAGTGTTGAATTCAGGGCAGTTCACACATTTTGTGGTCCAAGTTTGATCCACATAGATCTATATTTGGAGCAGAAATTAGTGAAAAGCCAATCATCGAATTTGTTATATACAGTATGCGCAAGTTGAGGCTCTGGGGGGTACTTTCTCCTGGGATGAGGTGTGCGTTGCGCTGCGGTCTAAGCTCCATTGGTGTGTATTGGATGCTTCACGCAGGATCTGAGCTTGGTCGAGACTAGGGGTGGGACAAAATATCGATACTGGAATACAGTATATCATGATACTGAAATACCAAGATCATTCACATTCTAAATGGAATGATACACATTTTTGAAAAGGTCTCACCTTGTAGATTATGTAAGTTTGGATTATTTCAGAGGACCCTAAAGTGCAATATTGATGTTCGAACCACGACCAGAGGTCTCCTTTGAAACCCTATATCTCCTATATCGTCAAGTGTAACAGCGACGTCTCTGATTGTTGGAGCTCACTGAAGGGCTGATGGGTACACAAGCGCACAAACACTGATATTTATATCCAGTTAAATTGTTCCTATGAATGAAATTCATACTGAGGGTATGACCCTATACCTATTCTCGCCCATCCTTAAATTTAATAGACCATTCTAGGGCTGAACAATTAATCAAATTCAAACCAACATCACAATGTGATAGAACGCAATTTACAAATCGCAAAGGCTGCGATTTTTTTAGGATATACAATCTAACCAATAGGGCTGTGAACATTGGCCAAAAATCACATTTGAATATTCCTTCTGAAAAAAAAAATGTAAGTTTGAATATATTAGAACATCTATTGCAATATTAAAAAGTTACAATGGACCAACTTTTGGGCTGTGTCTGCCCCTGCCTCCACCTCCAAAAAATTGAAAAGAAAAAAAACCACCTAATTAAGGGATTGTTTTAACCGAACCTTCGCGCTGCCCCCCCTGTGTGCGCTGTGTCGGGCGTGTGCTGCTGGCAGAGCCCAGAACACCTGAAGAGTCCGGACGGAGCCTCCTCCAGAACACTGCGTCTGTTTGTTTGTTTTTAACGATTTTCTAATGTAATGAACATAAAGCTGTCCCAGCTCCTGCAGGGACAAAAGAAATTTGCACACGGAGTGGTGCACGGACAAAGCTCATTGACTTGCTGCACATAGACGATGTATGCAGATGTATGCGTGCAACATTTTTAGAATAAACAATACATTTCTGCTGAAATACTGCACTTTTTTTTTTCAAATGTTAATTTTCAGATTCTAACGATTAAAGGGCTTGAAGTTAAATCAATCAGTCATATTCTAATGTGATTGAAGGTTTTTCTTTTTACAATTCAATCGTTAAATAAAGATATGTTGTTCATCTCAATTCAGGCATCAATTCATCTCATTTCATCATAACACGTAGGCCTGGCCTACAAGAAAGAGCAGTTTATATGTTGACTGTATCCACTGTTGTGTTGGTCATACTATATAATGATTTATCGCTTGTGTTGACTGAATAATACAGAAGTAAAAAAAGTGCATACTAAATCGCAATCGCAATATTGGTCTCAAAAAATCACAATCAGCTTATTTTCCCAAATAGTTCAGCCCTAGACCATTCAGAGAAAAAGCTAAACCAGTATCCTGCTCCTCTTGGGGTACTGTTTTAAATCTCCCCAATGAAATTAATTAGTTTAAATTTCGTTATGTGTAGCACGGAAAAAGTCGGACAATTGTACTCAGGGACACGATTCAATAGATTCATTTTTGTGACTATGAGCACGAAAAAGCGTGAGACCGAGTTGTAACTGCAGCGATATTTGTAATTGGTGGCACGGTGGCGCAGTGCACTGCACTGCTGCCTCACAGCAAGAAGGTCCTGGGTTCGATTCCCGCCTGGGGCGCTGTTGGCACCGTGCTCCGACGGGTTATCTCCCATTAGGAGCCTTTCTGTGTGGAGTTTGCATGTTCTCCCCGTGCTCACATCGGGTTTCCTCCACCTCACGTCTGTAAGGACCCCCACCAAAAACATGCACCCATCGTCTGACCAGCGATGGACACTTATCACTTGGTCCCTGGGCGCGTCCACGTATGCTGGCTGTGCCCCGGAGGAAGGACAAGCCAGGATGGGTCAAATGCAGAGGATCCATTTCACCAGCCACCAAAGTGTGTGTGTGCAAGCATGTGTTGTGGTGTGTTGCGTGACCAATAAAGACTGTTTCTTCTAATTGTATTTGTATTCATCCAAATCAGTCATCCAACAGGAACCAAAGTCAACATTAAGGTTTGTTTTTCTCAAGTGGAAAGTGGAAAGGCTTCTAATGTTGTATAATGATGTGCATACAATATTATTTTCCAAATGATTCATTTTGTTTAAAAAAATGGTGTCTTTCAAATCACCTCTATAAGATAAGATAAGATATTGAGATATTGATGGTAGTTGTATATTTATACTGTATATGCAAGGGATATTTTTAAAAACCTCCCACAATTTCACAGATATCTCACCTGATCAAGCCCGGCCCCCTCTGCCACAATCAGTACTATGATGTTTCCAAAGGCGACGGTGAGCAGCCAACCGGCTTGCAGCACAGACTTCATATTTGCCGGAGCCTGAGATGATGGGGAGGAGGGAGGAGAGGTAGCACTGTGTAAATTGTATTTGAGTAAATAAAGTTGTCCCAGACGCCAACGAACCGCGTTTCAGAAAGTTAGAAAGCCACTACTTCTCAGATAATGTCCAACACAGCTATTACTACTGATGCAGGGATGTTCAGAAGCTGTGGTTGTTCCACCAACATGGGTAGTCTTTGAGTGTCAAGCAGACCAGCCTGTAAGACCAGACTGCCAGTCTCTTAATTTGAAATGCAAAAGGGTCTGTTTTGCATTGTGTACTTGTACTATCTTTGTAATAAAACCACCGTTGATAATGAAAATGATATATGATTTCTCTCACAGATCTAAAGAACAGAATATAGCGGAGATACTCTAGTTTTGTTTGTATTGGGACAAACCTGTGAGTAGGAGAACTCCAGGCCAGTAATGGAGAACATCACCTCCCCGGCTGTGATGAGGACGTATTGTGGGATCTGCCAAGCGATGTTTATGTTGTTGGCCTTCACATCCACCATCCTGCGGGCCACAATCCTACCCCCTTCCTAACAACGCAGGTGGAGGCTGTAACTAGCTGCATCTTGTGCACCCTGCTAATGGATATCCAGTTTGACGTGATTAATGATTCAAGATATCTCAGATCTATTAACTCACCTCCATGAGAACGAACGTATAGGAAGCTCCAAAGTTGATCAGACCCAGGTCGAGGGAAGGGCACTTGTTTGATGACGACTCACAGCTGACTTCTGGGTATCTAGCGAACAGCATAGATTAACACTCTAAAGCCAAACTAGTTTAGTCCCAGGAACTTTATTTCCGGGAACTAAAAGGTTTCTTCAGCGCGATGTTGTCTGCGTTTCCACCGCGGTCTAAAGACCCTTGAAGATGTATGACAGACGTATGAAAAAGCGAAAGCTTTTTTTACACATCCTGTTTGCGCACGACTATAGAGCAAACTGCTCGACTCCAGTTCAGTAAGTGGCAGTGATGCCGAAGACCATATACCAACAACAAGAATAAAATTGGATTGCTCAGGAGGTAGTACCAAGCCGCGAACTACCCAAAGTTCTCGGAAGTTTTAGTTTTAGAACTAAAAGGTTCCTTCAGCCCATTGTCTGCGTTTCCACCGCGGTCTAAAGACCCATAAAGATTATGCTAATTGGTCTGTGGACGTCTCACTTTGGCTGTCTTTCGTCATCAAAATCATTCTTCTTGTTGGTGTATAGTCGTCTGCATTAGCGTCACCTACTGGACTGCAGTGGCACGGTTTGTTGTATGGTCACACGCAAATATGACGTGTATAAACAGCCATCGCTTTTTCATACGTCAGCGGACTTATTTGCGTAATCTTTGCGAGTCTTTAGCAGACAACAGAGGGCTGAAGGAACCTTTTCGTTCATGAAAAAAAGTTCCTGTGACTAAACGTTCCGGGTACTTTTGGTGGACACGCTACTTGAGTTCCTCCAAAGGTTCCTAGTTCCTGGGGAGAGTTCCCGCAGTGGACATATACATAAACATATCTGTGTTAGCAGATGGATTTAAATATATAATGTTAACTAAAGATAGCCTGTTGACTCATCCAGAGCTCGGTGCTTTTTAAAAATTATTATGAAGGAGCTTGAGGCTGACTCAAGCAGCCGTCTATACTTTACGGGTTATTTATTAAGCTTGTTCATACTTACCTATTCCTTTCAACTGTCTTGTAAGGAGAGACATCGTAGCCCGCAGGGATGTCGAAGCCCACATCCCCAACAGTTAGGCTTATGGCCTCAAGCTGCGTGTTAATGAACCTGTGTAGGATACCAATTAGGTTTGCTTGCAAAATATTGATACATTTCCATCTGTCGATTAGGGATGCAACGGTACACGGTATGTTATCGAACTGTTCGGTACGCCGCCTACGGTTCAATACGCACACATGAGCCGTGGTATTACAATATCACGGTAGAAGTCGCGTAGGCTTATCGTACGAGCGCGGTGTGCCATAAGTGCTGCTTCCTATTGAATCCACTGCTGCAGCTCCACCGGACACATCAGCCACACGGAACCGCAGCAGCATTTCTCTATTTTTGCGCGAGAGATCTATTTTTTTCAACTGCTCGCGGCTATGCAGCCTTTTCCATAGAGACATGAGATAAAACTACATAGAAATGTTTGAGTAAAGGCTGCAAATTAATCAACGTGTCCAGTCGGAAAATAACCCTTTGAATGGCGATGTCCCTCTTAATTATGAACTTCTCTTGAAAGATTCTTTTGAACGGCTCTTTAGTAGGAACGAAGGGAACCGAGTCTCTCTGGGTGATGAGCAGTTCTTTTTATTGTCAAGTTTTATAGTTTTATGTCATGTCGTTTAAGTTGCCGTTTCCTGCCACCGACAAATATTTCCCCTCTATGTAAGAGATATCTTATGGCCCTCCCTCGCCGGGAGAAAAGGAGCGCACCCACTGTCACGTCAGGTTCACATAGCAAAGGCACACATGCACTGTTCTGACTGTGAGTTTTTATAACAATAAGTTATTTTACTATTATCATTTATGTGTGAAAAATACTGTTTATACCGGTTCTACACAAAAACAATGAACAAAAGTACAGTTTTTTAATTTTTTTATTGTGAAACGTTAAAAAAGTATTATAAATTAATAAATAAATAGCGTTAATTATTATTTTAATTATCCACTATTCTGGACAACTCTTCTCCAAACAAATGAATTATGCAAATTATAACAACTCATCAATGAATTTGATCCCCTGCCCCCCTCCTCCCCCCACAGTCATACACAGAGCATTACACAAGTCATTTGTGGCAGACTACTATAATGAAAAAATACACCTTTTAACACCTTTTAAATTTTTTTGAAAGATTTTGTTAAACATAAAGATACACACACACACACACACACACACACACACACACACACACACACACACACACACACACACACACACACACACACACACACACACACACATATATATATCTCATGTCATAGGATAAAATCTGTTCTCAGCACAATATTTACCTCACAAAAGCATTCCCGTTTCCATCTTTGTTAATGTGGTCCTCCACCTGGATCATCATGAACACAACAGAATTCATGACGGAGAGATGTCAGTTTTAGGAATTATGTAAAAAAAATTCCAATAGGCTCTGCTGTTATCAGAGCATTGTCCCTGAATTATACAGTACAACACATCATACAACATTACTTTTTGCCTTTCAAAATGCTGGGGAGTACAGATCCGAGCACCCAGATCCAATACCCTATAGAGTAGACCACTTAAAGGGATTTAATAACTACAGATCCATGTCAGTATGATTTGTACAAGTGATGTATTCACACTCACAAGTTTGCACTGGATTCCACTGGCGCCCGGGTACAAGATGAGACTGTATGCTTTCTGTTCATTTAACCTCTGGTTACACTCTGAGGTCGTGTTGCTTTCTACCATAATAGTCAGGTTCTTGCTTGCCCCCCCCAGGAGCAGCTTTGCATATTCTGAAGGGTCCTAACAAACACAGGATAAAAAGTTTGTCATGCGTCACCCACTCTGGCCTATCAATGCATCGTATTAAATTTCCAAGTTCCTAATCATTTTTAGTAAAACCTATGAGTTTTTTGTCTGCTAGACTTCTTTGATTTGGCAAACACAAGATAGGAGCGGTTTGTACAGAATGCTTATTCAAATGCTCCCTAAAGACATGCATTGCCTTGATTGACGTTTACTCATACCAATAGTCCAAAAAAGAATGAAACTAGGCGAACAAGTCTTACACAGAAGCAAACCTGCCAACCTTGGGAAAATATACCGGAGAGTACCACAATAGTGTGACAGGGAGTCTTTGAGGCGTTTGAGTTACTGCAGCTGAATGACTCCATCAGTTATTCACACCGTAGCTGTCTGGTAATGAGGCTCATCACATTGTATGCAAGCCACTACAGCTAACTATATACAATAATAATATCATTAGTATATACCCCCTAACATGCATCATGTTTACCAACTAGAGATGCATCGATTGCAATTTTCTTGGCAGATTCTGATTTCAGATTGTATTAAAGTCTGACCTGCAGATTTGAATGTTTGCCGATTGTGATTTTCATTCAATTGCGTGTTCATAATAAAATAACTTTTATTTTGTAATCCGATCATTATGAGTTTATATCCGTCATCTGTGAAATCAAATTATAACTTTTTAATTTTGTCTCATTGAGTATATCTGCTGTACGTCAATGTAAAATACACTGTGTGATCTGATCACGCTCATGCTGCACATACAGACTACCACTGCAATTTTCAGCTACCACAATAGTGATATTTCTGATTTTGATACTGTTTATTATTGTTCATTATTCACTATGGAACAATAATAGAACATGGGACTGTCACCAAGTTTCAGTATAATTCAACCTGTAACACTCACTGAGTTTTAGTAGGACCCAACATATAACTAACATGGAAATGTGTAGTTCAAACTTTAAATGAAAGTCTCTTTCACTTTAAGTGCAAATATACATTTCTATTATATTTGGAGCTCTGACAGTGATAGAAATGCAGTCTGCACAAATTTGAAATATTATGTATCGCAGAAAATATATCCTATCAGCCGGTCACCGGTCGTGGCTGATCGATCGGTGCATCTCACGTTTTATATGCTAACATAACGTCACATTTTTGTGTTTGATTATTACTACCCCACTTCCCATTTTACCTCAGCATTTAGCCTAAAAAATGCCTGCAGGTTGGCAGGGCGACAGAAGCTTTAAGAACTAAAGAAATCTGTAATAAAAAAGATCAATACCAGAGTATAAAGGCTTGCCCTGTGTCCGAGATGATTCAAGATTCAAGAGGTTTATTCCTCACATACATATACATACTTTCATACATATATGCAGTGAAATGTCAACTGGAGCGCTGGCGCAGGCGACCGCAAGGGGTGGCGCCACTATCGCCACACGATGACGTACTACACACGTGTTCATACTTTCATAACATTCTTTACGATGTAAGAAAAACGAAAGATGGCTTCTTGCACATAGTCGTAAGTCATCATATTCCCATCCCACTTTTACAGGTGTCTTGCCCTCGCAATGCAATATGGGAAACACTACTGTTTCAGACATACTAAGCTCTTTCACATCTGCATTTGGCGGAGTAAATAGTGTGCTAGTTGGGTTCCTATGCTACAGGGTGGTTTACCTGGAGGTGTGGGATTGGCTCTTGTAACAGGTCAGTGTCAGGAACCTTTAGAATGACCTCCCTCTCAGCCAGGTTAAAAACCTGCAACAGACACTCCCCGTGGCCTGCAGGCTCCACCACTGTTTTCTATTGGCCAGGGAAGGAGGGCAGAGGGTGATATTAAAGAATGCACACATGCTCATACATGTCCACTAAAGCTGTAAATTTACAAGAATTTTATGATAAAATATGCATCACAATACAGGGGTAAAAAGTTGATATATACATTTGGATACTATTAATATAGAGATATGTGTTTTGCTGTCATGAGTTGAGATGTCTTCAAAAACACAATACGTCACAAACACAACAAATCCAAGTCTGTATTACAATGTTAATGTAATACATTCAATTATTAGGAAAGAAATAGTATAGCAGTACTATTAAACATTTCACTTGTGAAACAGCCGACAACAGTAGGTTGTTTCATAAGTTAAATGTCTAGTTAAGTTTGTAACAGCCTGGTTTATGGTCGCCGCAGCAGCAGTGTCCTTTAGTGTGCGCGCCACAAATTAGGTCATTGCAGTGCTCGCCACAGCGCCACACAGAGATTTTGCACGAGAGCGCACCTCCCAAATTTTGGAAGTCCCCACTATGCGCTTTAGGTAATTTTTGTTTGAAGCGGTCCTCAGGTACAATCTGTACAATCCGTCCATGCCTGACCACAACAATAACCAGATGGCGTTGAGTTAAGGAAAGGACATAGCGCTGTCTCTGTCCAAAGATTTGGACTGTTGTAATACCTCGGGACTTCTTCATCAAATTTAAACCACCAACAAACTCATGACTATAAAACCTGCACTGACTAAAATAAATATACATTGAAATATACAGTGGAGTTTGCGTGGCCGCTGCCTGGCTGCTGCACCTCTGCGTTGATCTGGTTGTGCTTCGCCTATCTCTCCCAGTGCCAGAACTGAAGTCATCCATGTTTCCTGCGCTGAACGCACTCGGCTACATGGATGGGCGCTTGGGGCTTGCAGCCGGGTGGGGCATCTGGCCAGTTGCAGTATGGTGGGCTTGCCTTTGCGCGGGGCATTGGTCGGCGTGGGGACGCGGGGTGTCAGTCTGTCAGCGACGTTTCTATGTTTACATTTTCCATGTACATGTAGTTGTTTGTTTCTATGTTTATTTGTCTCACCTGCGGTGACAAAGTCTGGGTTATGTCTGATTGAGTGGTATGTGTGAACAGAGCAGGTAATTGTCCGGATCATTCATAGCGAGCGGCGTGTCATGTGTTGATGACGTCTCTATCATGCGCCAGTTATTTACCTTCAGCGTACCTGATGCGTACTCTGATACATGTTGTCATTTGACGATTCTATGTTTACATTTTTCCATGTACATGTAGTTGTTTGGTTCTATGTTTATTTGTCTCACCCACGGTGATTCTCCCCCTCTTGGAGTAGTGATTAGTTGTTTATAGACGAAAAACATGGTAGATAGTTCTTCAAAGAGTGGGATTGGTAGCGGTTCTATGGAACAAAAGTCCAATATCGGGACCTGATTTCCTGACATTGTCCGGATTTGTCTTTTCACACATGTAACTAAAAAACGGAGACTGTCCGTGTCACACGAGTTTAAACTACCTGGAAATAATCAGTTTGATTTAGACGAGGGCGGAGCCTGGGTACAGCATGCAAGAGGCAGGATGTGACGTAATACAGCTCACCCAAGAGGGCGGACGAGTCTACAGACTTATCAGGAGTTGGTTTTTTTTATGGTTGATACTCCATGCATTTGGACGTATCCGCAATATAAACGAGAGGGAAAGGAAAGGAATAATAAAGAAAGTAGAAAGGAGTATGCAGCAGGTACGCCGAAGGTAAACAACTGGCGCATTATAGAGACGTCATCAACACACGTCACGCCCACTCGCTCGCTGTGAATGATCCGGACAATTACCTGCTCTGTTCACACATACCGCTCAATCAGACATAACCCGGACTTTGTACTAGGGTGCTGGCTGTGTAAAGTCCGGGTAATGTCCGGGTCAAATGATTTGGACATTTGCGTTCACATATACAGCTTATCCGGGAAATGTCCGAATGATTTCAGGTTTACAGTGCAGGTGTGAAAGCAGCTTAACTCTGTCCTAAATGCAATGGCGTACAAATACTCTGTGTTGTATGCCCAGCATGCTGACAGCACAGGTTAAAAAATGTTAATTAAATTAAATAAATATACATACCTTTAACACTGTCTATTTGAATATTAATGTTCTTTTCTAGTTATTCAGATCCTTCCCCAGGACTTCTTTGTAATGTTTACAGCCGTTCTTTCAGTTTCCCCTGGTGGTTTGTGCACAGCGTCACCTGTCTTTCAGGAGAATATCGCCACAGCATCTACACATCAATACGCAGCTATACTGTATGCACTGATCAGCCGCAACATTAAAACCACTACTAATTACAGCTAATATTGTGTAGTTCCTCCTCATGCAACCAAAACACCTCTGACATGTCGAGGCATGGCCTCCACAAGACCTCTGAATATGTCCTGTGGTTTCTGGCCCCAAGACATTAGCAGCAGATCCTTTAAGTCCTGTAAGTTGCGAGGTGGGGCCCTATGGACCGGGCTGGTTGTTCCAGCACATCCCACAGACACTCAATAAGATCAGTCTCTAACACCGGCTATCCGCATGATGTAGAAGAAAACGTGATTCATCAGAGCAGGCCACCGTCTTTTATTGCTCCATGGACAGGGGTCAGCATGGGCACTCTGACAAGTCTGCGGCTATGCAGCCCCATCGCAGCAAGCTGTGATGCACTGTGTGTTCTTACACCTTTCTATCATAGCCAAAATTAACTTTTTCAGCAATTTGTGCTACAGAGAGTACAGCTCTCCTGTGGGATTGGCGCAGACGTGCTAGTTGCTCCCCACGCGCATCAATGAGCAGATGACCCTGTCGCCAGTTCACCAGTTGGTAGGTACTATTACTAACCACTGCATACTGGGAACACCCCACAGGACCTGCTGTTTTGGAAATTCTCTGATCCAGTCGTCTAGCCATCACAATTTTGCTCAGATCCTTACACTTGCCCACTTTTTCTTCTTCCAACACATCAACTTCAAGAACTGACTCTTCTCTTGCGGCATAATACATCCCACCCCGTGACAGGTGCCATTGGAACGAGATGATCAATGTTATTGACTTCACCTGTCAGTGGTTTTAATGTTGTGGCTGATCGGTGTATGCTTGTGCTCTCTGGTAGTGAGCGCACCATGAGCCACACGGCTCACTTGCGGCGACTATAACAGAGCCTTTAGTAATTCAATGGCGATGCACACATCAGGTTGCTCCATTTCTATCTTTGTTACTTTGTCAATTGTGTGTGACCCGCAGAAACAGACGTCACCAACACAATGTATTTCCTGAGGTATATACTTTAGTGTCACGTCAGAGTCAGTGCTACCCATACGTACCAGAATGTTCACCTCCACCAAGGTGGCTGCCCCAAACGCCAGTGCTGCCAAGACCATACCAGAGGCCATCTTCCTCAGAGGGCTGCGTGGAGACACAGAGGTTATCCAGAGTGAACATTTTTATTGATAAATTAACTGTGTTTGTGAACTATGCTCGAAGTGATTCTCAAGCATTCTTATGGGTCGCACAGGATTCCCGCATCATTTTCCTTTCACCGGTTCCTCTGCATTTTCCTCCATATGAAAGTCCATTACATTGTAGACAGTTGATTCTGTAACTCACATTTTGTAGGATGTGGTCGTTTATATGTTAAATGTACAGTAACATTAAAAAAAAGGTGGCACACACAGTGATGCCAGTGAAGTTATGATACTTAATTGCTCCCTGTATGCCTATGTAGACAATCCTTTAACTGTTAGCGATCTCCAAAACTGGTGAGGTGTGTGCATCGTTTGGCCTATTAGGTATTCATGTCTACATAAACTCCGCAGTCTCCAGTATAGCAGGTGTCTACTCACGTGACGTTGATTCTGCAAAGGCCAATGAGCGGATATATAATAATGTCGAAGATGGGCACAAAGACTAGAATCAACAGAGCGTTCAACATCTAGAGAACACAGAGGAGAACAACACAGCCGTAAATGATATTATAAAATAACCGTAAAATCATAAAGGCTGGAGTTAAACATGGATTAAGGGGCAATCGCAGAGATTTCGTTTTTATAATATCGGTTCAGGGATCGCAGTTTGGCAGAGAAGCAAAGTTGTAAAGTGGTACTGTGTTCTATGACACACCGGAAGAAAAGATTTGTCCAAACTGGAAATCAGTTGAAGTACGAAAGAGGCTGCAAGAGCCGTACCTGCATTTGGTCAGGCTTCACGATAAAAGAATCTCCCTGTGCGGAAAGAAAGAAAGAAAAATGAATAATGATTCACTCCACAGGAGCACCATTTAGACTCCTTTGTTTAACAGGGTAATATGAGTTTTTTCACTTAATCATAATGAAGGTATTGAGCCATCTCTTATCAGGCACATAACTGATGTTATAAAGTAAAATAGAAATACCGGGAAGGGGAGAATGTTATGCAATTTGATGAGTGAAGATATCACAAACCACAAAATGACTATAGAATGAGATCCTGTAAATTTTTATTACAATTGTTTGTCATAAAAAGATTAAGGGTGTGTTCAGGCCTATGCTGTCCGTTTGGCTTGTTCTTTACTTCAAACCGAGCTCTACATCAAATAACCTCACTGAACCGCAAAGATACATATAGTCTTATAGGCTCAAAATCGATAATGACGCAGACAATTTTGTCTAAGAGAAAGACTCAAAGAACATATTATAATGAGGTGAAATGTCAACTTGGGCCAAGTTACATGAAAATTAAAAGTATTCAGACTTTGGCAACAGGAATGGATGCCTGAGAACCAAGCAACAGTTTGTTAAAGGAAAAAAAGGAAAATAAAACACATCTTTGGCTTTGTTTATAATTGATTAAACCATGAACACACTAAAAGAAAGTTGTGACAATTGATCTTTGTTTCCGACGAAAAAGAACAAGCTATAGGAGTGATGGCAGGCCATCACCTTAAAAACACAAATGCACCAAAGCACATCCTTACAAGAGCCATGTCCATCCTTGTGGCTTGCAGTGTCCAGCGGGAACCCTGTGATATTGAAGAGTAGAATATGTTGTTAGTACGCTCACTGCTTTTTTATTAGGGCAACAGCTTCACACACAAGTAAGACAATTTACCCTGAAAACACAACAGGCCTCTTTGCTTTCCTCGACTGGAGGGGGCCCAAATAAGTAGATTTCTTTACTGTTGACAGAGGGTGAGAAATGTTTACTTCCTGTATAGTGTATCCCCACCCCCTACCTTTTCAGATAGGACGCCCAGGAAATGTCTGGAATTCTTGGAATGTTTAATGTGCTTCAGGTTCCCTCAAATCAGAAGCTTGTGTATTGGGGTTGCGTCAACGAGAGAGAAAACAGCTAATTCGGCTTGACTTGGGAAATGGAAATGGGACTATATAAAATAAAGCCTACTTAAAACACATACAAAGACATTTACGCATGTGTGTCTGTTTTATGTGTTTGAAATATGACCTTGGTTTTTAATTACAGCAGCACTAGCACAAAGTCCATTTGTCTCGTGATATACCTGCTGATCAAACAGGGCCCAGAACATGGGCAGCGGGATGTAGAGCGTCAGAACCCTCAGAACCATCTTGATCTCCTGGATCAGACGCTTCTGCTCAAACACACAGAATCACAATCGACAGGTTACGAGCAGCGCAAAAGACCAAAAATACCTCATTATTATTAACAAGCTCTTCAATTATGTAAAGCATCTTGAAAGGAGCCTCCGTGTTCACTCGGCTGGGACAGTTTAAAAGTTCTTCCATGGAGATAATGCAACGGTGAGACCTTACATTCAGGTGGAGGGTGTAGTATATAAGCAGCATACCGAGTACTTCTCCTCAGCCCAGTCCAGCCAGTGGTTCCTTTGCACGTCATGCTTGGATCTTCTCCAGCGGTTTGTGATCGCATACTGCAGCCGAAAATGTAGAGAATGGCGGCCGAGTAAAGTTATTTGAGTCTGTGATTCAGTCGGTGTACAGCTTTTGTTTTGGGGGGAAAAAAACCTTTGTAAAAAAAAAAACTTTCTCAGAACATGGGCCAACCAATGCCTCAATTTGATGCTGCAAACCCTACGCTCTATTGAGACACATGCTTTGAACACAATCTGTTTTTATGGTTTTATTGTTTTATCTTTTTCGATATAAAGGAAGTCTGTGTGTTTTTTAAGTTATTGCTCTTTGCAATAACTCTATTGCATTTTGCTTTCAGGAGAAATGCCAGACTTGTGTAGTCTTCTTCCCTTGGTCCCTTCGATACAACATATGACTCACCACAATGCACTTGCAGACCTCAGAAAGGATATTTCCCACTGGTGGATTCTTCTTGTACATCCCACTGCCAGCGATGAATACAACTGCAAAATACATGGATACATAGATGTCATATCTTATCTCAGGAGAGTAATGGTCATGATTTGTGGCAGGGATGGTTCGCTCTGAATTACTGAAACAACTGCTCTAGGCCTGCGGTAAAGATTTATGAGAAACACAATAAGGATACGCCAACAGCAACCCAGTTAGCCAAGTCGCCCTGGTGGCTCGCGCATCCTGAAAATATAGACTGGAATCGGCTGGGACCACACAACTCCATATCATCACAACTTTTAGGTACCAATTCAAGGTACCACAATGTTGCAATTATTCTGATACAAGCATTGCAATTTGGGGAAAAAAACGTTCCCTTCTCGACACTAGACACTTGCCAACACAGAACAGACATTACAGAAATAAAAAAATAAAATAACTATAACTTTATAGTTATATTATGCCTATGTATGACTCTCATATAAAACAAATATAATGTGCAGTGACACACTATCTTTTTTTCCCTCCTCCGAAGTCACCTGCCGCTCTTGCTTGAAAACACAGTGTGTTTTGATAATGCACGGTCCGCTCTAGCTCTGGTTGAGTCAGTCAACCATGAATCCCAAAAGGATCAAGAAGGGCCGGGATTCAGAGGTGGTCAGCAGAAAGGAGTAAGTGATTGTCATGACAAACCTGATGACTTTTGTTAAACAGAGCAAGTCAGAACGGCAAGGCTTACATTGCCACGGAGCCAGACTGACTACAGGAGCAGGTTAGATATTAATGCTAGTAAACACTCAAAGAAATGTGAGTAATGGTTAACGCACTCCTTCCTGAAAGCATGCGATTGGAATGCTTTTGAAACAATGATATGCCCAGATTCCCCAGAAAAAACATGCACATAGCACTCGTCAAAATACATTTAATTTAACCTCCAAACCTTATCTATGACTGCCAAAAAAGTTCCCCAAGTAAAAGAGAGGACACTAACCCAAAGCCACAATCATCAGTGCTGCAGGAACCCCAAAGGCCAACGCGTAGCACTGGCCACCAAAACATGTGACATCACCTAAAGGATCATACAGGCGAGTTATACGGTCATTTGTGGATTTATTTCTGCATTTTGAACTTAACACAATGGGATCATGGACACTGACCTCTAAGAATAGGTGTTATGATAGTCGATAAGACACTCCCAGCATTGATGGACATGTAGAAAATAGAGAAGAATTTCCTCCTCTCCACCACCTGTAGAGAGAAGGCTTACTGGCTTTGGACAACACACAATATTTATATTGTTTCGCGGCAAAGTAACTGTTGTAACAGTTGTTAAATAATTGCAGTTTAAGTAATAAATGACCACATTTTCAATAGATTCTTGATGCAGGATTTTTTTGGTTTGGTTATAATTAATAGGGTTTTTTAGGGAACTATTTAAGGACTAGTTGAGAGCTGAAAGTGCCCTTTGTCTCCCATCAAAGCCAATTCCTATGTGAGGTTTTCATTGTTGTGTCTGGCACAGGTCGTTGCAGAGATGTGGTTCTTGTTATGTTGTCTTATATTTTAAACATTTTCTGGGCAGTTTCTTCATTTATTGTAGAGAACAGCGGAGAGAGAGTAGAGACATATATGGTATGTGCACTTGAGCCACCATGGCGCCCCAAGTTATCTTGTTTTAACAGGATTCTTTGGCCTTACATGCTCCTCATCAAACTGGTCACCTCCAAACGCCGCCACACAGGGCTTGATTCCACCGGTGCCAAATGCAATGAGGATCAGACCTGACATGGACAGAACACTACGACACATACATACACACAAGCACCAAGCATTTGTTAATCATATCTCTTCTGTCTTCCTTTTTGCCGCACTGACCAATACATCCTGACGACCGGGAATAGACTTACATGTGCATAGTGGTGTCCCCCACCGTAGGAATGGCCCCGACGGACTTGATGACATGGCCAATGACATAAACAATTGACAAGTAGATGATGGTCCTGGAAGGGGAAACTTTTAATCACTACATTCAGTTCTGCATCAGAAATTGGCCTACACAAGAACTTCAGTTTGTATGCAGAACTCTCTGTATAAACTCCTATTTTTTAAAACAGAGTTCCACTTCCATCAGTTGCATGCATGAGGTTAATTCACACATGAGAAATAGTCACAGACGGCATGACAGATGCTATTTATTTTCCATATTTGGGAGTTAAGAGAGAAAAATGTGGGGGCTCACTTGAACTTGCCCAACCAGGAGTCAGCAATAAGGGCCCCCAGGACAGGTGTGAAGTAGCAGAGGCTGCTGAAGGCATGGTAGACGGCTGTGGAAAGGTCCTTGTCCCAATGAAGGTAGCTGACAAAGTACAGCGTCAATACCGCTACACATGGACACACAGATGGCAAATGAAAACAACTGTACAGGTACTCCTCAATTAACGACCTGTTGAATGAGGGACGTGCGGCGTGCGCGCTGCATGCGCAGCGTCTCAGCGCCAAGCATCTCATCTCATCACCCTTTATATACTATACACACTGTATATACTATATACACTGTATATACTATGTATACTATATACACTATGTACCAGCCATTCCCAACCTATGGGTATTGCAAGTTGGCTACCAAATCATAGGCAAAACACATAGATATTACTGAAAAAATAAATAGAAAATGATTATTAACAAAAACATTTTTAAATGAAAATAATAATATTTAAAAAAAATAATAATTTCATGGTATTTTCTCTTTAAAACCTTCAAAAATGCATCATCACTGATAGTTATGAACTTATGTTAGAGCGTAGTACGACCAAGCCGGACCACGATCGACGTGCACCTGTACATTTTTGAACTTGCTGTGATAATCAAAATAGATGGTTGGCTCGCATCAGGCACACTGAAAAGGAAAGGCGGACAGTCCCGCCTGTTAAACAAAAAAGAAAGGTTCGGAGAAAGTTTAGCGCCAAATATTTATCATTGGGATTTTTTTGGACAGGCACCGAAGAGGAACCGTTACCGCTGTGCGTGGTGTGCTCAGAGATTTTATCAAACGAAGCTCTGACGCCATGTAAACTGCGCCGTCACCTCGAGACAAAACACCAACAGGACATGTCCAAGCCGCTTGCATTTTTTGATAATAAACTCAAGGAGCATCAGGGCAAGAAGAAAGTCATCGAAACGCCATGTACGGGCACCGAGAACGCAACGGCAGCGGAAGCGTCCTATCGGTCGCCCGACTCATAGCCAAGCCTGATAAGCCGCAAACAAACAGGGAGAATTTAATTCTTCCTGCCACAAAAGAGATAGTGGGGGTAATATTGGGAGAAAAGGCGTGCAAGCCAATCAACCTCATCTCATTGTCTGATAACTCAGTCAAACGCAGGATTGATGAGATGGCAGAGAATGTGTCAGGAGAGCTGATAACGAGCGTGCGAGAGAGCCCTCTCATTACATCAGCCTTCTCATTAGATGAGTTAATATTAATGTGCTCCTGTTACTGTTAGTTTTACATTACGAACGTTGCGTGAAAGTTCTATAAATATAAGGTTGTTTTTAACCCAACTCTTTCTTTGTTTTACCACTACTGCACTGTATGTATGAGAATGCATATGACTGTTAAAATATACGTCCTCTGATAACGCACTGTATTACTTCTGATCGGATGTGGGCCGCGAACACTTCTGAGATTTTCAGGTGGGCGGGAGTCCGAAAAGGTTGGGAACCGCTGCTATATACACTACCTATACTATTTACACTATATACACTATATATACTATATACAATGTATACATCTCATCTCATCATCGCAGTCTGTCAGTATTCACTACACTGGTGTTCCCAATGGCCACGCGCCCTTATTGTGAAATAACACATGTCCTCGCTGAGTGACCAGTTCACTTTACGACCTGAACCTAGGAACGGAACTCGGCCGTTAAGTGTGGAATACTGTACCATGTAATTAGAGCCGTCCAATTCGTTTAGACCATCTCAATTTATTGGCAAGAACAAGTCATTTCCTTGGCATAAATCATTGTCAGAACCATCCTCATACACCCCATTGTATGTGACAAATAATCTCTTCAACTTGAACTTAAACTTGAACAACAATCGTGTTAGTTTGGAACATAAAGTTCAAATGCTTTCACAATCAGCCAATAACATCTTTACCAAGATAAGACTTTATTCATGCCCAGCGGGAAATCAGAAGCCATTGAGACCCGGTCAATTTTACTGTTTCCTGTCGGTATGTATATGTATATATACATGTATGTATATGTATATACTGTATGTATATATGTGTCAACCCTTCATTTCACACATGAACCCGACGAAAGCAGCCCCCTACGGTTAGAAACCACATAGTGTCACCAACTCCAGATAGCCTCTGATCCACACTGATAATGACAGATACTGTTCGTTGCATTGCTGTAGAGGCCGCATACCTTTCATGCCATAGTATGAGAACCGCTCACAGAACTCATTCACCACCACGAAGGCGATGCTGACCGGGTAGTTGGTGCCACACAGTTTCTGGAAGGGGCCACCAAGAGAGGAGAGTATAATATGAGGGTACAGCAAATGTAAGTCCCACTTGGTAACTCCAAGGTGGAGTGGGAGGAATAAAAACGACACGCTCTCTCTCTATCACACACACACACACACACACACACACACACACACACACACACACACACGAAAAATAGCACAAATATACAAGAAAAACACATAAATACATTCAAAACGTCTTTGTGAACCAAGCATTTGTTATTGAATACAGTCGAAGACTTGGCCTTTTAAAACAAATATTGACCATTACATATACGAACAAAAGCAGAAGGAAACCCAGATATCTGCGTTCGTGTGACGCCATCTGCGAGGACGTCACTCTCCAAACGGCGCTGTTCGGACTTACGCCTTTTAATATTACTAAACAGGCTGTGACATCAACCGAAGCGCGACTGGAACAAATCATCAATCTTTTTTTTTTTTTTTTTTTTTTTTGTAACTCACAAAAAGCGACGAGATGGAATATTTCGCCATTTACAACATTTTCAACGTTTATTTTCAACATTTGCCGCGTGAACGCGCGCTGCCTGGAGCGTAGCGTGCCCGCGCGCGGTACGGAAGCTCTAATTAGGACCAAAGGTTCAATTAATTCCAACATGTTTACGATGATAATGATTATGATGACGATGATGATTATTATTGTCATCATAATTATTATAATTATAGTTATTATTATTATTATTATTATTATTATGAATATTATAATTGTTATTATTATTACGCCGAAACTCGGTTACCTTCCCCATGTCTGCTGAGTTTCCCGGTGACTCCTGGATCCCGTTCGTTTACTGTTGCATCGCAGTTTTGATGGCCGTCCTCAAACTCCACCAACACACCTCTAAAAACTTCTCTTCGGGTGAATATTTCACCAAGTGTGCGTTCCACGTGTGACGGAGACACCGCAGCGCGACGCGCTCCAGATCAGTTGCAGTGGCGCTGCAGTTTGTCCCGGAGTGAGAAGGAGTCGCTTGTGGAGCGCTGCCAGGAGTTGGGCTGCCCCGGGGATGCACAATGGAGTTCTTGTTTGGCAAAGGGGGATGGAGCGAGTGTTTCAAGCTGCCTCTTTTTAGGGTGGATGTATGGGTTGTTGTTTTTTTCTAGACCCTGCCCAGTGCCGGACGTGCAGGGACATAATGCGATCGAACTGTGTACAGGCTGCACTCTGATCACACTAAAAGCGCCCTAAACGTGTCGACTTTGTTTGTTTTTTTGTTTTGTTTTTTTTATGAAATTGCATTTCGATTGTTTTTTTTTTTTATGACAGTTCTTTCTCCGTTTATGGTTTTGTTCTTGTCATAATTTTGTTTGCTGTTATTAATATTGTTGTTATTGTTTTTACTATTTGATCACCTTGTATTCATGAGCGGTGCGGTACGTTATTAGGAATCCTTGTTGTTTTTGTTCGGATTTCTATTATTTCCCTTGTCCTTGGTTTTTTCGGGCTAAAAGTGTGTGAAACGCGACAACCGGTTGAGGTCTCGTTGGAGCCGGGACGTCCCAGACATTCAATCTGGATTCAATTGGACCGGAAGTAGCAGAACGTTCGCGCGTCACCGATACGCCACGGTTCTAAAACCTTTGGTCGGGTAGTGGAGAGAGATGAGTTTGTTGAGTAAGATGCTTCGTGACATCGTCATCCAATTCCATATATATCTGCAGGTTGTTGCTCCGGACGTCTATTCGCATCGTGTGGGCTGCATAGACTCCATCGCTCTGTAGTGGTTACAAACTGCACGTGTGTAGGTATCGGTGTCATGTTACCTGCTTGACGTCGACAGGCTGTTCGATTTATGTTTTATCTCTTTTGCTATTTTTGTCAATGAGGGCGTTCTGTTCGGCGTGTCCCTCCTTACTTTGCGGGATTCGAGGAAGTCTTAGCATATAAACCGTGGGAGTCCATGATGCGTTTGATGTACTCGGAACGCAACGGAAAACTAGGATCCGAAAAATTATAAATAATCAGATAAAGACGTCACTCCGTCATTGTTGCCCCACACAGCATCAAACGGTCACGCTTCCATCGCTACGTCATCACTGCCCCACACGGCAGCAAACGGTCGACTGTCCGTAACTGAGAGTGCATCTCTATTTCGATAAGTTCTTGTCTACAGGCAGACATGGACGGGTTTTTTTTTAAAGACAGGAGGGTTGCACTGTGTAGACCACATAGTGGTTGCCCGGCGAGACGAGTCACCAGGAGACCACAGGGAATGTCGTGTTCAACGTAAACTTGGAAAATCGCCCTGCGTTACAGAGAACCCAGGAAACCGCAATATGTAGCAAACAGGACTAAACTGGACCCCCTATATTGCTGCCTGCAGCTATATTTATTATTATTATTATTTATTTTTTTATTATTATTATTATTATTATTATTATTATTATTATTATTATTATTATGACAGCTATGACTGTAATAGCCTACAAACTGGATTTAATTGAAGAGCAGATTGTCAAGTCTATTTTTGATGAAAACTGTTTCTCCAGACAGTTTCCTACTACCAATGAGAAGGTGTAGTATGTAGTATGGTATAGTATAGTATAGCACAATGTTTCTCCTGCAGTACCCTGCAGTACCCTGCAGGGATACTGCAGGGTGTACTCAAAAAAAAAAAAATGTGTTAAATTATATTGGTTATATATGTTTAAAACATACACATACAATGCACGTACAGTACATCATTTATGTTACTTTTTTTTCCCTCAATGCCAGTGAAGGCTAAAAATTCTCAGCTGATAAAAAGATCTTAGAGGGGTAGAGGTAGAGGTAAACTACGAAACAAAAAGTTTGAGAACCACTGGTATAGAAAAGGCTGATGTGGAATTTCAAAATAAAAGCACTTTGCGGTATTGACATAAAATGATCCTATAGCAGAATGAAAAGAACAATCTATATTTCCCATGTTCAAGTGCCACTAAAGACAAATAGCATGATAGGTGCTCTTGGGCTCAGTACTGATGGTTCCAAGCGGTTCATTGTCGTGTGGACAGAGGGACAGTTTACATGGTACTGTGACATTCCTAGTTGGCTCTTCCTGGTTGACACCACTGAAAAGAGAAATTAAATATTATTAGAAAACTGAAGACCTTCTCAGCACTCCAAAAATTGTATATTATCTTTGGAAAAATGAAACAGGGTTTCCTTTCAATTCCAGTGTAATGAGTCAAGGCAAAGGTAGTGAGTTACTTGCCTGAAAGGACCAGTGTGTAGAATTTAGTGGCATCTAGCAGAACAGATTTGGAATATATGGAATACAATATTTATAAGTATGTGTTAACCACTGTATAATCCCATGAAAATAACAATCGGTGTGTTTTCGTTACCTTAGAATAAGCCGTATCTACTTAGTGGGTCCCCTTCCACGGAGGCCGCGATGTTGGTACAGTAGCCCAGAATGGACAAACCAAACACTTGCTCTAGAGAGGGTCTTTCGAGTTTTTATGCGAGTTTCGCGGCCACCGTAGAGGCTCTCCTATATGCTTGGAAGGAGAGGGTGAGGGGAGGTTTATTCAGTTGGTTGCAATCTGCAACCTCACCACTAGATGCCGCTGAATTATACACTGGGCACCTTTAATTAAAGGAATAATTTGCCTTTTTTTCCAACCCAGGCCTTATTATAATGTTGGTTCCTATCATTTATAATTGTTCATTGCAGAACCTCACTGAGCGCTTCACTGTGGAGAAAATAATCGCTCTGGTGCAGCTTCTCACTAATGCGGTCCAATGGGGCAAATGTTTAAAGGTACAGTATGTAGAATTTAGGGGCATTTGGGGGGGGGGTTGCAGATCCCAAGCAATCAGTACCCCTCCGCATGGCGGTGCAATATGGTTGCCCCCGCGGAAGAGATTGTTGGCTGTGAAAAACGCGTAATGCCCTCTCTAGAGCCAGTATTTGGTTTGTCCGTTCTAGGCTGCTGTAGAAGAAACATGGCGGTGCAACATGGCAGCCTCCTTGAAGTGTACCCTCTCCCTATGTAGATAGAAATCTTCAGGCTCATTCTAAGGTGATTCCAACACAATGGTTCTTATTTTTATGGCATTATACACTAATTAAAACATACTGATTAATAGTATATTCCATCTCTACCAAGTCTGTACATTTTTTCACACTGCACCTTTAAGCCTTAAAAAAAACATTTAAAATGGGACACATACATTATAGTGTTTTGAATAGCAGTAATCACATTTTATTCAAGACTACTTTTTGCAATTGCTGCTGTACATCCTGAGCTTTACAGCTCAGGATGCTTTTCGGCTACTGGTAAGAAGAGGTGAGACTTCCTGTTTCTAGTCTCTTAGTGTAGGTGTGGATAGCCAAATGAGCTGATGGTCTGCAGGGATTGAGTTAAATAAGCCATGTCTCTCATCTCCCCAATCTTAGTTGGGACAACATGTAAAATGGTGCCAAGAGGCAGGACTATAACAACCGGAGGGCGAGGGGTTGCAATAACTTTAAAGGCACAGCTGTGTGAACGTCAGAGCTGGCGATTTGGCCCTGAGTTGACTATAAAAACAAATGCAGAACTTTTATGCAGACACAGCAGGCAAACTAGCGGAACTAGACTTACTCGACCAAGCAACTAAACTGTTGACTCATTGCAGACTTGATCATACAAACTGACACGGGGGAACAGAAAAGTGCAAACTTTAAATAGACCGGGGAGTGATAGAGATAGGGAGATCAGATGGACAACACCTGGCAGGGGATGGCTTTTGGACCAGTGGAAGAACAGCTGTGTGTGACAGTGAGTGCAGAGTGCAGAGGCTCCTTCAGCTGATCCGTTCCCCATTGGGTGGCATGATATTCTTAATAATAATATTCTTAACTTGTTGGATATCAACAAGTACTGTAGCTCTCACTATCAAACAGGAGACCTGCGTCTTAGAGTAAAATACTGTATAGCCACGTTGGTACTGCCTCCTTGTGGGGGGAAAACAAATGGAGGAGGCCCAGACAAAATGCATAATGAGCCCTACCCTACTCCTTTCACTGAGTGTGCATATGATCAAACTGCTTCCTCTGCATTCTGCTAGATTTCATGTATTTAATGAATGAAAATATAACTTATTAATATTAACTATAAACTCTCTACATTGCACTACTTCATTAAAAGTTGTGCAACTTTGGAGGAGCTGATTATGTTTCCACTTTTAACTCTGGGTTTTTATTTCTCTAAACAGCCCAGTTTCCCCAGCAGTTACGACATAGAGAACTGCGTCACACTGGTTCCACGCCTCATTTTTGTTCTAATATATTAAATGTGATCTTTCACTCAAGTCTTCATCAGGTGATTGAAATGCAGCGGTGGACAATACACTTACTTAAGTGAAAGTACAACTATCCTGACACAAAATAAAAGTACATACATAGTTGCTCTGAAATGTACTCAAAGTATTTAAAGTAAAAGTACTTGTCATAGCTGGTGCCTTGATGTAACAAAGCATATAGTGCAGTATAAAGGATAATAAGGATGTACCAAAACACGCCTATGTGGTCAGGTGGTCAATGTCTCACTCGCCCAGTAGATGGCGCTGGCCACCTGTGAATTGAGGGGGAACGTTGGCTTTGCCAGAGCAAATCATTGTGATGTTGTATTTGAAGGGTTATTGTTTTTATCTACAGCAAACCTGCAACACTTACTTACATATACATTACTCTGTTATAGTTACTTATATCCTGAAAAACATTTATTAAAAAAAAATACATTCATATTCATAAAATATATATATATTATATATATATATATATATAATATATAAATATATATAAAAAGTAATGCAACTGTGTTAGAATTGTAATAGAGTAAAAATACAGATTTGCTTTGAAAATGTAGTGGCGGTTAAGTCGAAAGTCACCTAAGCAGAATTAGTTAAGTATAGATACCTGAGAAATTGTGCTCATACATTGTGACTTTCCAATGTCAAGATTTTAAATATGTCAATATTTTAAAGTCTTCTGCCAGTTTAGCCACAAACTGCCCACACCTATTTAAAAGTGGGATTAGTTGTTCCAAAGACAAATATGTTTTGCTGTTCACATGTAAGATGACATATTGTAGGTGTTGTTGAGCTCTGAGGATTTTCGGCAGAATTTGATTAGTAGAGAAACAGGTTTATTCTACCAGACAGAAATTGTTCTATGCAGCACACACGCGAGTCACCAAAGTATGACCAGCTGGACTATGACTGTTTTTTGACAATCCAAGCCAAAATGATTCCACTTGAATCTTCCAGCATTTACAGTTGACTTGGACAGGTCTAGCAGGGAAGAAACCTGTTGGCGAAGCGCCTCTTCATGGAGCTCGTGAGAACGACTCATTCTACTGCTTATGTGTGTCTATGGAAATGTAGTGGCCTTCGGCCATATACATAGTCTGAGAGTTTCATAGAGTTTACAAAAAAAAAAAAAGCAGTCAATTTCTGCTGATGGAAAAATATTATCATCAATTTACCATCAACTCGCTGTCAAATGGCACACCGAGGCAACAACAGAGCGGCATCGTTCACCTTTCTTATAAACTTTATTGTGTTGTATGAATAGATTTTACACATGTAATATTATACTTCTGGCAGAGTTAAGCTGTGGTCAAAAATACTATAATTAATATCGAAGATGTTGTTGCAGTACAATGAAAATAAAAAGTACCCTAGAAAGGCTACATAGATTTATCACCCACCTTTTTAAAATCACAGCTTATTAATTAAAAAGCAACGTTATCAATGATGACTAAATGTGTGTTGCTCATCTTACATTCTCTTCAAGTAAGTGATTATAATGAAATGGATCTTTCCCTGAAAAAAAAGCATATAGCTCAGAAGAGTGGAGCGGAGCAGCGGCGCATGTTAATTGTTAGTTTCTATTTACATGCAAAAAAAACATTAACATTCATTCTCAAAAGGTCCAGTGGGTTGAGTCGCAGCCAAGTTCATCCGAAATGCACCGGGGTTTGGTGACAAGATGGCGACATGGCGGGGGCCACACAGTGCAAACACCTCGAGAGTCCAGGGAGAAAGCCACCTTCCTATTGTGACCCCTGACCTTCCTTCCGCCGGTCAATAAACTGCAGGTCCATTCGCGTTGCAGGGGCCAGCAGGGTCCTGGTGATGGGCACGACCGTCCTTCCCGCCGGGTCTTGTTTGATCTCAAAGTGTTGTATCAACTTTTGGGTGAAAGAGGGACAGAGGAACAGGGTGTCCTTTAAAATCATGACCAAGAGTAAAAACACAAAAGTTCACGCTCTAGTTAATCATTCTCCTCTTTGAGCTGACATAATCGTTATCATGTTTTGTGTAAAAGGTTGAAGGTCTGGCTTGTGCTTCTCCCTCTCTGGAGGGAAAAGACTGATAATATATTGTGGTCTGAGTTAGGCTTATGTTTTTAAATGTTCTATACGGGTAAGAGACTAAGGAGCCTAAATAAATCGTAATCTTTCTCTAGATCCCTTTTCAGCCTGAACCCTGCGCTGCTTCTCACGGTGCCGTTCAGAGCTTCAACTGATGATGATATTGTGAAGTTCTAGACGGCGGAAGAAGCCACAAGGTTGTTATTACACACTTGAGGTTTATTGTTACCTTCCAGGCTACTGCTTTGGTCATACCCTACGCTGTTGAACCAACAACCAAACAACCAAACACTTCTCCCTCCTCTCTCTCTCTCTCTCTCTCTGTCTCTCTGTCTCTCTCTCTCTCTCTCTCTCTCTCTCTCTCTCTCTCGCTCTCTACAAACCGTACAAAGGAGGAAGTCTGGGCTACAAAGGGATCTGTCCTTATAGTGAACAGCGCTCTCAAACCCGCTGAAGAAATCAACAGATCCCTGCGTACCTAGTTATCTCTGAAGATGTTTATACTCGTACTATTCATTACTGACCTGTGAATTTCCTGTGGATTGTCTCTATTTTTCTTATTTATGGGTTCCTTCATGATCAAGTTTCCGCTGTTGTGATGTGACTGAGAATAAAGGAACCTTAAAAGTCAAGTCTTCAACAACCAAACAACCAAACACTTCTCTCTCTCTCTCTCTCTCTCTCTCTCTCTCCTGTGGTTTGTCTCTATTTTTGTTGTTTATTGGTTCCTTATCAAGTTTCTGCTGTTGTGACGTGACTTACTGAAACTGAAAATAAAGGAACCTTAAAGTCTCTCTCTCTCTCTCTCTCTCTCTCTCTCTCTCTCTCTCTCTCTCTCTCTCTCTCTCCCTCCACACACACGCCCGCACCAGATCGCACTCGCACATTCCCTCTCGCGAGACTTGCGAACCGCTCGCAGTGAAACACATTATAACTGACAATTAACAATAATCCCAATGCATCCAGGATCATTACTATATTATATTACTATATCAGAATCACAATATATTACATATTATATCTAAATGCCATAAAGTAAATAAAATACTTGGGATTTTCTGGTCTTTTATGAAATATATCTATTTGAAGGTAAGCAATGCCACTTTTATATAATTGTCTTATTTTAATTTATAATGGAAATGAATGTCTACATTAAAAAAAAATGTTAAGAACTGTATCAGATTGCATCGCACCTGTTCGTTCTGTATTAAAACGTATCGTCCCTGAATCGTATCGTAGCCCATGTATCTAGATACGTAAGAGATCGTCTTATAAGGGAAAGATGCACCCTCCTAGTAGGATGGTATGTCAATAATGTGGCTTACTTGGGATGTAAAAGCCATTTGTCTGAGTGCTTTTGAGAAACCCCTCATTTCCCCGGTATTCATATGATAATTAATCGTGAAATTTCCCCCGGGGATAAAGTGGCAGCCAGCCGGTCATTATCCCAAAATAACCCCAGACGGGTGATAAGGTCTCAAATGACTCTGATGGGGGTTATTTAGCAATCATGACCAGCTCTCTGTACATTATCCCGCTTATTACTAAATAAAAGTATACGGTGAGATCTAATGTTGATTTGAAATTATTAAATAACCAGCACGCCAAGTTTGAGAGATTCCGCTTTGAAAAACAGTCCACAGCAATGCAGCCAACACAGCAACTCTGTAGCCAACTATTCACGCTACGAAAAAGACTTCACCCGACAAATGACTAAACTATTTACTGTCGTTAATGTGAAATTGGACATGTCCGCAACCCCATTGTAGTATCTATGTAGTGTCACAAGGGACGTAGAACTGAGCAGGAAGTGGTTGCCCCTGACAACGCCAGCCCAGCGGTCATTATTCAGAAATAACTGACCAGCAAGTGTACAATACAGAACGCTAATGTAGGCTATGTAATTCGTTTCGAACCAGGATCTGCGTCAAAACGGCCAAGTATCAGCCTCTCTCACCCTGGACAGCAGCAGGTGCATTTCCAACTCAGCCACCCTCCGTCCCAGGCAGGCCCGGATCCCGAAGCCGAAGGGCACCGACCCAAATGGGTGCAGCTTGGACTTGTCCGCCCCCCCACGGAGCCAGCGCTCAGGCTGGAAGACATGGGGCTCGGGGAAGATCTTCTCATCGCGGGACACGGCGTAGTGGCACAGGTGGAAAAGGGTCTGAGAGGAAGAGGGCGGGTGCGTTGATAATGTGGAAATACAGCTAGATGTTGAAATATATATATATATATATAGAATATAGATATTTACCATTTTGGGGAAGAGGTGATCTCCAACCACAATATCCTTTTCAACAGTCACACGGGCGTTCCCTGGTACCACCGGATAAAGCCTGGCGACCGAAAAATGTCAACCAGCAAAAAATAAATAAGTCGTGTGGCAAGTTTGCTGATCCTTTTATGGGTCAGTTCAACATATTTGAGTTGACCTCGCGGTACATTTCCTTCATACAATACATTATTATACTGTGTATATTTGTGTATGTCAATGTGTATATTTACTTCTCTCTGTGACCCACAAATTTACATTTTGGATACTGCACATTTGCATATTTCTTCTACTATAGGGGAGATGTGTATCAGATACATAATACAATACAAATGTTATCTAAAATACAAAACATAATCGATAAAGACTCTCTCCCACCGCAAGGTCTCCCTGATGACGGCCTTGAGATAGGGCATCCTTGCAATGTCGTCACTGCTCGGCACCTTTCTTCCCTGGCAGATGGCGATCACCTCCTGGTAGAGCTTCTCCTGGATGTCCGGCTCCCTGGCCAAGTGGTACAGGGCCCAGGAGACGGTGTTGGACGTCTGAAAAACGGAGGCTCATGACTGCACACATCACTGTTTTCTTCTGAGGACACTCTGGACACTGTTTTGTAGGTTTGCGGCCTGATAGAATAATGATTATATGAAAAAAAAAAAAAAAGGCAATTCCAAACGTACAATCAAATATACAATTTAACAGCAACATTATATGTTGCGTGCAAAATTGTGGGCACTGCGGCAGGAAGGAAATGTCGGGGAGCTTGGGGGAAACGTGCCTCTCCCACTCTAGATTCCCATCTGCAAAGAATTAGGTGAAAGTTTGTCTCTAAAATTTGATTCGAGCAGAAACCGTCAGTCGAATGTGTCCAAAAAACCGAGCAAGCCACTCGATTTGATGTACATTCCGCGTCCGTGTGGCTCTAAAACTGTGGGAGGAGATACGCGGAAAAGTGTGCTGAAATAATGAGATTGTGGTATATTAAGTGAGTGATAACAAAAATGGAAATTTGCAATAAGCCTAAAAATGAACAAAAAAAAAATGGTTAACTTGTGGAGAAAATGGAAAAAAAATGAACACAAACAATAAACCTCTGTATCAACAATGCACACAAAAATTGGAAATTGTGCAAGTTTGCATACATGTACACTGTATACACCAGGGTCCCTGTGTACCAGGGTGGAAAACCAAATGGTTTTAATAATATAGTTTAAGATATATTTATAGTTTTTGAAGCTCCAATCCAATTTATGGCGTCAAAATGGCTGGATCACGGATATCACTCTATCAAAAGCGTCGCAATGTATTGCGATAGACAACATCGGCGTGTCCTCAGATTCTCCTTCCTACCGTGTCGACTCCCGCCAGCAGCAGCTCCGTGATGCTGCCCAGGATCTGGTTGACGGTCATCTGCTCGCTGAGCAGAAGGTGCGTGAGGTACTCTCCCTCCAAGGGCTGTCCCTGACGCACCTTCTCTTGGATATACTCCATCTTCTGCTGGATCAGCATCTCAGCTGTGGGGAGGGGAGACATGAAGAAGGACGAAGAAAAGAAGAAGAAGAGGGAAGAAGAAAAACAATGACATTTCACACTCGGGGGCGAGGAGATATATGGATATAATGTCAATATTAGGGTTTGGGTTCTTATAATATTGTGTTTTTATGTCTTGTGATATTTTCTGAACATCAAAGACCGATTGTTTCTGGAAAAACAGTCATCCCCAAATTGATCCATCAATGTTGAGGTAATATATTAGATATTTAAACCTTTTTTCATTTGGATGATTCTATAAGGCCACGCAGCCAGCCCCGCTAGGTGGACTTTGTAATCGATAGCACATGCTGTAAACGGGAAGTGAACTTTGGAAACCTCTTCTGGCAAGCAGAAACATGACAGGATGCCAGTTCTGACCAGTCAGTTTTTATTTACTGTAAACCCAGCAAATAGACACATTTGCTGGGTAAATATCCTATAAATCGTTCAGGATGCACTTCTGGAAATGGCCGCCGCTCACCAACTTTAAAGAGGTGGTCCCACACTGCGACAAAGTGTTTCCAAGACGGCAGGTACGGCCACATGGACTGGGGGAAGAGGATGATGATGGGGGAGAGGCGGAACATCTCCCCCACCGAGACAATGAACTTTTGTGTCTCCTCCGGCACCTCCTCGTTCAGGCATCCCATCCGGGTCTCAAACAGCACCGAGCAGATCCCTGGAGACGTCAGAATTAAAACTGAATTTAAAACAACACTGTGTCACATTATGGTTTGATCGAACAAGCGAAGACTAAACATTCAGCTGAATTTCCTGGAAAGCTGTTGACGTGAACCTTTGAATGTGGACCAAATAGCGTGTGAATTTGACCCGCACCACACCTCACAGTATCTTATCTGCACCGAAGGCCAAGGCACACTGAGAAATCACTTCAAGGTCAGGTTGTCCAAACCCCAGTTGCGTTCCTAAGTGCGTGACCTCGGCAGGTGCAGATGAGAAATTATGTTGTGAGACACTGATATCGAATTATACAATACCCACTAAGGACGGTTGAGTAATGATGGAGAAATATGGGGCCAGGTACTGTATACAAAAAAAAAATTATATGTGTGACCTTAGACAGACAGACAGACAGACAGATAGTAACAAAATTTGTCTGAAAACATAGCAGCCTTTAGGTCTAACGGTGGCAAATTAATGTTATAGAAGTGTTGCTTTTTCAACACCATCATTTGTGATCACAGGTGTGGGGATCATTTGTTTTTTTACTGATTATTGGAGTATCTAACATTTGCGTAACTGATTAACTGAGCTAATCTGTGGGCATCCTTTACTGCCTAGAGTTGACAGAATTGTTCTTCCCTATTTATCTCAATGGCAAAGTGGTTATAGTCCTGGTAGACTAATCAGACCTACAGAACTCCTGAACACCTGCATATTTTGCAGCAATGTTTTCCAATGCAATTAGTCCAGAAACAACCAGCGGAAACACAAACAACTGCAAACATTACATTCAAGTAAATATGGAGATGGACGACGTTGGCAAACTCCAAGACTCTATTTGCTAACACCACAGTTGCACAAGGTCTGCTTTTCAATCAAGATGTAAACTTTTTTTCCTCCTAATTTCCCACACATGCACTTGTACAGGGAATTAGAAAAAAAAGCGCTACCCAGGCCCGTCGACTGACCTTCGAAGGCAAACCTGTAGAGCTCCCCGGCCACGTCGTGCACCACATCTCCCTGCCCCGCCCCTGCTCTCTTCAGATTGCCCAGCCTGTCGATGAAGTCGGTCACCACCTCGTTGATAGCGTTGCTGTAGGGAGCCACGTGTATGGGCTTCAGCATCCGCGGGTTCAGGATGCTACGGATACGCTGCCACTTGGCTCCCATCCTGTCAATCAATCAGTCAATCAATCACTCAAATCGGAAGGCCTTATTGTGGCGTATGTATTTCTGTGTGTGACACTGTGCGTGAAGTTTTTTCTCCTGAGCTGCTGCACTCATATCCTGTTTTTCTGTCTCATTTCAACCCTAAGAGAAGGGCCATCCGCATATTTAGATAGCAACATTTGAATAACGTTTTCCCTCAAATAGTGACTGGAGTCTTTGTTTACCTCAACTGCTGAGGGTACCAGGCTTTTATTGGAAGCAGGCTTATATTAGAGGCAGGCTTTTATATCTACTCTGTTTATTAAGTATATCTGATCATATTTTAGTTGTGTTCAAATAATATTTTTATGTTATAATAATGATAATAATAACAACATTATTATTATATATTAAATAATATTTAATATTAATTGAATTTTAAATCAAACTTCCGTCTGGGTGCCATGCCATGCAAACACGTGTACGGTGAAAAAAGAGAGAGCGAGCCGACAGGGAAATTACAGCTTTCCGAGTTTCCCTTGAACATAGCACTCCCTGCTGTGGAGTGCTGGGGAGCGAGAGTGGGGCATTTGCAACTAGCGAACTGCGATCTACTCCACAGAAGAGAGTAAACTAAATACATCTCCAATAAAAACACACTGTTTCATTTGCTTCTTTGGAGAAAAGATTGTTCTGACGGAGCTGCGGAGCTGTTCCCATGCGGAGCTCGGCAGTTCCAAACTGTTTTTCCCCGGCTTTTATTTGCTCATGTCGACGACGCCCCCAGCATTTATTAGGGGCTGTTTTTTATTTGACTACCAGTTTATATTTGAGGATATACGGTATGCAGATTGGAACATGTTAATATGTTCTACTGACTGACATTCTCAACTACACAAACAAACAATTTATTAAACATATAGCCCCAGGTTTCTAGCGCTCATGGTCTGGTTTTTTGGACGTGTGTGTTACAGTTAAATACATACTCAACCATCCCGGGTGTGTCTCCAGAACAAGTCTGACAGGGAAAAACAATTCATCATGGAAGACGTTCAGAGAGTTCAAACCAGCTCTGATTCAAGAGTGACTGAAATCCGGTCAAACCACCTGTCACAATCATAATGAATACTGCTATTGTTTCTTTGACATTGAAGGCCCCTCCAACACGAAGGGGAGAATTCAGCTTGTCACTCACTCCGTCAGCGGGCCGTGGGCGTGGTTTCTGAGCTCCCGGTAGGCTCTCCAGTGGGGCATGTCTGTCCTCACCGGGTGCCGTCCTTCCTGCCGCAGCACCTGCTCGATCATCTCGGCGCTGGCCACGTTCACGATGACCAGGGGGCCGTACTTTGACTTCCACAGGGGGCCGTAGATCTTGATGTGTTCAATCTGGGGTGAAGGCGTATACTGTTAAGCATTTATTCTCAAGCTAAACAGGCACCGGACTTCATCTGATAAGATTCTCTCCCTGGGACAGCGATCTGTGAATGTTTTCTTTCTGTTAGATTTGACTTGGGCAATCAACTCCCATACCTGTCATGCAAAAAGTAAGAGAAAAGCCAGGAAATGGCGGGGAGAAGCTGTAACACGCAGCCACTCTGTCATGGCGCCAAGCACAACAATGAAACTATGAAACATTATTGTACATTCTGGAACATTCTGATGTCTTGTAAACTAAATAATGAAATAGTTAAACTTCACCATTGTTACATCACCAATATTAAATAATACTACTACTATGAATACTACTACTAGTACTACTACTACTACTACTACTACTACTACTACTACTACTAATAATAATAATAATAATAATAATAATAATAATAATAATAATAATAATAATAATAGTAATAACAAATATATCTGCAGGCAGCAATACGCAGGGCCCAGGAGTGTGCTTTGGCTCTCTGTTCCAGTGTTTTGTGACTGCAGGGGTTCATGTTCTGGCCTGGTTATGGTATTTCTATGATTGCGGCTATGGGTGGGTTTCCTAAGCTGCAACTAACGGCGGTTATCGTTCTGAAGTATGGCTGCATGATTATGGCTACAATTATTATCATGTTTATTTAAGTTAATTTTGTGATCACGGTTATTTATCACGATTATTAATCCATTTCGGGGAACACAATTATTTCATGGCACTTTGTAAATCAACAGAAAACTTCCTTCACAATAATAATGTATTTCATAAACCTATGATAAATATGGAAATGGTTTAACTGATGGATATATAGCGGATATATAATGAAATAAATTGTGCATAGTGGGCTACTCATTTTTGTTGTAATTGTCACAAATGTTTGAGGCGTCTGGAAGAGAAACCAAAAATAATGAAAATATTTCAAAACACACACAATAAATGCTTGTTCTATGTATTATGTAATTGCTTATAGTTATTGTTATCAGTAATTATAATTCAGAAGGTTTGTATACATTGATATCTCTGGATGTCTATAAATTCAGACAGTGATGTTACTGGGTTTTTATTTTGTAGAACTTACTCTGGTGCCTGTCAGGTGTCCACAGAAGTGTATATATTTATGACGTTTATTGCTTGATTGTATGATGTTTATTGTCTGAAAATTAGCGGGTTGACCTGGGTCAACCCGCAAATTTTGGCGTGAAAACAGCATTTGTCCTCCCCTGTGCACCAAATACAGACATGCTGACTTTCAAAAGTGAGCTGTTGTTTGAATAGAGGAGACATTGTTCATAAATTTACTTTTTTAATGTTAAAATATTTAACATAAAATGTTCGCACTCTTTTCGAGATGTTTATTCACGTAACTTCAACTGCATGGCTTGCAGAAAGCTCAAAGGTATGATCATTTCAAATCTCTCTCGGAGGCTGAGCCATGCTCGAGATGATAATTCCAAATCTTTAATAACTAACTAATAACTAGTAACTCCCGCCACCCCATGGCGATCGCACCACGCTAGATTTGCAACAGCGGTAATATAGAAAATCGGCGAATCCATAGTGAGTTAATATTCCCAGAAAGTTGTATCCTGAAAATTGTATATAATCACATAATTGTATATAATCCCATAATCACGTTATTGTATATAATCACGTAATCCACAAGAATTCAGGGAAAATCGTGACCCTTAGGGTCAAGTCCACCCCAACTGTGAAACTGAATGATGCGTTCATGTACTAGGAACGTGTCGGAAAACTAGAAGCCGTGACGGCCGCCTGCGCAAGCGCCTTGTGTCGGTTTCACACATTTTAGTACTTTTAGAGCTTATCGTGTATAATCAGCGGCTGTCATGACATTACACGGATGTGACCAATAACCTCTTGACTCTTGAGTTGTAGTCATATAAAGACGGCAACGCTCTTCCAATTTCACGGAACTGTCGTTTATCTGAAATGAACACACATAAAGGCGTCAACAATTAAATCACGTAGCTTTGCGTCGCCGTTTCCGCTTCCCTAAACGCCTCATTATTGCCCAACACGAGATCAGACGCCAGCTTACATCATTGTGACTGCAGATGTTTTCACAAACAACTATGTAAGTTACAACAATGAAAAGGTTTGGTTCAAAGGCAAAAATAGACGGTTGTTTTGAAGAAGATTCATATACATGCAGATTCCTACAGCTAAACGGAATGAAAGTAAAAGGGAAAAAGCATGGAAAACATGGTGAGCCCTTCCACAAGTCGAATTCCGAATGGACGTTGATTCGTTCGATAAATGTTGTCTGAATCGCAATATAGGCCGGTGATCAATGAAACTATTCTTTTCAATTGCATATTGTTAGAAAACAATACAATAAAGTGTTGATTAAAACGACCATTTCTTCGTTGTATTTGTGAAATCACATGAATTGATTATGCTTGATGTATTAAATAACTCCGTTTGCGTTATTGTTTCGGCCGAGTTCGGCAGCAATCTTCAAAATGTCATTTGTCACTTACACGACCAAAATATGTACTGCTACTACTTCTGCGTGTTTTTACCTGTATGTGTTGTACATTAATGAACTATAATCGTTGTCCAAATCCCTGTCGGTTTTATTGTTGTTGTTTTTTAATAGGCTTGCATTGTCCATTTTGGACAAGTGAAACATCATCACATTAAAAAGCTGAACGCCCAAGCCCTGCCACCATCTTGGTGAGGTTGCACTTGACGATCGCAAACCTCTCCCACGACACTGAACCGCCGATCTGGATGAAACTCGAAGGACGCCACGTTGGAACCGCCCCAAGACCCCTTTCATCCACCTTGTCCGTGATCGCGGCGGATCCACGACACCCATCGACCACCGGGGTCACTTTTTCATTGACAAAAGCCACAACAGGGCACCCGCCTCTTTCGGGCTGGACCCCTCTTCGTGGTGAAGTTTGAAGTAGCGGTGATTTTGCGGGGACCCTCTTCAACCTCTCCAAGGGACCACCTTGCGTTGAGAGCCGCTGCTGTTCGCGGAAAGACGGCAATCATTCTGCGCCACAACAAGTGCCGAGAGCGAGCCGCCGCCACGGCTTGAACACAACGTTGATAGGGGGGGGAAAGCCATGTTGCACAGAGCATAAAGGAGGGGACGCGGTCATTCACACGTAATAGCAAAATCACGGAAGAGTCCGCTCACCTGCATGTCGTGCGTGGACTTGAAATAGCCTTTCCCGAAGAGCCAGTACAGGGAAGTCATGAAACTGGGTCCGTCCAGGTCCTCCATCGTCCTCTGCCTCTTCTCGCCGCTCGCCACGGCGGTCGTCGAGGCGTCGCGTCGAAAGCCTCCACTGTAACACACCGTCGGGACGCGGACGGGGTCCCGTCGCCCCGCGCGGAGCCCGGCGCGTACGAGCGACTTGGCCAACATTCCTGCGCCGTTGTCTGCCGCCCCGGCGAGCTCCTCCGTCTGGCAAGGCGTCGGCGTGTGGCGGCGCGAACGAGGCTCGGCCCACTGTCCCTGTTCGGGCGGCCCCCGGACCTTAAAAGCCCCTCGACGTCCGCGAACAGCGTACCCACAGACGTGGGCAGCGGTGACACAGTGGCGAACGACTCGTCCGGCGTGAATCAGGAAGCAGCGGTGGAAAAAGCACTCAAGGCTCAAGGCTCAAGGCTCAAGGCTCAAGGCTCAAGATTCAAGACTCAAGACTCAAGACTCAAGATTCTAGACTCAAGATTCAAGATTCTAGACTCAAGATTCAAGATTCAAATTCTATACTGCACACACGTGTGTGTGTGTGTGTGTGTGTGTGTGTGTGTGTGTGTGTGTGTGTGTGTGTGTATATATATATATATATATATATATATATATATATATATATATATATATATATATATATAATATGCTATGCAATGGTGTTGCAACGCACCCGTAGGTTACTCGGAGCTTTTACTGAGTACGAATGCGCAAAATGACCAGTAAAAGTGAAAGGTGTACGTGGCAAACGATCTCTTGAGCTTGAATTTGAGCTGGAGTACCACGTCGGTGTTGCTGCCGAGGTAAACGTAGACGAGCACTAGCCCTTAAATGTACTCGAAGTATTAAAATGAGTACTTTTCATGTTCATCGCTGCACCCCTTTTTCTGCAGCGACAAGTGATCTAAACGTCCCGATTTGCCTCGCCTTCGATAGATATGCATATAAATCGTGATTCAAAGAATGTACATGGGTATAAACCAACATTTTAAAAACTAAATGTAGATAAATATTAACCCGAGCGTAAAAAAACATCCTAAAATAACGCGACTGTGTTAGAAAACTAGTAGTAAACAGTGAAGATATTTGCTTTGAAACGTAGCGGAGTGAAAGTCTTTGAAACTGGAGATACTCAAAGAGTGACAGTGAAAAAGATCAAGCCACTTGGCCTACTTCATGTCAAATGTGACTGAGAGAAGTAAATCATATTTGCTATTTACAGCGCCCTGCCAAGACAAATACCTTTGAGATTAGGCAAAACTATATATATATTTTATTTATTTTATTTTTTTTGGCATCCCCACTTTGCATTCTACCGCACAAATCAACAATTTGAACATAATTAAAGCTGGCTCCTTTATTTCTCGTGCACCGCATAATAATAATAATAATAATAATAATAATAATAATAATAATAATAATAATTATAATAATAATAATAATAATTATAATAATAATAATGAGAATATATGCAATATAATGTCAGTCAGCAGCTTCAGCACAAATTAGTTTGGTTTGGATGACTTCTATGGTTCCTGCACTGCCACAGCTTTTATGCTTTTTTTTTTCTTCATGTATACATTTACAAGACGGGGATAACTTAACGTTCTTCCTTCATAGTTCCTACTTCAGTTTGTGGGGTGCGGCGTGTCGGTTCAGGCGGTCAGGATTTCTTACACGGATGTGGAAATTAATGTCATTTTCAAATCATTTCTGGATCTTGACAAGCTGCTTTGTTCAAAAAGTGAAATATTATATTGTTTAGTTCCACATACACTCTGACTAAAGGTTTTGTCGAAATTGAACTTTTTTTTTTTTTTTTTTTAAGAAATTTCAGCTTCATAATGTTTTGTGAAACTGTAGTTTATTCAAATGTGAACATTTTCAGAATGTACCTGTAGTTTTTTTGCACCTAAAGAAAAAGAAAAATGTGGAGTTGTCGTTGTTTGCAGGTTATCATGCTATGACTTTACTGGTCCACTTGAGATCAAATTGGGCTGGATTTGGCCCCTGAGCTAAAATGAGTTTGACACCCTTGTTTTTATAAACTGTGCGAGGTGGGGGAAGGGGTGATGGCGGGGCGGGGTGACGGCTGTTGACCAGTCGGTGGTTTATTCAGCAGCCACGTCCGCTTATAATACGTGACTTTGGGCCTTGAAAGTAGCTCAGAACGACGTTACCTGGTTCAAATAAATAATCATCTACTCAAAAGGGAACGCTGGGACCCGCGGTCCACCGGAGTTCTCCATGCGGTAAAAAGCCAGTCATAGGTGACACAGAGTACAGAGGAAAGGGGGGGGGGGGGTTGCCGGGCAAAGAAAACAGAGTGGTTTCCAGGAATCCTACGAAGCAGCTTGCAAGCGCGTGGTGTTTAGTCACAAGTTTTGATCCCAGTGTGAACGCGAATAGAACCAAGGTCCAAGTGCAGTATTGTAGCAATATACACCGATAAGCCACAACAATAATACCACTGACGAGGTGAAGTGAATAACGTAGATCTTCCCGTCCCAATGGCACCTGTCAAGGGGTGGGATATATCAGGCAGCAAGTGAACAGTCAGTTCTTGCAGTAGATGTGTTGGAAGCAGGAAAAATGGGCAAGTGTGAGGATCTGAGCCACTTTGACAAGGACCATATTGCGATGGCTAGACGACTGGGTCAGAGCATCTCCAAAACGACAGGTCTTGTGGGGTGTTCCAGGTATGCAGTGGTTAGCACCTACAAACAGTGATCCAAGTGGACCATGGAGCAGTGGAAGAAGGTGGCCTGGTCTGATGAATCACATTTTCTTCTACATCATGTGGATGGCCGGTGTTAAGGTCCGATCCGATCGAGCATCTGTGGGATGTGCTGGAACAACAAGCCTGATCCATGGGGGCCCCACCTCGCAACTTACAGGACTTAAAGGATCTGCTGCTAACGTCTTGGTGCCAGATACCACAGGACACCTTCAGAGGTCTTGTGCAGTCCATGCCTCAATGGGTCAGAGCTGTTTTGGTGGCACGAGGGGGACCTACACAACATTAGTGGTTATTAGTGGTGCTTTTAATGATGTGGCTGATCGGTGTATACTTTTGACTCAAAATGCCTTCGTTTTCGGTTAAGTTGAACCGCACTTTGATATGATGCTTAAAGCAACACTATGCATTTTCCTTACCTTAAAATAACAGCTTCAAAATCATTTTGATGGTACCCTGACTTGCGAGTTTTATCACAGTGGTGTAAAAGTGCAATTGAACTCAGAAACTGTAGGGGGCGCAAAATCCCAAATACCAAAAGTTACATAGTAAAAAAAACATGATTTGCTTAAAGCATCAATCCATTGTTTAAGTATTATCACATATTTTCTTAAAGAAAACAACAGCAACAAATGTATTTGCATATTTGGACACATTCCGTAAACACAAATATTTGCCGTTGTTCAGAAAGGCGAGCAGGCCTCTCCTCTTCATGTTCTTATGTACACAGACCAAAGGGAGGAGGGCAAAACAAATAGGACACAAAACCAAGTAACCCCCATAATAATCACTACATACACATCAAATGGGTTTAATTCTAAGTTGTTGCCACTAGATTTTGTGGCATGGTCGGTTCTCTACAACAGAACTGTGTAGTAGTGTAAATAATTCAATCTTAAACCATGTTTCAGCTATTTTGACCGACATTATTATTATCCTTTTTTTATTAATAACTCTTTCCATCAATCAAAAATTAATTTAGGATTTTCAAGTTAAATTAATGACCGACTGATTTAAATACTATGATTGCTGATTGTAACATTTTGACCTTTTGACCTTTTTCATCCTCTGTGCCGCCCTCAAGTAGTATTTGTGTGAAAACCGGCTGAATTTCCATATGTTAAGAACCCAGAATATGAGACTCAAAACTTTTAGATTTTAGGTGATGGGAGGAATGTGTCCAATTTCCGAACGGGGATTATACCAATTGAAAGCATGCAAATTGTGAAAATGCCAAAACCAGAACAAAAGCAACAGTTTGTGTAGATCAGTGGTTCCCAAACCTTAGGCAACATGTAGCCCCTGAAGAGCGCTAGAAAGCAAACGCACAGAACCTGAGCTTGTGCCGAGGGGCTGTTCATGGTGGTTGAAACGCCAGAAGTGTGGAAAAGGAGAAGAGGAGCTGGTCTGTCGGCCCGTTCCATGCAGAGACAGGAGAGGCGGGGTTGAAGTTGTGTCCCGCTCAGCATTTTATTGAAGAGGAACTTATTTAACCGTGATGTTCAAGAATAGCGTCACAATGTGTAATTATTCTCCCTCGTTGCAAGATTCAGAAAAAACGGAACATAGATACCAATAAAAACTTCCCTTTAATTTGAAAACGGAACTTTACAACGACCCTGTTAATTTCCAATAAAATCACCAAATCTGAATGAAATGCTTGCGTATACCATTTAGTGTCGGCGTTAAAAAGTAATCTGTAGACTTTGAATTTCACGTGACTTGTGCTGCGGATCGATTTTGTCCAACATTAGAAATACAACAGCAAGACGCTGATCACCCATCGCTTCCAATGCATTTCCAGGGAACGCCCTCCGCACCAAGTTCACCAAATCTGAGGTGCGTGACCTTATGCCGCAAATGCTTTTCTTGTCTAAAGGGATTTTCATATTGCACTACTAAGTCCCAGCAGAGAGTGACAGAAGAATATCTTCTTCAGCTTTCCAGTTTTACCAGCAGCATTGAATTATTGGTCCTTTATTATTCAATCATCGGTCTGTGAGTGTGGCCCCCCCAGGATAAAACTGCCAAAAATGTGTTTTTCTTAAGTTTTGAGCGCTGCGATATGCCCAAAATTAATCAGTCAATTCACTGGTGATTATTTGAATTACTTTTAGATTGTAAGTGTCTTGTTCATAGTGGGTTTCTTTCTGTGAAGTGTGCGGTCACAAGCCACTCCTACAGCATTGTATGAGTGTCATCACACATTTAATCAGTTGTTGTATTTTGTGAACAAATATGTTGCTGTTTAACTGCATCTAAATTTGTTCAGAACCTATTAACTTTTTTAAATTTACTACTCAGTAGGAAAGCGGAAACATCTTCACCATCAAAAGGATTCTGTGTAGGACGCGGACGGTCTGACAATTCTAGTTGCATTCTCATCATTCTAATTTATGAAAAAACAACTTACGGAGAAAACATAATAAAACTAAACGTCCCAAATGATGCGATGTCAAATAGAAACCATTTGAAACATTTGTCAAAAGGGGGTACTTCTATTAACTAGCAGTTTAATATCACATAGTGCTATCTTTACTGTGGCTTCAGTGAACGCACTTTCCAAGGGGAATAATAATTAAATATTCATCTTGGAAAATCAATCACCAGCCAAAGCTTTGGCTGTAGCCCCTGCCGCTTCGCTCCTCTCTGGTTGTGTCGTATCAATTGGCTGTCTTGATTCTGTATCATAATAGTGTCAGAATTTGAAGTCATGCTCTGATAGATCGCCATGGGCTGCGATTGGCTGCATGCAATGAAATACATCAGAAGGCAGAGAATTAAAATGTTTATTTTTCTACAAAGGAATCAAACTGATAGCCGATACAATACTGAATCTGATGTTCGTCTTGCAAAGATCACCAACATCTTTGAATGTCGTTGATTAGTCTTACTCCTTCCCCTATCGCCGGGGTCCTAAAGTAAACACGGGCTTCCTTCCTTCCTCACGGTGACACGGCCCCACCTGCCAGATACAGGGCTACCCAGGAGCAGTATCAATGCTTTTGCCTTGATATGCACTACAGCACATGGGAACTTCCACTTCCAAATGCACTGCTTGCCCACTAAAATTATCTAAAATATATTAAGCAATTATCTGTTGGTCAGAGTATACCATTAAATATAAATAAGTCAGATTCAAGTATTGCAGGTTCGAAGCTACAAAGCTTTTTCTTTTTTCTTTTTTTTTATAGAAAACTTGCATGTCCAAATGCCAAGTCTACCTTTCCCAACAAGACCCACTTACATCATGAAATATAAATAAACAAGGAACCCTTTTTAAGACAATTCCTAAAATGGAATTCAACTAAATTGTGTCAAAATAAGGCGAAGGCTCCTTGAACTAACATAACACTGACGCTATAAGTCTAAAGCAGAGCTGCCCAC
The DNA here is from genome assembly GCF_960531495.2 of Zeus faber. Lineage (NCBI taxonomy): Eukaryota > Metazoa > Chordata > Actinopteri > Zeiformes > Zeidae > Zeus > Zeus faber. The sequence goes on along the minus strand of NC_137210.1, from coordinate 8,643,442 downwards.
CCTGATGTGGAGGCAAAAAAAAAAATAATAATAATAATATCTAATGGGTTTTGCCCAGCTTTCACATATTTTACTAGCACTTAAGACAAATCCAGCCGAGAAGCACTTTTGTTTTGAAGATGCATACGAAAACTGATCACAGCTTTCGGCTCATAGTCGACCCAAGGCACTACACAAGTTAAGGGAATGAAACCCTAACACCTCCACCACGCTGAATCAAGCAGACTAGCTCACTAAGTCTAAAATAATGTCCTGCTCATTCTTCTCTTGAAATGGACCTGATGCAAAAAAAAATTATCTAGGCAGAATAAATTGCAGCCAGTTAACCAGAATGAGTTGGTTCTCTTGCCAACCAAGCTATAGTGAACCCTGATCAATCGCGTACACTTAAATAACATAATGCTGTTGCCTGAAGTGTTAGATGGGCGCATTTAAACGTTACATTTTCAAAGCGAGAGCCTGTTGGCGTACTACTTTTCCAAACTCAAAGTTAAGCTAAACCCGTCCCAGGATGTCGCAGATAGTCGAGCAAAAAACCTGACTCGTAATGGGAAGCAGAATGATAACTAGTCTATTCTCTGCGGAAAAAGGGGGCCGCAGATGTCCGCTGGCAGGCCTCAGTCGTCGTCACTTTCGCTTCCGGACTCGCTCAGCTGGAGGTCGTTCTCTGCAACAAAAATGTGGATGCATTAAAGACATCGCCATCGCACTTTTGATATGCAACATGGGGACACGCGTCCAGACGGTCAGATCCCAAATCAGGCAAAATGTCTCTTCCAAAGTGTTTACTTAAGTCTGGGTCTTAACCCTCAAGCAGGTCACAGGGGACTTTAATTAGGTCACCAAATTAAACCTTAGAATTTCTCCTTTAGTCTTCTAAAATTCTATTTCTATCTACGGCAACCCATTTATTATGTTTTAGAATTGATTGCTTTACTTATTCAAGCAAAGATATCAGTGTTTAATGCATAAATGTCTGTGAGAAATATGTCTATTTACACACAAATTTACTCCGCTCATGGTTGGTAGATATGGCCCATTATTAATTGGGTTGCGATGTTTTTTTTTTTTTTTATAGTTTGTTTTTGAAGAACAATAAGCTCCAATCTGTTTTACTTGTTCCGCATTGTGTATAATGATTTCTGAAAAATACATTTAATTATATCAGGGTTCATTCTGGCATTACAGAATGAATTTAAACTTTATGAATTAATGTCATTGTCTATTATTTATATTAGTATAATATATATTAGTATAATATACTGTAGACTTGGGGCATGGTGCAAAACTCAGATTGCCGATAGACGATTTTATCGTGGTGCGCATAGTACGTAATGAAATGTGACAAATGCGGTCTCCCTGTTATAGAAGCGTAGGACTTATTATTTACAGGTAAAGCATTTCCACAAAAACATCCAGTTTGTACAAAATTAAGTCCACAAGCAACCGAAAGCAACAGGGAGACGTGTGTCTCCACTGTCCCGAAAGGTTTTTTGGAAGTAGACAGAACAGGACAGCCCCTTAACTCAGTGTGTTTAAAAATGTAGTTCATACATGTAGGACACAAATGAAAATATATTTAAAATAAAAAGACAGGCATGGAAGCCAGTGTGCACCGCTGTCTAGAGGAGAAAAACAAAAAAAAAAAACAACCTCTGCTTCAACTTTGAGTTAGGTGTACGTTTTTATTTCCATCCAAGGAAGAAACTAAAGAATATTTATAAATTATAATCACAAGATTTGATTGATTGCCCCATGTGATATATATATATATATGAGAGAGATGTAACCATAAGAGATGTGACTAAGTCCCTCTCATCCAAGTCAAAGTAAGTCAAGTAATTTGCGGATCGCGGTGCACACAGCTTAACATGGACGAGAAATAAAACACAGATCCTTGTTCACAAATTACAACTTTCTAAAAAGCAGGAAGGAAAGAGAAGGCAATGTCAAAACTGCACGATGTATGCACGAAATGAGCCACGACTAAATAAGGTGACGCTCAAGTCCAAGTCACAATGACTCAATTCCACATGTCTGACACTGACACACACACACACACACACACACACACACACACACACACACACACACACACACACACACACACACACACACACACACACACACACACACACACACACACACACACACACACACACACACAGTATATATGTATAAAATCTGACTGTCATCTTCTATTATACAGTGGGGCAAAAAAGTACTTAGCGAGCCACCAATTGTGCAAGTTCTCCCACTTAAAAAGATGAGAGAGGCCTGTTATTTTCATCATAGGTAAACCTCAACTATGAGAGACAGAATGAGAAAAAAAAAAATCCAGAAAATCACATTGTCTGATTTTTAAAGAATTTCTTTGCAAATTATGGTGGAAAATAAGTATTTGGTCAATAACAAAAGTTAATCTTAATACTTTGTTATATACCCTTTGTTTGCAATGACAGAGGTCAAATGTTTTCTGTAAGTCTTCACAAGGTTTTCACACACTGTTGCTGGTATTTTGGCCCATTCCTCCATGCAGATCTCCTCTAGAGCAGTGATGTTTTGGGGCTGTCGCTGGGCAACATGGACTTTCAACCTCCAAAGATTTTCTATGGGGTTGAGATCTGGAGACTGGCTAGGCCACTCCAGGACCTTGAAATGCTTCTTACGAAGCCACTCCTTCGTTGCCCGGGCGGTGTGTTTGGGATCATTGTCACACTGAAAGACCCAGCCACGTTTCATCTTCAATGCCCTTGCTGATGGAAGGAGGTTTTCACTCAAAATCTCACGATACATGGCCCCATTCATTCTTTCCTTTACACGGATCAGTCGTCCTGGTCCCTTTGCAGAAAACAGCCCCAAAGCATGATGTTTCCACCCCCATGCTTCACAGTAGGTACGGTGTTCTTTGGATGCATCTCAGCTTTCTTTCTCCTCCAAACACGACAAGTTGAGCTTTTAGCAAAAAGTTCTATTTTGGTTTCATCTGACCATATGACATTCTCCCAATCCTCTTCTGGATCATCCAAATGCTCTCTAGCAAACTTCAGATGGGCCTGGACATGTACTGGCTTAAGCAGGGGGCCACGTCTGGCACTGCAGGATTTGAGTCCCTGGCGGCGTAGTGTGTTACTGATGGTAGCCTTTGTTACTTTGGTCCCAGCTCTCTGCAGGTCATTCACTAGGTCCCCCCGTGTGCTTCTGGGATGTTTGCTCACCCTTCTTGTGATCATTTTGACCCCACGGGGTGAGATCTTGCGTGGAGCCCCAGATGGAGGGAGATTATCAGTGGTCTTGTATGTCTTCCATTTTCTAATAATTGCTCCCACAGTTGATTTCTTCTCAACAAGCTGCTGACCTATTGCAGATTCAGTCTTCCCAGCCTGGTGCAGGTCTACAATTTTGTTTCTGGTGTCCTTTGACAGCTCTTTGGTCTTGGCGTGGTTAGTGACTTGGAGTGTGACTGTTTGAGGTTGTGGACAGGTGTCTTTTATACTGATAACAAGTTCAAACAGGTGCCATTAATACAGGTAACAAGTGGAGGACAGAGGAGCCTCTTAAAGAAAAAGTTACAGGTGTGAAAGCCAGAAATCTTGCTTGTTTTAGGTGACCAAATACTTATTTTACCGAGGAATTTACCAATTAATTCATTAAAAATCCTACAATGTGATTTCCTGGATTCTTTCCCCCCGTTCTGTCTCTCATAGTCAAAGTGAACCTATGATGAAAATTACAGGCCTCTCTCATCTTTTTAAGTGGGAGAACTTGCACAATTGGTGGCTGACTAAATACTTTTTTGCCCCACTGTAAGTGTCTTTTCCAACCACGCTGGATTAAATCAATTTCCCTGACATGGTCATGAAAGAAATTCTGGAAATCTTTCATGACATTATGATTTGAATAACAAAACCAGGGAGAATGTCATAGGTTTTAAACGGCCGCGTTTTTTTTTTCTACACCCAACGCAAAAGGGGCTTTTTTTCAAGGAATTGAACAAATTTCTGAGTACAACTTTCATGCACTTCAAGCAACTTTCAAGCACCCTGTTAAATATGTATATTTGATACTTACAAATGTATGCAGAAACAAAACAGAAAAAACAACAACCAACATTGATTTTCCCATACTGTTGATGTGGACGGCATCACAGTGCAACTTAGAGTTTGGACTCAGAGCCTGAGAAACTTACTGAGTGTGTTCATAAGTACTCCCCCTCCGCTCTCCTCTGGCCGACTGATGGACTGGGAAGTATTGTTAGGATTGTTGGGATTGTTGGCAGGGAGTGGCATGCTCTGGTGCGCCTGGGCGGAGGAGGACTGGGATCTGCGCTCCTCCTCTGAGTCACTGCTGCTGGAGCTGCCACTGCTGGAGGAGGACGAGCTGTGGGAGTCGGACGAGCTGTCCCCGCTGCTCATCTGGTCCATGACTCGCGCCTCCGCCATTAGCTCTGGAAATGGGTGCACATGCACAGTCAGCACAGACACACGGTAGGCTTCGAGAATTTAACTCAGCAAATAATTGACCTGTCTTTAAATCCTAGTGTTTCGCCGCCGACAACGATATGCATCGCTTCTCTGTGTCGTTTACTTCCTGGTCAAATCACATGCGCTGTTTATTTTATTGGATAGTTGCTTATGCAAACCCTGTGGCTTTGATGTCACAATGAGTGATGTAACACTCAGCCTTGTCTAAGGCCAAGTGGAGATGGAGATTGGAGACTTCGTACACCAACGTTGGAAAATATTTTTGCAGATAGAGGCAACAAGGAGCAGGAGATATACCCAAGCCCGATCAGTGAGAATGGTTCGCAAAAGACACAAATATATGGGCAATCGCCGATTCTCGGGCTGACGGCAGCCGGAAGGAAAATTTTGACTTACACACAACATATCCTTGCTACAGAGGTCGAGGGTTCCTTAACTTTTTCCATCGACCATCTGAAAAGTGTGCGTTCAGCTAAATTACTGAAATATTTTAACTTGTTTTGGGGTCCTATAGTAAAACCGCATTTATTTATTGTAGAAGAAATACACATTAAATATAGAGACTGGTGAAGAATTTAGAATTTAGTTCCTTTTTAAATCATCTGACTGATCTGTCTTACATACTTTTTGGCCGTTTATTTCTGGCAATATTTATCTCACTTTTTATTATTTTATTTTATTATAGTTGTCCATTTTTTTCAGACTGTCAAGCTTTTTTTATATTTGAAAAGAAAAGCCTCATGCTAGAATATTTAACACTGGGATTATAACAATTATAAATTGTCTGCACGAATTGTGAAGAAATTGCATGACAATGACAGTGACAAATGACATTCTTTTAACTTGTTTTTACGGTCGGCATACTACCTCTTTCAATGTCGTCCATGGGCGACGTGGGGGACATCTTCTCTTTGGGGGGAGAGCTCTTGCTGCTGGCCTGGGTCTTACTGCTACTGCTGCTGCTGCTGCTGCTCTTCATCTGCTGGCTCAAACGACTGGTCTGCTGCTCCAGACGGGACTGGATCTTACTGCTGCCTTCAGCCCTGGATGTGGACAGACACAAGAGGAGGCACAAAAAGACACCACGGCATAACAAATGGTAAAAATGTAATTTGACAACATAAAAAAATCAAGGTCTTTGGAGCACCCATTACAGTGTCATTGACTGGGAAATTAATTCTTAGCATCGCTGGTGTAAACCCACTCACCTGGTTTTTTTTACAGCGATGTTGCTATTGAGTTTTTCCAGGCGGTACTCTCCAGTATCGTGGTTGACAATGAGGATGCATTCCTTCATGTAAGGCCTCTTGGATCCCTTGAAGACTGTGACTGGGGCAGTAGAACCCTAGTGAACATGCAAAAAACAGGGAATATATATATATATATACTGTATATGGGCTGCCAATTGATTAAAACAAATTATAAAATGAATTACACAATCTGTAATGAATGAATCAAATGAATCACATATAATCGCATTCATCAATATTTGCTGGGAAAAACCTCAAATTAAGATATTTAAATTCAGAGACATTACATTATTGCGGCAGACAAGTAAAGCATTGAAAAGAGATTACACAAGGTGGCTTTAGAAGGCAATATAGTTTTAATTTTCTTGATTAAGAAATGTTCACATTCTGTGTTTCTTTATATAACATATATACTCATACATTTATTTTATATATACTCTATACCTCTTATTTCTCCTTCAGAAGGGCAGTAAGGCAAACTAACTTGTTCATGTTTTGAGTGTAAGGCTGCCCTCTTCTTTTGGTCTATGTTGCCCACAAGTGAGAAGAGTCTCTCACATGGCACAGAGGTTGCAGGGGTAGCCAGATATTTGCGATCCAGGGAAGACAGCTTTACATAAGGTCCTGTGGGAGTCGACCACCACTGCAGTGGACACTCATCCATGCTGATGCTGGGTTCTGCTTTACATCGATCAGCCACAAAATTAAAACCACCGTTAATAACCACTAATATTGTGTAGGTCCCCCTCCCTCCTGTGGTATCTGGCACCAATGCGTTAGCAGCAGATCCTTTAAGTTGCAGGTGGGGTGTTGGTGCCAGCCTCAAACCGTGCATAAAAGGAGTTCAGCTCTTTGGCTAGGGAGGCGTCTGGTGTCCCGTTGCTCCATCTGTCGCTCCACTGTGTCCCTGTACATCTGTTTAGCATCCTTCACCGCTCTCCGCAGTTTGTATGACACCACTTTGTACTTGTCCATGTTGCCGGATACAAGACCTTCGTTGTAAGCGGCCGTGCGAGCATTCAGGGCGCCACGGATGGATTTATCCACCCACGGTTTCTGGTTTGGAAATATCTGAACTTTCACCGTGGGAAAGTAGCTGTCCGCTAACATAGCAATGAGCTTCATAGCTACTTCCTTAAACTCGCTAACGTCACTGGAACTTGATTGGATGTCCCAGTCGACATCACTAAGAGCGCCCTGAAGGGCAGCGTCTAATTGGTCCGACCACCGCTTTACGTCCCTCGCCACTACCTTTCCATGCACGATGCAAGGTTTGTAAACAGGAAGTAACAAGATGGTGGTGTGGTCCGATTTCCCGAAAGCAGGGAGCGAGATGGTTTTGTATCCATTCTTGTACAGTGTGTAGCAGTGGTCCAGAGTTCTCTCCCCTGGTGGCACACGTGATGTGTTGGTGGAAATTAGGCAGAACTTTTAAGGTTCTGCCCTGTTAAAGTCCCCAGTCGCCACCACAGTCGCGTCGGGTTGTTTGTTCTGAAGTCCACACAACACATCATACAGGTCTGACAGTGCTGTGTCAGTGTCCGCTTGAGGTGGAATATAAACGGCTGTGATGATGACCGTGCTGAATTCCCGGGGGAGGTTGAATGGACGGCATGAGATGCTCAGCTGTTCCAGGTTCGGCGAGCAGGAGCGGGAGAGGGTCTTGATGTTATTGGGGTTACACCATGAGGCAGACGCCTCCACCCTACGATTTCCCCGACTCCCCCGACCTGTCAGTGCGGAACACGGAGAAGGCCTCGACTGGATGTATGACGTGGCCTGGCATCAGCAGGGTCAGCCATGTCTCCGTCAGGCAGAAGGACTACAGTTCCTCGTATCCCGTTGGAATGTAATCCTCACTCGAAGGTCATCCATCTTGTTCTCCAGGGACTGGACATTGGCAAGGAGGATGCTGGGCAGAGGTGGACGGTAAGGTTGCATCCTCATTCTGATCCGAATGCCGCCTCGTTTACTGCGGTGCTTCATCCATTGACGCACCAGTTGAACCGCATTGAAGTTATTGTATTTGTTGACCGTGTTGTCGCGTAGAATCTCCGCCAGCCACTCTGGATCCGCAGATAAAATGTCCCAAAGTTGTTCTTCCAGGTAATTTTTTATATCCACGAGTGCATCACGGTCGTAGGAGATCACTGCCGATAAGTTTTCCTTTTGTATCCAGAAGCAAAGAAGTTTTATCATAGCATGTTTAAGTTAATTTGCTATACTTGACATTGCACATACTGCGATGTGATTATCGCACATGCGCACATTGCAGTGATGATGCTGAAACAATATATTGAGCAGCCCTACCGTGGTGCGTTGCCTGTAGTAGCAGCTGGGGCTGGGCTGACTGCAGAACTAGCAAAAGCATGCTTTGCATTGAGATAATACCATCGGAGCAATTAAAGTTTGAAGTAAGAAAATTCTTCCTTGCAGAGAACCCATATGACTGTATTTATCAACGGTTCCATCTGGGCATGTTTTGTTAAAATTTCCATTGAGAGGGCAAAGCAGTCCCGCCCCCCTCCCTTCGCTTCCATGTGACTTCCTCCAAGGCGCTCAGCAGCGAAAAGAGGGCGAAGAAGTTGAGCTGCAGTTATATACCACCACACAGGGGCGGGAGGCGAGCGCAGCGTCGTTATTTCCTCCGCTATTAAGCACGAATATAGAGTCTTCGATTGGATTACATGATCTGTCGATCAGTCGGGTAGGTCAATTGCTTTTAATTATGTGGCTAATCTGTGTGTGTGTGTGTGTGTGTGTGTGTGTGTGTGTGTATATATATATATATATAAAAACTTTATTTTAGGGATGCAGCGGTTTGGTCCTTTTATATTAAAGAAAGAAATTATAAATAAATAAAAAAGTTAAAAGGTGTAAAAAATTGTTATAGTGGTCTGCCATCAATAAGTAGCAGGGCGGAGAGGGAGCGATTGGGTACAATTTGCACCCGTCTCCCTCCCCAACGGTACTGACGATGCGATGCGCGCACCAGCGATGGGCTGCGCCACAACAGTGTTTTTATTTTATTTTACATCTCCTTATGGAACGAAACAAGTGCATATAGAACAAAACTGTGCATAATAGGCAAACTTGGATTCAAGCTGCTTTCCCATCAAGTGGTCACTCATAGTGAATTTTTATTTTTCTGAAATGAGAAAGACAGTGTGTATGCATAATAGCACATTTTACATAAAACTCAATATATGCCATATATATATATATATATATATTTTTTTTTTTTTCCAACCAATGCAATTTGTCCTAGCTCACTCCTTACATACAGTATAGTTTCTCACTCCGACTTAATTTCAGCAGCAATAGCTTCATCTTTAAATTGTAATAAGTGATTAGCTCTACTGGGTAGTATTAATTAGTTTGCTGGACTGAGACATTACATTAGCTATACCGCCCCAGATCTACCACTGACATTAGCCAGCTAGTTAATTACACTTGTGGCGCAATATTAAAGTAATTTTGACTTAATAGACCATTCAAGCTGGATTGCGAGTAAACAGACTATTAACTAAACAAGAACTACCTGCTGTGAGAAGACCAATTCCTCACTTCAAAACACAACGCATGCCATAGGTCTAAACTTGTTTAATTAAGATATTGTAGTTACTTACTCTAGTGTTGAGTCCCCTTCATCCATGGCTCCAACATGTTTTCATTTCAGATGCTCTCTCATTACCGTGGTAATGTACCGGTTTTACATTGTTTGCAGCTAACACACTTTTTACTCTAATTTAATGTGAAGCGCCCCCATACTTAGATGATCTTGGTCTAAGTTTTTTCCCGCGTTGTTTCAAATGTTATTATTTTTCTTGAAGTGACATCGCCAGCTCCGCGACACAGCAGTGACGTAGCCACAACATAGACCCAAAGATTCGATAATGAAATTCGTTGCCAACTATTTTATAATCGAATTGTACCGATTTCATCGTTTTGTTGTTGCAGTCCTAATTTATGCTATGATCTTTCTATGATCTGTGTGTGAGAATGGTTTACATGGATGATCGAGATGGATTTCCTCCGACAATGTTGTATGTGATTGCATATGTGTTGTTGTTATGATGTCTGTTTTTGTTGCTGATGTGTATTGAATGAGCTGAAAACAAAAAGCCAATAATCGGTTGTTAAAAAAAAAAAAAAAAAAAATTATAGAAAATATAGCTGTAAACAAGGTTTTTGCTCACTGGTAAAGGGTTATCATTTGGACAGTCATACTTAAATAGTAAATAGAGTGGAATGAAGTGAAAGCTTTACCTAAATGGGAACTTACCTCTAAATTGGGTAGGGTAATGGTGACTTGCTCTCCTTTACCCACTTCAAGATCTCCTTCACATGTTGTGTCAATGGACGCCGGTTTGAAGTCATCTTTGCAAAAAAAAAATTGATGAATAAAATGACATGAAACACAAATAAATGAAGTAAAGGAGAAACATGAAATATTGCGCAGGGAGCTGCAGTGATAGCGTTTGCCCAAAAGATGGCGACAATGTAATCGTTTTCAGCCGTTTGTGTACTGCTACTGCAAGCTAACATTTTGACAGCTGAGGCATCAACTAATATCTAACACAAACCAGCCGTGGTTAAAGGTAATTCAGCACGATGTCGGAACAAACATGGAATTTCGTCCCTGAAAAAACGCTGTATCAGCCGTTTAGCTCGGCAACGTGCCCCACCAGCCCACGGTGCTAACGAGCTAGCTAGCAAGCTAGGGCTACTGCTAGCGACGCGGACACTTTCTCGATTTCGACACGGAACTTACATCGCACCGTATGGTATGCACTTTTCGGGTGCTTCTCAAACGTCTCTCCTAGTTTCAGGACGTGTTCCTGGTCGTCAAAGTTTGAATACGTCGTCCCATTCATTCTGAGAGTTTCATTTGGGGTAAAACTTTCTGCTATTCTTTTCTTTTTTTTTTTTTTTTTTTTTTCCTGTCCAATTACCATACATGGCACGGCAGCGCTCGGGCCACCTCGCTCCGCTCCACTGGCCAATCGCGTCGCTGATACCGCCAAGCCCCGCCTTAGCTGTAATGCAATTGGCCAGACGTCGGTGTTTACTTATCTGATTGGTTGGGGTGCACTGTCCATCGGGATTGGGTAGGCCGTACCGTTGGGAGCGCCCCCCCCCCCCGGGCGCGTCACATGGACCCCCTGGAATTAAAGGACGCTGTCTTTAAAAAGAAAAAGAATAGACAGATAGATAGACAGACAGACAGACAGATAGACAGACAGACAGATAGATAGACAGATAGATAGATAGATAGATAGACAGATAGATAGACAGACAGACAGACAGATAGATAGATAGACAGACAGACAGACAGACAGACAGACAGATAGATAGATAGATAGACAGATAGATAGATAGACAGACAGATAGACAGATAGACAGACAGATAGACAGATAGATAGACAGACAGATAGATAGACAGACAGACAGACAGACAGATAGATAGATAGATAGATAGACAGATAGATAGATAGATAGACAGATAGATAGATAGACAGATAGATAGATAGATAGACAGACAGACAGACAGATAGATAGATAGATAGACAGACAGATAGACAGACAGACAGACAGACAGACAGATAGATAGAAAGACAGACAGACAGACAGACAGACAGATAGATAGATAGTTAGATAGATAGATAGACAGATAGATAGATAGACAGACAGACAGACAGACAGATAGACAGATAGATAGATAGATAGAGATAGTCTTCCAGTCCAGATAGGAGGAGGTGGTGGGTACAGGATTCAAGCATGATATTTCGGGAGGTGCCGTTCACTGAGCGGTCTGGAATGACAAAACAGGATGTCTGCATCGGTCCCCGGGCAGCCATGCTGCCGGGGGAAGGAGTGCCGCTCCATGTTGACAGCCTCGTTCACAGATGTGATGGACCGGTTCAAACACTGCGGGGGGTCTGGCAGCGAGGTGCCGATGGATCCGAAGCAGGCAGGCGCAGGTCTCTCCAAGGTCATCACAACGGCAGAGGTTCAAGCGAGTCCAGTGATCGCCCAAAATTGTTAATTTTCCACGTAATCCATGCTTCATAGTATCTACTGATTTGTTATCTGGACTATATCGCAATTACGGTTTTTGCATGGTGCGTGGACTGAAGGTTTAATTTTGTTGTGTCCTCACGCCATAAGGCGACAACAGGGATCTGCAGAGGTCAGAAAATATTTTTAAACATGAATACAAACAACGTTGCCTTTTTTATTTTAATCTTGAAATGGTTCCAGGGCGTGAGTTACCTCACCACAGCCCCTGCAAGTAAATGAAGCCCATCTAATGTTGAATAAATCAGAATTTTATGAATAAATATTTGTACAATAACTTAGAACAGGAAGAGCAGGCTTGCTTCTGAGCTGAGCAGGCCGAACTGATGAATTAGTAACAGTTCCTGGAACAATGCCTTGTTGAACCCTACGGGCTGGTGGGGTCCTTCGCCTCATGAGCCTCGCAGCGGTGAAAATAATCTCTTTTACCTTCGTTAAACTGTTAATGAATCCTAAGCCTTAAATTTGTGCCCCCTCTGCAGCCGACCGAGGCCATATGCTGGGCCGCATTCAAAGATTAGAGGATCGAGATCGGAGCGTAAAGAACTGGAATGCTGCGATTACACAAGACAAGAGCATTACCGCGCCCTTGTCACAACAAGCCGCTGCCTCGTGGCCGATCAGCAGAGCAGAGACATGGAGATGCACCTTGCTGTGCGCATGAGCACCTGATGTGTATCAGCGGGTCACGTGCTGGCTCGGTAGAGATGTCTGTTTACGCCGGTCACATTCAAAGCGGCTGGATTTGAGCGCCGCGGGCCAGGTGCGGACACCAGTAGGAGATCTAGGTCAGCTGATGTAGGTCTGCGTCTGCACATGACATCTCTGGGAATAAAAAAAGCACAAGAGTCCCTTTAAATAATGAAAGAGGGTGGGCTAAGTAGCTTGGTAGTGGTGGGCAGGGGCGGACTTTGAGATTTGGAGGCCCCAGGCAAAACCTATTTAAGGCCTCTTCTCCACCTCGCTCAGGAGTGTAGGTTTTGTTTGAACAAATGCTCTTCACTCTGTTAAAACACAATGGAGCAAGAAAATTACTGGGAATATAACGTTTCATTATTTTAAAACAATAGGATAGGACTTTTTTCATTAAATGCCTTTCATTTTAATTGTGTAATTTGTTTTAAAGGATGTTAAGTGAGTCCAGCCACATTAAATCATTATAAATAATGTTCTTTTTTTGTAGTGGAATATATATAAACAAAATATTTCATACAATTTCATCGTTAAAAGAAATGCCTCGGAGCCGTAAATAAATGAACAAATAGAGCGGTCTCTTTCCAGCCAGCTCACTGAAAAGAGAAACTTTTCAACCCTACTGCAAGTGCATGCCTCTTCTCCGGCCATTGTGTCCGTGTCCGCTCTCGATGTTCTTCTCTAATCGGACTTTTTCCTTAATCTACTCGTCAGATGTGAGCGATGCACAGCGCTGATCACTGGAGTGAGTAACAAAGAAAACAACATATTTCATGAAAAATAAAAATCCACACGGGCCCCGTAGTGCGCAAGGCCCCAGGCAATTGCTTAACTATGCTCTATAGAATGGCCGCCTATGGTGTTGGGGAATCAATGGCAACACAGAATGAATAGAGAGGGGGGGGGTTAATGGCCAAAAACTCAGAAAGGCAAATCAGAGGTCAATCCATGGCACGCCTAGATTCTAATAATTTTCTGTGCAATGACAAAGACCAATGAGGGGTCTCCCAGTTGTAAAACTAAAACGTATAGAGAAAAAAATGGCTTCCTGTTTCATGTCCCATGAAAATGGAAACCAGTGGGGGTTACAATGTAGGGACTGAAGTAAACAGTGTCTATCATTGTGTGATATCAGTTACAACGGGTGTTGCCGTGGACGGTGGGGGGTAAAGTTTTGCCGTCTCTTAGAAACTACACTCAAGTTCATAATACCAGAGTGGACCATAGTGAAGGGTCACATGCTGCAGACTAACCAACCCATTCAGCCAATAGTGGTGGTGAAAGAGATAGGGCTAGGGTATTCTCTCGTGAAACACAAAGCCACCCCAGTCTGGAAATCACCTCACATACAGTACAGTTACACAGCGGTTCTCAACAGTGGGTCCGGGGCACCCCCAGTGGTCCTTCAAGAGGCACCAGGGGCCCCCGGCAGAATGAACAATCGCTAAACTTCCCTTCACTTCACGTCAGATGCCAAGGTTTTAGCACCATTACAGAACGTACAGTAATGACCTGAATAATGTTTTGATAATAGTTTGACTGTAGTATAGACTATAGTTACAGGACTATATTATATTTAACAATAAAAATCTTCTGAGATTGGGGTCTCAGGGACAACATCTTATCAAATGGGTTCAATGGCCTAATAATGCAGATTAAATGTATAGTTGTATATTATATATATTTTTAAATCTAATTTATTAAGTATAAAAGTAATATACAATAAAGTGCTATCTTATCTTATCCCAATGATTCAACGATGATGACTGAAGTGTTTTTTTTTATTAGAGTGGTGCATGATCCCAAATGTTGAAGGCCCAAGAGCGTAAGAGTGACGGAGAGTGTGTCCCCATTACACACAGTGCTTGTATCATTCCATGAGGAAACAAAGTAAAATAAAGCAACCTACACCTTAAATAAAAACACACTGTTTTGGTGCGCCGACCGCGGGCGCACCAGTGGGCACAGTCGGTACCGTCAGAGAGGGAGCGATCGGGGTGCAAATAGCGGCCGCCTGTATGTCGCCTATGGGAAGAGCCTGCTCTGCGGAGCTTGTTCAGAGCAGGGGCTATTCATGAAATATTCGGGGCTGAAACCTCAGATGCCTACCCCTAAAGACGCCGCGGTGTACAGTAAACCGTTAGGTTTTATTATATGTATTTCCTTTGTTATTATTGCCTATGTTTTATGGAAGCTGTTGCTTGCACTGCAATTTCCCTTTGGGGATGAATAAAGCATGTGTGTATGTATGTATGTATGTATGTATGTATGTATGTATGTATGTATGTATCTATCTATCTATCTATCTATCTATCTAATATTCTGATAAGAATTTAATATACTAGGACATAAGACATCTGACAAACCCCGGAGTCCTGCTGAGAACTACTAATAGCTCTTGGAGAAGGGGGGCAACAAGGTGGCCGAGTGACGTCATGCTTCTTTTATCCGCTCCGGCCAATCAGGAGCGGCGTGAGAGGCGACGGCGCTCGCGGTGTTGTGTCGTGTGGTTTCCATGGGGACACCCGCTGCTTCCGAGACCCGGATCCCGCAGGAAGAGGACCGCACGCAGCTCCACACGGAGCGGGAGTACTACATCACCGAATATTCCTCCACGTGGTGCCGTAAGCGCTTCGAAAAGCGTCGCAGGTCCGATGAGCGGTGTCTTATGACGGGATCTTCAGTCGGACGAGACACCAACGTGCGTCTCCGACTCACCTCCGATTCGCCCGAGATGAAACGACGCTGAGCAGTAGAGTAAGTGAACTGCAACTCTTTGCATCCCGTGTTCATTCAAAACAATGTTTGTTGTATTATTTGACATTATTTGCCTGCGTTTGTTTTGCTTCAACACCTTATTTGCCCTGGCGTTTAGACGCCCGTGACCGGCTGCTGCCGTTCACAAGGAGCTGTGCATGTTGCTTATTTATTGTTTATTTCTCATGCAACTTTTAGCATTTATTTGCAATGCCTGGAAAGGGTGAGGTGAACGTCCGGGCCAGTGGTTCTCAGCTGTGCGGCTGAGCCCCCAGGGGTCCTTCAGGAGGTTCCAGCCCCCCCCCCCCCCCCCCCCCCCCCCCCCCCCAGCAAAATGATGAATACTAGAGAAGGTGGTGAATACTTCACCCTTATTTCATCTGCCAGATGTTAGCACCACCCCAGAATGTACAATAAGGACCGTTTTGGTCTCACTACCTATAGAGGAGACTAGTGTGGGATTTTGGTCTAAATCATATCTTATTATAAAAACCCAGAGACAAACAAGTTATTAAATGGGGTCCGTGGCCTCAAATTTAGGTATTTTGCTTTTTGCTATAGAAAAGGTTGAGAAACACTGATTTACGCTGCAGGGAGGACAGAGGTGCCTACAGCTGCGGCATCGAGTCCGGCGCACCTCTGGGAATCGTACAGCCGCCCATCGTCCCTGATAAAGAGGTCATCTTGGCGATCCGATTGATATCACATCGACGGTGAGAATTGCGAGAAATAGGGCGGGTGCACCTCAGCCGCGGCTCCAGTTAATCGTGGATTTACTGGAAGTTCCGTTGCATCTAATGAGGCCGCTGCGGAGCTGTTGCTCTGACTTCCAGGCTGCACAACACTTATTGAATTAACTGTAGAGGATGCCCTCTCGTTAGCCAGCTCTTATGCACCTAGTTAGATATGACAAACTGCTAAGCACGCCTTAAGAACCTCAGCGACATGTCCCTGCTCACTAAGTAGTTATTGTTCTTTCGGAAAAATATTGTTTCCAACAATAGGAATTCAACGCCTACCTAATTGATTACATTTGCAAGCACATTTTTTTTAGTGTCTAGGGATTTAACCAAGGAGATTCTTCTGCTCTGCACTGATTTGAGCCACATAAGTAGAATTTTACAGAAAATTCTACAGAGTATTTGTTGGTTTAAGTGTAATTCCATGTTCAAGGTTATTGGCTCGAGGCCATTCTCCGAATGTTTTCCCTTCAGCCAATATCTTTCTTTGTCTCTGCTTCATAGTAAGTAGTAAACTACAACTACAACCAAATAAAGCGTTGTACAAAAAAAGAACCACCGCTAAACATATGCCCAAACATCGTTGTCAGTTCACCTGAAACAAGGAGTATTTATGATACAGTACGATTCTTCCACTCCTTTTATGAATTCCTCTGTTTCTTTGAGCACACTGCTACTTATGAACTCAAGTCTCTTTGTTTTTTTGGGTTCTGTTTTCCGTTGGCGCCCTCAGAGCAGCATCGACCCACTGCCGCTCACAGGTTCCCTTTCTGGGCAGACTGTAGACTTCTCCACAGCTCAGCAGGGATCTCATCAGTGAGCCGTTCTGAGAAGAGGTCGGCCCTTAGCCCCGTGCGCTTGTACGGTCCCCGGATAGAGCCACGGACGCACAAACGGTGCTGCCCGCCACCACGACCAGTCAATAGCACTAGACTTAATGAGACAGGTCGATCAGTCAGGCTCAGCCGGCGGAGATGTGTGGCCTACCAGGGACCCCCAGCTTCCCTAAAGCTAATGTCTACACTTGCGACGGGAAGCGTTATGCTCTGTTTTTTTTTATTTGGAGCGGGACCAGCTTGGTCGGATGGAACGTAACTGCATTCCATTAACTTATTGGCTGAGGTCGGTATTTCTTTCTTTTTAGCCCATTGAATTCCAATTATTTAGCTCTCAGTAAGGGTCATTAAAGGAATATGGTTATGTTCCGTTGGCTGCTTTTTAAGCACCTTTTCATCATCGCAATGCAGTTTCAATACCATTCATCACAAGGCTGCACTTTTATA
>NC_137210.1:8618654-8621154 GCF_960531495.2 Zeus faber | reverse complement strand
TGTTCTAAATGCTTTTCTACTCTTGTGCCTGCGTCCAACGAGACATGACACTCCTCAGTCCTCGTCTGTTTGTCCTTGAATTCTGGCTGTCACAGCCATTTCACAATGCTGTCTTCAGATGGCTGCTCCGGATGGATGTAGAGCTGAACTCATCTCCATACTTGAAAGACTCCCTCCAACACTTCATTTAGATGGAGTCATCTGGATAAACACCACATCATTGAGATGTAAAACGTTTCAAAGTCCGTCTTCGCCGATGCCCTGAATGCTCCTCATTATAATACGCCGTGGGCGTCAGACTTTGGACGGAAAGGGCTCAGTCAGCCTCTCCCATTGTTGTGTAAATACTGATGTTTCTGAAGTGCCACCGTGCTTCCTTCTATTACCATAAAGATTGCCTCAGTTTGGATTTTGATGGCGAGCGGCTCTATGGCTCCGCCTGTGACAGAGTGCCCGTTCTTCATCGCCTGTGTTGGCCGTTGTGCAAACAGGTGCACGGCTCCCGCCCGACTCTTAGCGAAGCTCCTTGAAGCGAGCACTGACTTCATCCTGTCGATATCTCAGAGGCGGATCTTCCCCTGGTCGAGGATGATCGCTCCGTCCGCCGCTGCTGGTCCACCCGCTCATTGTTCCTCTCTATTCGGGACCTTTGCTGCACCACACACAGCATACAGTAGATGTTTGGGTGGATCATTGGGGTTGGACGCATTGAGAGACGTCCATTGGGCTGAGGCGTGAATGATAGGGTAGTACTAACAGCAGCCTGTCGTTCTGTAAAGCACTGCCGCTATAAAATGTACGTGCTTTGTTTGCGCTGGCAGCATGTACCTATTTGATCGGCTTACCGTGATCGGTTGTTTGGATAGAGAATTTCTAGTGTTAGAGACAATTTAAAAATGAAACCCCCAGAGAGGCGTGTACGCTTTAAGCAGTACATCACTGTACCGACCTGCCGGGTGTTAATATGCGACCCAAATGGATGAGTGGACTGCGGTTGCTGTGATAGCGATTCTTGTACGTGCTAGCTCTTTTATTGGATAGTATTTGCCCGCGCTTGTAACCATTCCTGGTTTACCGTTGACAGGATTGATGGAGTGACAGGAAAATTGGATTTCATGGCTTCCCATCAGGAGGGCTGAGCTGATACACTGTACTGCAAGGGCTGCATGCATGCTGATTTGTATTTGCACGCTCCGTATACAGGCTTGGGTTTAAATCAGTCAATATAGGTGCAGGATAGATACACTCTGGATATACACACGCAGATACATGCATAGAGCCACATACAAACACATCACATCCCTACAAACACACCACAAGCATAGAAAGATGAACATGTATGGACATTGGACACACAGGCGCACATGTCTGACCATTGCTTTGCAATTCATCAATGTTTTTTTCTTTACCTAAGAAGTAATGCATAATTACCACTTACATCAAGTCTCTTGGCCTTGCTACCCCATGAGACCCGGTAAAGACTGATGGGAAGTTCAATAATTAGGTTTGTAGGTCATGCTGGTTGTGCAGGATGCTACTTTTCATTCAAGGGCTTCCATTTAGGTACATTCCTCCAGTTCTAAAATAGCCAAAGCCCCTCATTACTTTTCCAGTGCAAATATGCTATTACTTGTTGTTAGGATGCAAAACACACTCATATACATACTCACTTCACTTGTCATATGTGAATGCAGCAGTGTTGTCCGCCGAGGAATTTGTGCCAGTTCCCATGCTGCCTCCCAGGGTGTGTTTCACTGCGGGCGTTGACACTACTCATCCAGATTGTTTTAAGAGTATTATGGACTTGTAGAGGACTCCACCTTATCAAACACATAAACAAATGTAACAGTGCAAACACAACATTGCTTAGATTATACAACCAAAATATGACATTACTCTCAAACCCATGAATCAGTTGTGGCATGGAGACTATTTTGAGCACAGCTCCAGTCCCCCTAAATACAAACTCAAGTTTAGGCAAGTGAGTATAAATAGCCATGCAAACCCCTCCTGGTGTTAGAGCGTGTTAAATCTTTTCTGTATGTATGTCACTGTGTCCCTTTGCCCAAGTAGACACACAGCCCAGCCATCACTCAATTGATTGCACTCCCTTTCAAGGCGATCGTCAACGGACAGCATTGTGTCCCACAATGCCCTTTCTGTTGCCAAGCGATCGAATACTAGATTTTTTCACTGTGTCCGGCATTAAGGTACTCCCCACCAACTTGCACATGCACACTTCCCTCACTAAGGCAAACATGTCCATTCTACTCACAAACAATGCATTGTCCACCACTAGGAGAGGGAACAGTAACAGCCATTGTGCAGCAGTGCCATTGTGGTAGAATGGAGCGGATGCAGCCGCCGCTTGTTAACACTTCCACTGATCCACTGGACCTGTTTGCTCTGCATTTACTGGCGCTCGCATTGTATTGGAGAAGGCTGCCGGCACAATATGGCGTGTCGTGCTCAGGACGGTGACACGGTGGTAACGCGCCAC
>NC_137210.1:8574139-8618454 GCF_960531495.2 Zeus faber | reverse complement strand
TTGTCGTTGAGCGCGTCCATTTCTGCCCCTCTGTTGGGTCACCTGTATCTCTGGTACTGAAGCCGACCAAGGACCAGCTCGGCCTGACCTGACCCTGTACACGTTGATTCTCTTCATTTGCCACAGTCATTTACCATTACTGTATATTTACGGCATGTGTACAGTTTTCACGCCATACCCCATTGATTAACAAGTGTGTTAAGTGGATTTCAATGGATCTAATTTAGCGGTGATTGTATTTCATATCCATCTGCGTATATGGACACACACAAACACACACAGACACACATACGCACGCACACACCCCCAGGCTAATGCTCTGCTGCGGATGGAATTGATTGCTTGCTGTGTGAAGGGGCAGCTCAATGTTGGAGGAGTGTTTCAACATCTCCTGAACGCTTTTAGTGGGGTTTCCGCTGACGGCAGCGTCAAAAAGCGCACACACACACACACACGCAAACACACACACACACACACACACACACACACACACACACACACACACACACACACACACACACACACACACACACACACACACACACACACACATATACACACACACACACAAACACACACACACACACACACACACACATTCATAGTATACGTACAACCTTTGGGAGAGAGAGCTGCAGTTCTCCTTCATCAATCTCTCTCCTAATCTCTCTCGCTTTCTCGCTCTCTTGCTCTCTCTCTCCCTCCAGCGGTAAATTACTGGGAATTGACCAAAACAAACAAGGCTAGAAAATTATGTTTTGAAGCTCAATGTGTGTGTGTGTGTGTGTGTGTGTGTGTGTGTGTGTGTGTGTGTGTGTGTGTGTAGTGGTCGGGTGTTGGCTGTGGTTTCATTTCGAACCATGATGCCTCCAGCATCTTAGCATATGGCTGTTGTGGTACTGTTCTATACTCCCCAAAAAAGTATAGTAGGCTTAGGGTGTACAATACTACACACACACACACACACACACACACACACACACACACACACACACATAAATACAGTTATATATACACACACACACACACACACACACACATACACACACACACACACACACACATGCCATGTAAATGCAGCATATATAAGTGTACAAGGGAATAAACTACACAAAAAGCACACACACACACACACACGCACTCTCACTCACAACCTCACGCCAGCACGTGCACACTCAGTCGGTCTCTCTCTTCCTCTCTACCACTGTCAGTTTTGTTGCTTATCCATCTTCTAAGGTCTAACCAACATCAAGGCACCCAAATAGAAACAACCTCCCTTCCCCCTCCCCTTTCCACCCACCACTTACACACACACACACACACACACACACACACACACACACACACACACACACACACACACACACACACACACACACACACACACACACACACACACACACTCAGAGCCTTCTGGCTGCAGCCTAGTGGTGGCAGGCTCTTCCCGCAGGAGGTGCAGGGTTGCGGGGTTATCCTGGACTCTGGGGAGATTAGCTCGCTCTCCATATGCCCGACAAACACCAAGCAGACGTACCAACACATTGTCATTACAGCACACTGGCTGCCCGGCGGGGCCAAATACCCTCACAGCCGACATGCAACACGCAATGCAAGGCTGATCCTTTGGTGTCTGATGCTTTTTTCTGCTGCTTAAATGGAGAGGAGCGTTCCAATCTGAGCATTAAGACATGCTCGGGTGCATAGAATCAACTTTTGCTTTTGCCGTTGATTTGGCTGCGTTTAATAAATGTATCAGAATTGTAAAAAATATTATTGTATATAAAAATATATATATATATAATGACATACAGTACATTTCTGATTTTCTGCACCCATCCCCGGCTGGTTGCGAATTACAGCAGATAACTTTTATCAGGGATACTGTTTCAAAGTGGTACATTGAGACGCTCTTCCACCACTTTGACTGAGGAGAGTAAAATGAGGGTGGGAAAATGAAAGATTAAGGAGTTTTGCGTCGAAAGGCGGCCAGAACGATGACACAGCAGTCCCATGGTGCTGTGCATGCCTGGTAGTGTGAGATGGAACGAGAGAGAGAGAGAGGGGAGGGGGGTAAAACAGCACTTAAGCGCCACAGCCGCTTCCCGGTTTCCATGCCGACCATGAGGGCTGTTCGCTGGGAGCATGCTCAGTGCCGCTCGCCCTGCCCGTAACAATAGCCAGTGAGAGAGATGGAGTGCTCTCTCCCTCTCCCTCTCTCTCTCTCTCTGTCTCTCTCTCTCTCTCTCTCTCTCACACAAACACACGCACGCAGACGCTCGCCCGAACACACATATACTCCAGCTCACAGTAGGAGAGAGATGTGGAGGAGAGGTAGCCCGCCGCGAGTAACTGAGCTGAAAAGACGCTGACAGACACACACACACACTTGGATACACACACACTCTCTCTCTCCTCTCTCTCTCTCTCTCTCTCTCTCTCTCTCTCTCTCTCACACACGCACGCACACAACAAAGGTAGGTCTATTTTTTTTCTAATCTAATCTTACTTTATAGTAAAATTTAAAATAGTTGCAGCTTCTTCTGGCGAGCTTGTGAGCAGAGACAGTTGTTGCTGGTTTTTAAACCAGGTGGGAATTGGCAGCGTGTGCGTGTGTTTGGGCGTCCATTGCAAGTGACAGGGCTGCACCTGTTCCCCTTTTGTCAGCGTGAAATATCGGAAGTGGTTTTTTTCTATATCCGTCAGTAGGAGAGGGAGGGACAGAGGGTCGTCTCATTTGTGTGGAAACTGGAAATTTGAGTTGAGCCGGCGGACGTCGGACAAAAAATATCGCTCAATTATTCACGCGGGTCTCATCGTGGAGAGAGGTCACCTGCGTTACTCTGGCTGGAGTGGGACAGCTGACAAGCTGGAACAGATGAGCTTCTCGTCACGGGCTCATCCACATCGGAGTCCTGCTATGGAGTGCGTGTGTTAGTGCTGACCTCAGCTCTCTGACCATTACGTGGTACTGTGGTACATATTTGGCATCCTGTGGGTCAGTGTGTGGGGAATATCAACCGGAATGTGTTTCTATGAAGTGTGTGTGTGTTATGGCTGGTGCAGTATGAAGAGTAGAGTATGTGGCTTATTTAATTGTTTATGTTATGTAATGTATATGTGTTGAGTGTGTATGTATGGGTGTGTATGTACATCAATCATCTACAATATTTAAAACCACTGACAGGTGAAGTGAATAACATTGCTCATCTTGTTACAATGGCACCTGTCAACGGGTGGGATATATTAGGCAGCAAGTGAACAGTGAACAGGCAGTGAAGTGAAGTTGATGTGTTGGAAGCAGGAATAATGGGCAAGCATAAGGATCTGAGCTACTTTGACAAGGGCACGTGGGGTGTTCCCGGTATGCAGTGGTTATTACCTACCAAAAGTGCCCATGGGCTCATTGATGTATGTGGGGAGCAAAATCTAGCCCATCTGGTCTGATCCAACAGAAGAGCCAATGTAGCACACATTGCTGAAAGAGTAAATGCTGACTATGATAGAAAGGTGTCAGAACACACAGTGCATCACAGCTTGCTGCGTATGGGGCTGTGTAGCCACAGACCAGTCAGAGTGCCCATGCTGAGCCCTGTCTACCGCTGAAAGCTCCTACAATGGGCACCTGAGCGTCAGAACTGGACCATGGAGCAGTGGAAGAAGGTGGCCTGGTCTGATGAATCACGTTTTCTTCTACATCATGTGGATGACTGGGGTTAGAGTCCGATCCGATCGAGCATCTGTGGGATGTGCTGGAACAACAAGCCTGATTCATGGGGGCCCCACCTCACAACTTACAGGACTTGAAGGATCTGCTGCTAACGTCTTGGTGCCAGATACCACAGGACACCTTCAGAGGTCTTGCGGAGTCAACGCCTCGACGAGTCAGCTGTTTTGGCGGCATGAGACACATGACACAATATTAATGGTTATGAGTGGTGGTGTGTGTGTGTGTCATTTATTTACTTTTATATTTTTATACACTTATATATGGTGTATATACAATATATGGCATGTACATGGCATGAATGTGTGTATGGGGGTTCTTATACACTGTGTGTGTGTGTGTGTGTTTGTGTGTGTGTGTGTGTGTGTTTGTATGTGTGTGGGTGTGGGTGCGTGCGTGCGTGTGTGTGTGTGTGTGTGTGTGTGTGTGTGTGTGTGTGGTTTATTTACCTGTATACTTATATATGCCGTATATATATGGCCTGTGCATGGCCTGAGTGTGTGTGTATGGGGGTTCAGTGTCAGTGCTACAGTGGTATCTGGACCCGTGGTATCATACTTTCTAGCCTCGCTCCATTTCTCACTTGGTACTACCCTCAGCGACTGTACTGAGTTGAGGACACACACACACACACACACACACACACATACACACACACACACACACACACACACACACACACACACACATATTAACAGGGGTTGTGTGTGTGCGATTGCCATCCGGGCCACAGAAGATTAATTGGTGTGGCTGTTAAATTCCTGGTGGGTCGATAGCGTATTTGCTGCCGCCAGCCAGTCCGCATGTTTGTGTGTGTGTATTTGTATGTGTATGTGTGTGTGTGGTCCTATCTGCATACTGGAGGGAGTGTGTGTAAATTGCAGTTGATCTGGCTGTTTGCTGAGTGCATATCGACTGGCCCCATCTTTGCTGGGCGGTCTGGACCCTTTGAAACTGTTGGTCCACCCAAAATACATTATACAGTATCTGTATTCCTGTCTGTCTGTCTGTCTGTCTGTCTGTCTGTTAGTCTGTCCGTCTGTCTGTCTGTCTATCCATCTGATTGTCCATCTCACTGTTCGACTGACTGTCCATCTCACTGTTCCATGTCTGTCTGGCTGAACAGCAAGGTACAATGGCAGGCGTTGATATTGAAGACGTGGAAAAAATACAGTTCAGAGATTGAGCACTTTGTGCCAAAAAGAGTCATTATGTTGAGCAGGGGAGCAGGTGTGGATGATGGATTTTGCAGAGGAGGAACAGAGAGAAAAGGTGAGAGAGGAGAGCCCCCCCCCATAGGAAATTGGAAAATAAATTGAGTTGACACATCCAGGTTTGCATAGCATCGCTGGAGTGGGACAGGGTTGGACACACACACACACACACACACACAGGCACACACACGCACGCACATACACACACACACACACACACACACACACACACACACACACACACACACACACACACACACACACACACACACAGTTTAGACCTTCACAGCAGGCTGATAATCTCCATGCCCACCGGTTAAGGCAGGGAAAAAGGACTTCCTGGGGTCTTGTAATTGGGAATTTCCATCTGCTGTGCATAGAAATATTGAAACAAAAAGGTTCTTCGCCGGCTGCCCTGAAGCACCATTATATATTTTTTTTCCCAAGCCAAATTGACATGACGTCATTTAGGAGATGTTTTTGCCCAAAGCCACTCGTCGGTATCGTAGCCATGCAAGGCTCCTCAGGGGCAGCTAGGGGGTTTGCTGAAGGACACTCGACGAGATGAGCCGCCCTGCCTCCTGAGCCCCTGGAATTCCTGGACTTCTCATGGCTGCGGCGATTGAAGCAGCCCCTTTGAAACGCTCCTCCGAGTGGAGGGAACCCAAGAATGTTTTAATATGACTTGATGGCATCTGCCGTCAAGTCTGATGGCAGGCTGCTGCTCCGGCGGCTGTGGACAGGCGGCATGGAAGGAGGGAGGGAGGGAGGCTGAGGGAGTGGGAGGAATCTGACACTCCACCGATATGACAGACAGCTTTTTCTTCTTTTCATCTTCTTCATGATAGGACTGGGCGATAAAACAATCAAGATCATTTTAACGATAAAAATCTTCCACGACAACGATGATACATTTATGAGAATTATTTTCGATACAGTACGATACAGAGTCTGTTTCCCTCTACCTACAGTACAAAGACACGACACGAACAGCCAATCGTACATAGCAGAGAAACAACCATGTGACACGAACAGCCAATCGTACAGCAGGAGCGCCGGTGCTTCCTACGCTCTCTCCCCGGCCGCAGTGCTCCCCGGCTGGGCAGCTGTAGCGGGGATGAGGCCCCCGGAGCTGACGCGGCGGGTCTTCCTCAAACAGCAGTTTGAACTTGAACTCACCCTCCTCCCAACCTCGAGCCCAGCGTGGCCCACACCCCTGCAAAAGGAGAGCGATTAAAGAAAGACTCCGTCATTTTCAGTGACGTCTGGTCTGACACGTTCGGAGAGAGTCCGAGAGTCCGCTCCAAACGTCCCCGCATATAATCACAGAGCGCAGATTTGGGGACTTTTTGGACTGTTTTCAGACGACAATAATGATTATATAATATATTTGAAATGTATATCATATATATTATTTTTTTTTTATTTATTAAAACAAAAATGTATTATATGAATAAAAAACATTTCTTATTACATGTTTTTTTATTTTATCAAAAATGTTCACTGTTTAACATGAAGCCATGAAAATACACATAAAACTGTAAATTGAGCATTATTATTATTATTATTAAAAATAATAAATATTTATTGTGATAATTATCGGCATTGATCAATATGAAAACATATTGTGATACAATTTTTGGCCATATCGTCCAGCCCTTCTTCATCATCATGTTCTTCTTCTCCTTCTTCATCGTCTACGTCGTCCCCAGACTGTGTGGAGTTGTGAAACTGCCAGTTAGGTTGATTGTCAACCCTGAAAACACACACACACATGCACACGCACGCACACGCACGCACACACACACACACACCCACACACACACACACACACACACACACACACACATGCATACTCAGCTTGTAGCTTGTTAGTCAGGCCACTGTAAACTAAAGTGACAGCTGATCAATGGATCTCCATCCTTCCTCTTTGTCTGCCTCCCCCCCCCCTCCCTCTTCCCAACTCCTTCCTGTCCACAGTCTTACTCGTCATCGCGCTCTTCCTTTCAACCCGTTGCATCCTCTTCAATCCACCCCTCTGCTTTCCTTCTTAGGGCGCCTGCTGTTTCACAACTCTACCTCTACCGTATAACCGTCTTTCACTTTGACCTTCTTTTCCCCCCCTCTCTCCAGTCTCTACTTTCCCTCCTCTCCTCCTCCTCCTCCTCCTCCTCTCTTTCCCGGAGTCTAAGCCAATTACAGCCTTGTCCTTGGCTCATACAAGACTGTCACAGAGGGGCTTTTCTTATTTGCTCATCCGCTATTTGGTTTCCCTCTCTCTAACGACACCTCCTCCACCCACCTCTCATAGCACCCTGCGCCCCCCAGCCCCTCATCCACCCAGTCCTCCCCTTTTCAGCAGACCTCCTGGGAGTGACCATACCTTTCGCAACCTTCTGCCGACATGAAAGACGCTGGAATCCGTTGGCATTCACTCTCAGAAAAGGTCAAGGGTCGGAATTGATCTGGGGTAGGGGGCTGGAGACTCCTCAAAAGAACAGCCACACGCCCCAGATTGTGAATGCTTTCTCCCCGGGTCCCTGTGGCATTTTCTCATGAATATCTATATTTTTTACATATCAAAGGTTGCCCGCTCGAAAGAAAAGAGCTCCGACTCCTCAAAATGGATTTCAGAGGGAGTCAAGCACCGTCTGGCGAAGAAACACCCATTTTGTAACAAATGTCTTCTACGGGGAGGTAGGTGAGGCGGAACTGGTTCACCGACTTAAATCACGGAAGGAAAGGGTTTCCTCGGACCCAGGGGTTAAATAACGGAGGATGAGTATTTATACTCGCTCTTGAACGTCAAGTCACGGACGACGCGTCTATGCCCGGGCTCCCAAGCACCACGTGGCCTATTGTGTACACACACACAAACACACACACACACACACACACACACAAACACTCCATCGTTTCAATCTCGATCTTGTTTTTTTCCTCCTCTCTCTTTCTTCCTCTCCGCCATCATCCTCTCATCTCCGACAGCGTCTCTTATCTTGCCGTCGCTCTCCGATGGGAGTGAGTCACCCGCAGCCATCTGCTCCACGGCAAATCCTCTCCTGCCTTATTACCCCCCCCTTTGTTTATCAACACCACTCCCGGGGGCGACCGGTACCTCTCTCTCTTCCTCTCTCGTTCTCTCTCTTCCTCTGTCACGCTCTCGTTCTCTCTTCCTCGATCAATCTCTTCCTCGATCAATCTCTTCCTCTCTCTCACTCCTAGCGACTCTTGTCTTTTCATGTTTCATTTTATTTCCTCTTTATCTATCTGTCTATCTGTCTATCTGTCTGTCTGTCTGTCTATGTGTTCCATTTCCCATCGTACTCATGTTTGATCACACTCTCTCTCCTTCCGGTTCACCTCCGCTCCCTCTCTTATCGTCCTCTCTCCCCATTTTCTGCCACATAAACAAGCTATTTTAATTGTTTTCCCCCATATATTATATATTGGATTCCCCCCATTCCCCCCCAGTTCTCTTCCTCTCTCTTTTTTTGTCACCTCTCAGGTGACTCTCTATCCCAGGAGGTGGATGTCAGGAATTAGGTCAGGCTGTGTGTGTGTGTGTGTGTGTGTGTGTGTGTGTGTGTGTGTGTGTGTGTGTGTGTGTGTGTGTGTGTGTGTGTGTGTGTGTGTGTGTGTGTGTGTGTGTGTGTGTGTGTGTGTGTGTGTGTGTGTCTTTGGGGGAGCCGTGGGGGAGATGAGCAGATTGTTTATGTTACTGTCTCCGTAGCACTGTTGTTGCTGATGTCATTACGGTCCTAGCAGCAGTAGCGACAACAAAAACAAAAAAACACCCCCCAGGTGTCACGAGAGAGAGAGAGAGAGAGAGAGAGCGAGAGAGAGAGAGAGAGAGAGAGAGAGAGAGAGAGAGAGAGAGAGAGAGTGTGTGTGTGTGCAGGCACTAAAAGAGAAATAAGTGCAGTTTTAGTGGGATGATGTGACTAACCAGTCCCTCAGACCTTCAACTGAACCCCACTCGCTGTAGGATTCCAGTTTCCACACTACACCACTCACCACAAGCAAACAGAGCACACTGCCCCTGTGGTCTAATTATTAGTCCACATGCCCTAAACAACAACAAAGAAAAAACCCACAATTTGAGCTTTCTATTAAGGACTGCTGGGTGTTTTGTTGGTGTTCTGTTTTGTTGGCCTCCATGAGTTGTAAAGACATTTTACTGCATATATGTATTAATGTATGTATATGTATGTGACAAATAAACCTCCAGAATCTGGAATCTTGGTAAACACAAATGTTGCCTAGGGTGAATGGAGTCGACTGAATTGCAACCCACAACAGGATCATTTAATTACGATGGGTACATTTTTTTTTTATTGTATTTATTTTCTAATTTCCCATTTATGTAATCCATTTATTTATTTGTTTGTTTGTTTGTTTGTTTGTTTGTTTTTTCATTCATTTATTTATTTGTATTTTTATTTTATTATAATTTATAAACACAATCATCTTTTATTATTATATTATTCTTTATTATTGTTTTTCTATTTTTTTCGGTCATATTAGTTAGGTTATTAGTTATATTATTATTAGTTGGGTTTAGTGTGCATATTGGCAGAAGCTTTCCATAGATTGCCATTTACTTTCATTTGTTTATTTTTCATATTTTTATCGTATTGTCTTTGTGCTTTATTATGGTTTTGCCTACTGTGTTCATGTCAGCTGCTGGGACACTGCAATTTCCCTTTGGGGATGAATGAAGTACCTATCTCTCTATCTTTATTTGATTAATTTTAACTTGTGAAGTCAGCATGCGTGGCATACAACATAGAGTTTTTGTACGGCAATTCTCAACCTGCGATTCCGCTCTTTATTCATTCTTTAATCATCAAGAACTGCTGCAATAACTCGGTCCTGTGGACGACTTGTGGGATGACAAGAGCACAGCTTTTGTGTTACACATGTCCACCACCACTCCACCTCTTTGGAGAACGATCTTACCATGTTTTGATCAATAAACAGCTAATCATCATTACTACTCCAATCACCACGGATGAGACGAGAAACAAACAAAAACGTGTACTTGGAAAAACACAAACATAGAAACATCAGACGACAACATGATATTTGACAAGCATAATGAAGTAAGTTGACGAAAATCGGAACAGCAATTGCGACGCGTGGCCTCTTCCTGTGATAGTTACAACAAGGAGGGTGTTCAGGTGTGTGTTTTGAAGCAGATGCCTGTGGTGTGTGTGTCGATCTTATCTATCTAAAAAAAAGGGAAGCAGAGATGTTGAATTGAAAGTTCCAGGATAGTAGTGGAAGTGGAAGCGCCTTGGATTTCAACATTTTGTCTTGAAGTGTAAAGTAAAGTCTCACTGCGCTGGAAATCCTCATCCCCCCTCGAAATGCCCACTCTCCATTTCCTCTTCTCGCTGTCACTCTCCTTCTCTGTCAGTGAAATGCCATCCGTGGCTTGAAAGGCCAGCGTGGCTGTAATTCTCCCGCTCGCCCTCCTCCTCTATGAGCCAAGGCTCAAGCCGTAGATAATTCATCTCTCTCTCTCTCTCTCTCTCCTATACAGATGCTCTCCGTATTGCCACCTCGCTCTCCCGTTACATATTTAGGATTGAGTGGAGTGGTCGGCCCATTAAACCATCGTCGGTTCCAGATATGTAATTATGATGGGAGCACTTCACTCTGTTTTGTCCCTACAGAGGAAACCAATTTATTTGGAGGTTATTTTACGCGGTCAAAAATAACCCTCCACTTCCAACGTTAAATATTCAGTTTTGCTGACGTGCCTGGCAATTTCAACTGATATGATATGTGTTTTACTGCCACCGTTGAAAAGTGTGTTATCACTATAAGATTGAACACCCTGCTCCGCTGAAGCATCCTGGCATTTTTATGGTTTTTGATTGACAGGTGCTTTGGCCCATCTCAATTAGTTATTATTATTTTTTTTATAGCCTACTTGGTTTAAAGTACTCTTTTTTTATGGATATTTCACAATTTTTACAGACATTTACAGACATTATCAAAATGTTATTATTTCTTATGGATCGTCCATAAATTTGTGGATTGCTGGCCACCCTGCCTCCTACTCAGGCCTACTCTTTGTGTGACGGTATTTGTGGACGGGGTTTTTGCGCCCGCCCAACGCAATGCATGGATAATCCGCAATTGCTCCTACTATGCAGGTGTGATTTTGCTATGTCGTGTGCGGTGCGGCTGTCTCCAACTAATGGGGTTGCACTGCGCATATGTCACAGGGTTGATGGTGCGCGTGGTGTATTTTCCGTTACAATTTTGCTCTTGATGAATGTATTTTGATTAAATTCTGTTTCATTGAAAGGTGATGAAAACCCCCTTTTTATTATTGAGCACCCAGGCTTTTGTGCGCAGAAATTCCTATGCAAAGATATTTCACGTTACAAGAAGCAGTACAGACCGTTCTGCAAATAAGAAATCACAGCAATTAACACAATAAGCATGAAACTCTTAGTATTTACTGGGGAAGAAGCGAATGTTTAGATGAATGTAAGATTTGGAGTACAAATATGCTTTGCTTGTTCTTTGGGCCTTTGTATTCCCCAACAAGTTGACTGTCACTTTCACTGAAGCAAACATCACCCCTATCTCTCACACTGTATTTGCAAACGCGCCTTTTGATGATGCGCTTTGTTGTGAAACGGTTCTACACTGTTGACACCGCTGTTCACTGTTAAAAATAGCAGCCATTCACTCTGGCAGAACAGAAGGACCTAAAAACATCATGAGTTGATGGTGGTGTCATTGATAACTGGTGCAGGAGAACCTCGGAAGTGCATTGGGCCATTCATTTCACATTCCTATCTATTTCAGACCCAATATGCTGTCTTTACTTTTTCTATTTTCTGCTAAATATTTTCATTGACTAAACATTCGGTTCATCCCTCCATTGAAATGTATTTGTTCGGGCGGGTGTCTACCACTTCCTCTATCGGGCAGTCAGCCTTGTTTGCTGTATATCATGGATATCAGGGCGCGGATCTGAGAGAAAAAGAAATCTATAACCCTCCATGGGTCAATCAGAAAGTGTTGCAGGAAAAGCACTCTGCTGATTGGACGATACACACACGCACACACACACACACACACACACACACACACACACTCACTCACATGAGGATATGTTGGTATTGGGATTTTTGCCTATTTTTATCAGGGCCTTTTTTCCTCTGTGATCACTAGGTAATTATATAGCACACTGCTTCATCAATTAACCATGAGCCACTGACGGTGTTGACACGCAGACTTTGATTGGGTCCAATATCGACCGTGTGCGCGTAGGTGTGTGTGTGCGCGCGTGTTTAAAAGTGCGAGTGGGGCTTTTTTGTCTTGTGTCCGTGTGTCTATGTATTTGTCTCTTAGTGTGCTTGTCCAACTATGGGATCATATTTTCCAAAGTCTCCTCATATTGAGAAGAACGTAACAACCAACACGTCAACACGTTCTGAAAGTGCCTCCTTTATTGTCTAGATATACAAGGAAAAATCCCAAAGAAAGAGCAAGTCGTAGCATTTGGCGATTAATGACGTGCGCTGTAAAGCCTGCCCTCCCGAGTCACTTCCCAGCTTCAGTCTTACTGAAACAACTTAATCTACTCCAACGAGGAGATTCTATCATACGATGGCTCTCGGCGTGGTTTGCATGAAATTGGCTCCTTTGATGGAAACCCAGAGACTCGGTCATTGTCCTCTTTGAAAACGCGCAGCTCATGGAAAACTGATGCAAAAAGGCTGTTATCTGGGAGGGTTAAGCCTGGCCTGTATAATTTATCTGCATCATTTCCACTAAAACCTTGTATCAAATATAAATGAGGGCAGAATGACCTGGTGCAGGGAGCACACTGTATTATTTTTGATGCTCTGCTTGGAACAAATGTAGTACACGCCATTCAGCGTGACACTTGTGAACACGCCTTGGGACTACCCGCTCGGTATTTCTTTCTTTCTTTCTTTCTTTCTTTCTTTCTTTCTTTCATATTTAACCGTTTGAAAATTGGTATCTGGAATTGGCCCATTATGCATTCCAAATAATGCAAAAAGCTCAGAGCGGCTGTAGTTAAGACTCTCTATTCAGCATCTCCCGCCCATTTCCACGGGGGAGTCTTACTTTCATCCTGCAGACATTCTGCCTAATTAACTGCACTTCTCCACATTTCCATCTTTGATGTTTCCCGTGCAGAGCCTCTCTTTTTCCCGCCTCTCTCTCTCTCTCTCTCTCTCTCTCTCTCTCTCTCTCTCTCTCTGGATATGCAGGTAGTCTACTGTAGGTGTTAATGACTGGGCCCCGGGCGATGCCTCATTAACCTACATTCTGCGGGCTGAGGGTGGGGTGAGGGTGGGGAATGTCTCTGAATCGCTTTTCAGAGAGGAAACGAGATGTGTGCCCCATGGGTAAAGAGACATGCTTTTTCGTCGTCAGAGCTTTCCTTTGAAGAAACTCCTCAACCTCTACCAAAGGACGGCAGTCTGTTTTCCCTCCCTCCGTTCCTCCCTCGGCCCTCGCTGATTTCTGATCGTCCATGTGCATACCCTCACTCGGTCCCCACACCCACCCCTGCCACGCCCCCGTCGCTTCCACTGGATGCTGTCTGTGCATGTGTGCGGCATATAACGCGAATAATTACCAAAGGGGGTCACACGTTTCCGAAAGAAGGTAAGATTTGAGCCGGGGCGAGCTCTTGATGTCCTGTTGTTAACCTTAGGCGTTGTTGTTAAGTGGGGCGCTCGTGTTTTGCACTCCTACATCCCAATCGCTTGAATCCAAATCCAGTTGCCGGGGACAGGCTGTGAGTTCCAACGGTGGAAAATGTTCCGAGATTTCGATCCCTATGGAAAGACTATTTACTTTACTCCCGGCTCGCCGTAACTCTGTAGGAAACAAATGCTGGTGGCGGCCAGGCTCTTATATAAAACACTGGCGGCAAGGCACACATCTCAGGGCGCGATCGATGCACTTACGCTGAGCCAGGGCCAGGAGAGTGGGGCTTTCCTGGATGTGGATAGGATTTCTCTGGGATAAGATGGAAAATTCTGGATAAATAGCCTAATTGACTGACAGGCAAGCAGGCGGGCAGGCATGTGAGCCACTGAAAAGGTCTGCTATAGGAAAATGCTGGAAACAATCCCAGTATGTGGAATAAACCTTTGGTGTGTACACAGTCCTAATTTGTAGGTAATTGTTTTCAGTTTCTTGGCTCACTCTATAAAAATCTATTTGTGTCTAGGTCTGACATAAAATTGCCATGATAAGCAATGTGCTCCACTAGTCACGCCGACTGGAAGGGCGATAAACACAATGGCACCTGTTTATTACTGGTGACAAGGACAAATGCGTGGTGTGTTCGCCCTGACGTGACGCTGTCGGCGTCGCTGTTGAGACACGTTGCCGTCCAGGTTCAATGGATTCGCTCAACCGCACAATTTCCATAGATGGACAGAGCGTTGAGGGAGTTGAGATCTTTGGTCACTGCGGTAACAGGCTGCTGTAATCGCTGCGGCTTCGGTGACTCATAAAACAGAGGCCAGCCGGGCGTATTCGGCTGTCTGTCGGCGGTCTGCGGCCAACGTGTAGGGTTTCCGCCGTAGCGCAATGTGCCGTGTCCCAGGGTGCCCCTGTTTCCACAGTTTGAAATTCAGAATACATGCCAGCGCATGGAGAGCGGCAGTCACACTCCGCCATGTTCAGCCGTATGCTTTGTAGCACGCGTGGCACGGTCATGGACTGTAGCCCATCCTCCCTCTCCTTATTAAATTCAACACAAACCACTGGTCAAGGAACCCCCTCACCCTATCCTTAGTTGTAAACCTGCTTTCACCCCTGAAACTAGAAAGCTCCGCATTCAAAGCTAGAAAGTGGTTTTGCCAAAAAGGTTGATAAAGGACAACTGGACGCATGCGCCGTGTGTCCGCCCGGCCGACTTCCACATCACCTTCCGGCCTCGGGCCCGCCCAGACGGCTGTGCATGGCTCAGCAATCACGCACGGGGCGGGGCCTTTCTTTGAAAACACCTTTGAACCCCTGCGAGGGGATTTTACCAAGGTGGATGGGCACCTTGCTATCACGCTGTGCCATGCCTAACAAATAACAAGACACACCAATCGACGCCAAGCACTGTGGTATTAAAGAGTTTCAAGAAGTGATTGAGCCGGTCCATCCTCCCCCTCCCCGACCTCTTCCACCCCTTTCCATTCTGTGTTCCTCGGGCTGGATCCGCCCTCCTTGTCCGGTTGCCTTTTCTGGAGATGGAAGTGACACGTTAGGCTAAGCGACGGTGCGGACGGGCTCGTGATTACCTTGAGGCTCGCGAGACAGAGCGCCAGACAAGCCGACGCACCAAGGCGGTCTAACGCACATTATTTCCGCATTATTTCCGGTCGCAGCGGCGAGGAGACGAGAGGTGTACAAGCGGTGTAGGCGCTGCGTCGCCTGAGGGAGCCCTGGAGAAGGTGTCAGAAGCACGGGACAGGTTATTATCACTTCAGCTTTCCCAGACCGGTCTGAACGATGCCGCACACATGCACACGGACAGACACCATCAGTCTCTCTCTCTCTCTGTCAGTAATGATTGCTTTAAGATTGTATCTTAAAGGCACAGTACGCAGGTGTTTCCAAGCCTGTCTGCATGCATGTTTTGAAGTACACACAAAACAGGGAAAGAGGAAAGATGAAATGGGCTGGAAGGGTAGCTGTGTGTGTGTGTGTGTGTGTGTGTGTGTGTGTGTGTGTGTGTGTGTGTGTGTGTGTGTGTGTGTGTGTGTGTGTGTGTGTGTGTGTGTGTGTGTGTGTGTGTGTGCGCGCGTAGCTGATACTCTCTATTCCCCGTCCTCCCAGAAAGCCTCCTCTCAGTTGCAGTGGGATGCTTTTCTGGAGTGGGTGGAGTGGAGGAGGTTGTGAATGGGGAATTTCTTGAGCGGCGGAATGGGATGAGGGGGTATTCGGTTGGAAAAAGAGAGCATAAAAAAAATAAGAGGGCCCCCCCGTGTGTATTAGAGCACCCCAGCGGCAGAGGGAATAACCGCTGTACCGAAGGATTAAGGCGTTTTTACACGTATGGAAGTAACTTGACGCCTCTAAAACCTAGTAAAGTGTGTCGATGAGCGTGAGTGTATCTGAGTGTATTAGGAAGTATTTCCACCATTTTCTCGTTTTTTGTTTATTCCCAGGATTTATTTTTGCTGTTTAAAGTTAATTTCTAGTTTTATTTTTATTTTTTATTGTTAATCTTAAGGTCATTGTATTTTCACTAAATCTTATGGTTCACTACTTATTTAAGGTTTATTTGTCTGGTTTACTATTTATCGCAAGGTTTATTTTTTATTGTTAATTGTATATTGTTTTTATTTTTTTATTTAATATATATTTATAGGTTTATTTCAGTATTTCTCATTAGGTTTATCGTTAATTACCAAATCAATACTCTATCTATCCATCTTCTAACAAGTGTTTAGGTTTATGTACATTGCCAATTATTTATTTATTTATTTATTATTTTGCATCATTTTACCAGTTTTTGTTACTTTTAGGTTTATCGATATTGTTTGTCAACAGGTTTATTATATATTCCATCATTCATTCAACTTAACTGTTGATCTATCGATCTATCGATCTATCTATCTATCTATCTATCTATCTATCTATCTATCACACAAACACAAAAAAAGAAAAAAGGTGAATTCAGAGATGGAAGTGTCAGTCATGGTCACCTCGTGGGACCGGGGAGGGGTGAGAGCGGGGCACTTACATGTGACATGGGCCTGTCAAAGCTGGGGAGGATGCACTCTTGTGTCCCACCGGGGGTGGTGGTGGTAGTGGTGGTGGGTGGGTGTCAGGCTTCCAGTTGCCCGGTCATCACAGAGGGACAGAACAATTGATGTGAGTGTGCTTCGTACGAGGATGGCGGTTGATTTTTATTTCGTTGATGGCTATTGGTTAATGGTGTTAATGGGCACGTGGAGGTTGCTTAATGACACAGGCCAAATAAGTGTAATAAGTGTAAGGGACAACTCCCTTACCAAAATAAGGTAAGGGAGTTGATTGATTCACATTAGAGAGCAAGGGGACTTCAATCAGTCCAGATGTATTAATTCTTCTTTTATTTGATATCAGCTGTTGTTAAGTGGTAAGATTCACTGTGTAACGTCTTTTGCTTATGTCTTTTACAACAGAAAATAGAATCGCGATGCCGTCATAAACCATCTAGATTTACTGTCACAGCAGCTTTTCCTCCCCACCTCACATACCGTATACCCTCACATGGTTTATATGTTACAGCAAAGGTGAGGCCTGCGCTATAGGTGGAGGAAGATATGCTCCAACAGCAAATCTATGTGGTTTATGAAAGCATATAATTAAGTTTTCTGTTAAAGACACAGCGCTAGTGTCAATGGCAAATGTATAATCTTCAGGTCGCACAGTTGGGAAAGGAATTGAGACTCTCCATTCATCTCCATGAGCCTCTCTAGGGGGCGTGGCCAAAGAGTACATTGGCGCCACATCACAGCCTCTCAAACTAACAGACTGCCCTTTTCTCAGATACAGAGAAGTGTAGACATCTATGGACCACAAAACAACTAGGCGGGGTATAGTTTTCGCCATGTTAATGCTGAGAATGGGTGGTATTCCCCTTTAAGGCATTTTTTAACATTGGATTAAGAGGTGACGTGCAAATGCGTAGCTTGTGGAGCTTTTTCTGTCAGACAACTTGACGCGCCACATGCTTACACGCCCCTTCTGGGCTGCCCTCATCACTCCTATATTTCTTGCTCATTAAGTGTGCCTGTGTTTGCTGTACACTTCACCGGGAGTGATGAGTAGTAGAGCCCTGACACTCAAACTCAAACGATGAAATCTAAGAGTTGTCTGCTAGAAAAGGTTTTAACAAAGACTCAAAGTTCGACATTAAAGACAATATCAATGGGGTGGGATTGTTGTGGGGGTGCAGCTCTGTGCAACAGGCAACGGGGCTTTTTAAAACAGTTGTTGCTGCTGCTGCTGGACGCGCCGTTCAATGTTTATCTTCGGGCGAATTATTATAGCCCCTGCAACCTGTGACCCCTTTAGAAGCATGCATGCGTTCAGTCATGCGCATGCCGGCACAAAGACACACGCAAACGCATTTGGCCAACAGTTATTTGTTGGAGTGCATGCAATGCACCACTTGCCTCTTGTGGGGAAATCAAACTCTAATTATGTCATTGGCTTTCATTTAATTCAATCTGCAAGATGAGTCTAGGGTTTGTTTTACAGGATCAGGTACACATCTGCGATTAGTCACCACGCTCGCAATCTCTCGCGCTCTCTCTTTCTCTCTCTCTCTCTCTCTCTCTCTCCCTCTCATAATTTGTTCTGATTAAGAGGGAAATGTGACCTTTTGCACTGTGTTTGGTTGATTCCTTGGCATGGTGTTATAAATGGGTGTTCTTTTTTTTTCCCCCTTTGGGGTCTTTTTTTCTTGCTTTTTTACTTTTATTTTTATTTTTAGGGGGTCCAGCCCCAAAGGATTCGTGGATTCGACGAACCCATAGACAATCTGAATAAGATGTGTATTTGGAGCAGTTCCAACGGTTCAGTATTGTGGACGGAGTTGGTGATCAAAAATCCTCCTACCTCACCGAGATGGCGGTACCATGCAGACATATAAATCCTTGCGTGCATGTGCGAGTTGACGGAGTACACAGATCACGTGTTAACACTGCAGTCTACCAGGCCGTTATGAATCCGCACTCTAATATACCGCAGGAGATAGCCAGGACACCAGGCTCTCCGTGGATTGTTGTCAGCTCCGGAAAGCGGCTATGTCGCCTCTAATCGGCCTGCTGGCCGATTGGACTTTCAGCTGAGTCAAATTTGCCCTTGTTTTTTGTCTGAATGCAATTATCCTTGTGTGGTAAAGTAAATAATCCGTCCAGCCGTGTGCCAGTGGGAGCCCACTGCCGGCTCCGCAGAGCGCACACACACATAGGCGTGTGTGTGTTTTTGGTGTTTTTTTGTTTCATTCAATTAGGAAAAAGTAAATACATCTAAATTAATAAAATTGACACCAATACTCGACACTCGCCTGTTTTACGAATTATACTGAAATAAATATAAAACTTTAAATAAATGTCACACAGTAGTTATTTTGATTTGAAGTGTAAAATTGTAAGGAAACTGTAGGCTGTTTTTTTCTTGCAAAAAACCTACAGGTTAATGTAATTGACCTTCTTGTTTGGATGTAGTTTATATATAGCCTCAAGAAGACTGAATTAATGTGAAGAAGGTCGTATTTTGATTCAAAGATATGTGCTTTTGAGTTTATTTATTTAGGTTTATAAAATACATTATTATTGTGAAGGCAGTTTTCTGTTGATTTTCAAAGTGCCATAAAATAATTGTGTTCCCCAAAATGGATGAATAATTGTGATGTATAATCACGATCAGAATATTGAATAAAATAATCGTGATTGTTCATTTTAGCCATGATCATGCAGCCCTACTTCAGAATGATAACCAACCCACAGCCGTTAACAGCACCCGATCATAGAATTACACTGTAACCAGGCCACAACAAATGAACTCCTGCAGTCACAAAATACACTGGAACAGAGAGCCAAAGCACACTCATCCATTGAATTTTAACGAAGGACCGACTAACCTGGACCCTGCGTATTGTACTATATCATTATTACGAATATGTATTTATTTATGTATTGCTTTGTTCATTTAATTGTCCGCTAGTTTTTTGTGCTTGTGCCA
The DNA here is from genome assembly GCF_960531495.2 of Zeus faber. Lineage (NCBI taxonomy): Eukaryota > Metazoa > Chordata > Actinopteri > Zeiformes > Zeidae > Zeus > Zeus faber. The sequence goes on along the minus strand of NC_137210.1, from coordinate 8,598,765 downwards.
CTGGAATCAATAGATACCACATGTGTTAAATGAAAGTGTTTTAAAAACTCAAACTCTCTCTCTCTACTCTTAGCTCGAGGGCCACATCTGGGTCTGGGTCTGTCGGATGCCGTGTCGTAAGCAGATCGGCGCTGCGAGGTAATGCGAAGATCCCGGTCCTCCGGCCCCTGAACGCACTGGGATCCGAGCCAATGACCCTCAGGTGGAAGTGAGCATCGCAGGCCTCGTGATTAAAATGGGGTGAGTGCCTAGCGTCAGAACGGGGCCGCTGCTGGAAGCTGCTGGAAGCCGTGGTAACAGGATGATGGCAGGAGGATTTGTTTCCAAACCTGATCCCTGTAATCCGACTCTCTCTGTTAGGTAACCTCTCTGGAGTCAGAGAGAGGGGCTACGCACTGCCGGATAACAGACAGACAGACACACACAGACACACACACACACACACACACACACACACACACACACACACACACACACCACATACTGTACACAGGTCCAGGTAGACATTTATGCATAGGCAATGCAAACATGCACACTCAAGAATACGCACGTATACACAAACACACATATATATTCAAGCTGATGCTCTTTTATGTCAATCAGAATTAAAGCAGTTGGTGGTGTGTTTTCTAAATATAGCTTCCTGACCGCATGCTTTGCCAAAAACTGTGGGCTTACTCATAAGAGAAAATCCACAAAGAGTTGTCAAAAAAGGAATTTCTGTTGATGTCAATGAGGCAAAAAATTGACAAAACCTCAATTATCATATATACAAAAACCTGTTCGTTTTTAGTTCCAGTGTGTACTGTGGCTCTTTATTGGGATGGATGAACAGGATCCAGTGTGTAGCGATGTGAGAGCCTGACAGGCCAGACTTTGCTGCTAACTCCCCATCACGGATCCCACTGCTTTCTAATAGTGATTTATTTCCTCGTTTTCCCGCTGTCCTCGTTCCTCACAGTCCTCCATTATATCGGAAGAGATCAGCCTCAATGCATGCTGGGACAGCGAGTCTGATTTACCGCGGAGCCGGCGGCGGTGACTTATTCTCTTGTTAGTGCCAGTGACAGTGGGGGCAGAGCGAGGGATGGAGATGGAGAGAGAGAGAGAGAGTACTGACCCCCAGCAAGCATTTTTCCACTGGCAATAATTTAGAGAGAGAGAGGGAGGGAGAGAGGGAGAGGGAGAGAGAGAGAGAGAGAGAGAGAGAGAGAGAGCGAGAGCGAGAAACAGAAAAGGCTGTCAGTGGGAGAGGCAGAGGCGCTGATATACACCCATGCACACACACTCATTCACAATATCTACACATCTACACACGCATGCAAAGCTGCATGTCTTGCTTGCTGATTATAAATGCACGCCCCATGCTAATTATGCCCACAATCCACATGTCAGCATTTTTTTCATTCCAGTCCAGAGCTAGTGGAGCAGACAGACACACACACACACACACACACACACACACACACACACACACACACACACACACACACACACACACACACACACACACACACACACACACACACATATGTATGAGTGTCTGACAAGCAAAGAGGAAGCAAATTATGATTTTCCATTGACTGACAGCTTACAAACCCCAGTCGCCTAGGATGGCAGGCTCGGCTTGTCTGAACTCCTCCGGACCCTACGGCAAGGAACCCTGTCATAGGATCCGGAGGAGTTCAGACAAGCCGAGCAGCCGACCAGGTCCTTTGAGGTGCTTGAAATTCATCCTCAGAAATGTAAGTCCTGAAATACCTTGAAAATAGCCCGTTTTGTGTCCTGAAGTGCTTGAAAAGTCCTTGGGAAATAAACACGATAATTGAAAACCTGTGATATTCCCCCTGTTTTTGTTATTCAAATCGTAACGTAATGTTTTTTCCAGAATCTTTTTACGACATAGATAATACCAGGGAAATGTACATTTAATCAAGCATGGTTGGAAAAAGACACTTATAATAGTAGAGGCAATGAGATTAATAATATATGTAGATAGATATATAAACATAAATATACACTAATATATAATAGACAATGAGACTAAGATTCTATATTATTTTAATTAACAAAGATCACATTGAAAAAATTGATCTTTGAAAAGTATTATATTTGTTTTGCATAGATCACACGAGTTATTGTTTCATCGTTTTTTTTTTTTTCCCTTTTTTAAACCTGCTGGTGGTCTTGCCCCGGGTGAATCTTGTGGGGAATAGAAATACACCTATTACCTCGGAAAAAGGGGAAAAAAAATAAACCCTTCTGTGGCCGCTGGCCGTCGTAGCTTTAAGGCATTAGGGAGCGTTTATCACCAAAGATGATTTGGGTTTTATTATTCACCTAATGCCCAGCGGGGGGATGAGCCCTCCGCAGAGGCCACGTTTCATAATCGCAGTAATCTGAATAATCATAATCGCGGCTATGGCCGTCACCCCTCCACCGCTGACTCTGACACGCACCACTAATGAGATAGGGTGGAGATGGACAGCGCGGACGGATGATAAACGTGCTATTTGCGCTCATTACGGAGAGAGAGAGAGAGAGAGAGAGAGAGAGAGAGAGAGCGCAATTACTTCTTCCTCGGTTCCTGGACTAATCTTGGCGGGCATCTGATTAGTCAGAAGGAGGGAGCAGCCCCAGCCATCTTCATTACTCTCCCTACGGCTCTACCGCTGTCTGCTGACGTCCGATCTCCATCCCTCCCTCATCTCCGTCGCTTATGTACAGTTTTGTGTCTATTCATCCTATTCCCAACATATACAGTACTGTGCAAAGGCTTTAGGCACTTCAGATCTTTTATCAAAAACATTTTGGTTATTGTGTCAATATGGCTGTAGCATGACAGCAATCCCAAACATACAGTCAGAGTCATAAAGAACTATCTTCCGCGAAAGGAAGAACAAGGAGTCCTGCAACAGACGGTACAGTACGGCCGCCACAGAGCCCCGATCTCCATGTCATCCAGTCAGTCTGGGATCCATGAAGCGACAGAAGCAATTGAGACCTGAGCCTAAAGCCGCAGAAGAGCTGTGGCATGTTCTCCAAGGTGCTTGGAACCACCTAATGTACCTGCCGAGAACCTTAAAGCACTGTACGCAGTTGTACCAAGGACAATTAAAGGCAAAGGGTGGTCACAGCAAATATTGGTTTGATTAAGGGTTTTTTTTCTGTTTACGCTACTTTGCATGTCAATAATTGAGAAATAAAAACTATTCACGGCATTGTTTTTGAAAGCATCCTCACTTTCCAGCATTTTTTACTGTCATGAATCCTCCCAGATCTCCCAGTATTTATATTTGTTTTCATGTTTTATTTTCATCTAGTCATGTCCTCATGCCTCATGTCACTAACCTCAATGACATTTCAAATCCGCCCACTCCTTTTTGTTTTGCTGTCACTCCCTTCCCTTCACCTGGTTTTCCCCCGCCTGCAGCTCATTCCCTCCTTAGTCCCTCGGTATAAATACCAGTCCACTTCCGGTTGTTCTATATGTGTATATATGTGTATTTGTATACGCCATACGCCACATCATTGAAACCAGCACTAATAACCACTATTATTGTGTAGCTCCCTCTTGAGAGTCCACTTCCTGTTGTTCTCTGCCAGATTGTCTCTTATGCATTATGCTGAGCTTTCCCACACGACTGCCTGTTTCCTGTACCTTCTGTCCCAACCTCTCACCCCTCTCACAAGTTTGCCTTCTCTGACTGATCTCCTGGTTTCGACTCCTGCCTGTTCTCTGGAATAAACCTTGTGGACTTTGACTCCTTACCTGGTTGTTTTTGTGTCATGCGTATGGGTTCACATCCTTTCTGAGTCAGTGAGAGTAACATTTTCTGTGCCTTTGCACATTACTACATGTGTATGTATGTATATATGTGTATACACAAATCAGCCACAACATATAAGCCACCACTAATAACCACGAATATTGTGTAGCTCCCCCTCATGCCGCCAAAACAGCTATGACTCATCGTGGCGTGGACTCCACAAGACCTCTGAAGGTGTCCTGTGGTATCTGGCACCAAGACGTTAGCAGCAGATCCTTCAAGTCCTGTAAGTTGCGAGGTGGGGCCCCCATGTATCAGGCTTGTTGTTCCAGCACATCCCACAGATGCTCGATTGGATCGGACCCTAACCCTAGTCATCCACATGATGTAGAAGAAAATGTGATTCATCAGACCAGGCCACCTTCTTCCACTGTGCCATGGTCCAGTTCTGATGCTGCTCATGTGCCCATTTTGGACAGTGGACAGGGCTCAGCATGGGCACTCTGACTGGTCTGTGGCTACACAGCCCCATACGCAGCAAGCTGCAATGCACTGTGTGTTCTGACAACTTTTTATCATAGCCAGCATGAATATTTTAAGCATTTTTTTCTACAGTACCTATTCTTTGGGATTGGACCAGACGGGCTAGCCTTCGCTCCCCACGCACATCAATGAGCGCATGGGTGCCAATGACCCTGTCCCCGGTTCACCGGTTGTCCTTCCTAGGACCACATTTTGTAGGTACTAACCACTGCATACCGGGAACACCCCACAAGACCTGCCGTTTTGGAGATGCTTGGACCCACTGGTCTACCCATCACAATTTGTCAAAGTCGCTCAGATCCTTACGCTTGTCCATTTTTCCTGCTTCCAACACATTAACTTCAAGAACTGACTGTTTAATTGCTGCCTAATATATCCCACCCCTTGACAAGTGCCAACGAGACAAGTGGAACGAGACGATCAATGTTATTCACTTCACCTGTCCTTCACCAGTGGTTTTAATGTTATGGCTGGTGGCTGTGTGTGTGTGTGTGTGTGTGTGCGCGCGCGTGCGTGCGTGCGTGCGTGTGTGTGTAAAAAAATTAATCGCAAGATAGAGGGGAGGAGGGAGCGGGCGCGTCGTACCCAGAAAATTAATGTGATTATTCCACTAAAGGAAGCACGCATCGGAGACAATGTTATCCAATATCCGTGCCGACAGAGCCACTGTCCACCCTTGACTGATCATTGTCACGAGGCCGCGGCCGGGACACAAGGTACCCGACCGTACAACAAGTTTATTAGTATAATACATCTACGCAGTGCAGGCTGCAACCGGGACAGAAAGGGACCTTCTAATCAGATAACAAAGACCAGCATTTTGATCTCGGCAATTGCACCTGGCGTGTCCGCCCACATTCATCTCCGAATCTCTCACAATCTGAATTAAGAGCCAGGATCCCAGCGGCTCAGCAACGTGTGATTGATGGGGATTTTTTTCCTTCTTCACAGAAACAGAGAGGGGTGGCACTGGGACAAAAGTGAACAGTTTGTGGTGAACTAAAACAGCAAACAACAGATGTGTAGGTAAGACAGGCCCAGCTGGAACCGAAGAAAACCGCAGTGAAACAACCAGTGTGAGCGGGGCTCATTGTGGCATTGCAAAATGAAATTCATGGACTTTCGAGCACTTTTTTACATCAGCCTTTTCATCTTCACACAAAACAAATATAATACATTTTCAATGTCTCTTTATTCATTCAAAAATGATATTAATCTCATTGTCTATTATTTATACTCGCATATCCAGAAGAAGAATTTTATTTGTCTCGCAGGTGCACTTAACGCACACAGGAAGTGGTGACGACCACAAATACACGCACACGGAGGGAGTGGTGGCTGGAGAAATTCAGCCTCTGCGTTTCTCCCATCACGGCTGTCCTTCCTCTAGGGGGCAGCTAGGAGCAGTGGGCAGCCCTCACTTTGATGGGACCCAGGGAGTGTTCATACCCAGGGACCAATTCCAGGTGTAGTTCCACGTTGTGGTCAGGGACAGGGCAGGAAAGTGTTCTGCATGTTTTTAATTGGGGTCACATTTTTTTTATATTGGAGGAGCACGGGGAGAACCTGCAAACTCCACACAGAAAGGCCCCTAATCAGGAGAACCCACCGGAGCACGGTGCCAACAGCGCCCCAGGTGGAAGTTGAACACAGGACCTTCTTGCTGTGAGGCAACAGTGCAAGCGCTGCGCCACGGCGCCACACCTAGGTGATCACTTTCACACGACATTTCTCAAGTCGACGACGATAGAAATTATCCCTGGAAGTATGATCTTTATCTATGATCTATTATATACATATATTATTAATCTTATTTTCATCTAATATTATAAGTGTCTATTTCCAACCATGCTGGATTAAACGTACATTTCCCTGGCATAATCTACTGTATGTCGTAAAAACGATTCTGGAAAATGATTTTGTTTCATTCTGATTTCAAAAACAAAACCTGGGGGAATGCCACAGGTTTCACAGATTTTCAAGGACTTTTCATGCACTTCAGGGGCTATTTTCAAGGTATTCCAGGATTTCAACTTCTGAGGACGAAATTCAAGTACTTCATGGACCTGATATGAACCCTGTCAGAGTGTCCGGAGGAGCCGAGCCTGCCATCGTAGGCAACTGGGGCTTGTAAGCTGTCAGTCAATGGAAAATATTAATTTTCTCTTTGCTTTTCGGTGTGTGTGTGAGTGTGTGTGTGTGTGTGTGTGCACGTTCTTGCTTGAGTCTCAGTTCACACACATTTCTGTCTGTAAATCTGTGTCTCTGTTTAAAAATCCTTATCATTCTCTCTCTTCTTAACCTTCAATGTGCTTTCGCTGTCCTTCCAGGCTGTTCTCCTTGCCTTCTGTCTGCGTGCCTGAGTTTGGCGGCAGGCTGGGCCTACATCCATGCCAGACGTAAAGTCCTCACCACCATGTGACTACCCCTCGGCCTCCCCCCCCCTAGCCTCCTCCCCTGGCTGTGCCTCTTGCTTCATCCCAGCCATGGATGTGGAGCCCTGCGTCGCTAACCTTCCCCTGTCGCCTAGTGCGCTACCCTCGTTCCCTCAATATGGACACGGGGTTGCTCACTACCCGGGCCTGCAGGGGGCTCCTTTCCCACATATGACCAGATGGAACAGCAGCACCCTGTTAACCAACCTGGGGCTACGCTACTGCTCTGGCAGACAGGGGCCCCTAGGACCGCCACAGGGGCAAGAACCGGGAAGCTACATCCTTGCTGGAGGCACTGGGAGTAGGCCTTATAGGAGTATGGAGAACCTAAACTGGAGCAGTATGGCTGATCCTGGACTCTATGGGCTCAGTGGCGCCCCCTACAGAAGTGTGGACAGTGAGTTTGTATTCCGCTGCACTGCCACTAGCCACTGGTACGATGGCCCTCCAGACGGATCTGGAATGGGTTTTGGACCAGTGCCCAACCAAGAGAGTGTGACTTTTTACCCTCGCCGAGGCATACCAAGGAAAGACCTGGCCCTCTTCCCGCAGTGGCTATTCCCTGGTGGAGTGGACGAGTGGGACGCCAGGAAGGGCTTGAGGGACAAACTCCGGCTCCAGAGTGCCAGATCAGCAGCGGAACCACCAAAGCCCCTGCCGCTGCGACCTTTGATGACCCCGGGGGCCACGCCCATTCATGGGAAATGTGGCCGCGAAGGTGCGCTTTACTTTCATCCAACGGGAACTGGGTCCAAACCACTGCGCGCTGTGCGCCTCACAAGTCCGGAGGAGATTAAGCAGGAGGTCCTAAGGCGCTTGCAGCTCAGACGACAGAACAGCAGCCCCAACCTGGCTCTCCACAGCACCCCAGAGAGTCCGGCGGCTGTCAAGTGTTCATACACTACGGACAATATCTCCGGAAAGGCGGGTGGGCAAGACCCTGTGTCCGAGCGCCGTCGCCCACCCGTGGGCCGCCTGCACATTCCCACCTTTGAGGAGTTTAAGAGGATGCGACAGAGGGAGGGTGGGCACGGCGGGAGCGTTGCATTGAGCACTGTGATCTCAGAGAAGCCTGATGTTGGAAAGCCACAGGTCATTTTGGGGTCAGAAAGTAACACGGCTCCCTCTGCTTGCTCACAGTGCAGCTCTTTGGACTCGGGAAGGGAGGAAGGAGGGGGCGTAGCGGGGGCGGCAGAGCGAGCACTAGAAAGGACAGCAGATGGAGCTGTTTCTGTGTCATTCAGTGAGGGCCTACAGATCACCGGATCCCCCGAGGAACACGCCGGGAGCAACAATTCCGACGCTGCGCTCCCCTCGGCCTCGACCTCCTCTACGACTCGCATGTTCTCGCCCATTCGAACGGGGCCGGCGCCGCGCTCGCCTCTGCAGCCTCTGGCCCACTCTGCCGCAGAGAAGGGCTCCATACTTAGGGGCCACGGGACGAGGAGAGGCAGCCTGGAAACGGCCGGCTCAGTCCCGTTCCCACCTGGCAGGGAGAGCAAGGATCGCCCCTCCAGCTGCTGTCCGGCCCTCCTCCTGGACGGGACGGACCTGTCCAGCTACGGAGCCAAGATCTACAAGATGAAGGACGGCCTCATAGACTCTGCCCTGGACCTCATCAAGAAGAGGTATGTCAATATAAAGGTGCTGAGTGTGTGTAAGGCACAGTAAATGGAGAGATGTGTGTGTGTGTGTGTGTGTGTGTGTGTGTGTGTGTGTGTGTGTGTGTGTGTGTGTGTGTGTGTGTGTGTGTGTGTGTGTGTGTGTGTGTGTGTGTATAGGTGTTTGTGTGTTTGGTTGAGTTGTGATCCATAGGAAACCGGATTAGTCAAACCAGAAGTGTAACACCAAGGCAGGTAACAGAGAAGCAAGAGGCTCAGCTTTTGTTTCTCGCTTTGATGCACCGTGTGTGTATTCTGCGGGGAGGAGGCCACAGTAATTGGCCAATAATTGTGTTTTCAGATCTAATTAATCCGTTGGATGGTGAAATTGGATCTTCTACACAGTAGCAAGGGACCCGTTGGGCTTCAAGCTTGGGCTTTCAGACTCACAAGTAATTTCAGTCTGTGAGTCCATTGTGCTCCTCCACTTACGCCATTGTCTGTTGGTGTACAAATTTATATCGGTTATTATGCTAACAGCTGTCTGAGATAACAGGGTTAGCGCTCGGAGAAAGTGGTTTGCGCGTGTGTGTGTGTGTGTGTGTGCGGCACGCCAGGGGTCTGGAGACTGGTGCATGTGTCTTCGTGGGCAGGAGGCTGGCAAACAGCATGACAGATTGGCACGCCTGCACATGGGACTGGCACCCCCTGCAGACCTGCTCTTTCTCTCCATCTTGCATTCCTTCCCTCCAGCTCTCTCTCTCTCTCTCTCTCTCTCTCTCTCTCTCTCTCTCTCTCTCTCTCTTCTCTCTCTCACTCTGTCTCTCTCACTCCCTCATTATGTATCTTTACTCTCTGCCTCCCTGTCTCCTCCCCCGGTGACAGCTGGGCTGGACACGCCGTCGGCGGAGTGATCGGAGGCTCCAGTCCGCCGTTGACTGCCCTCGCAAGGACAAACAGGACGAGAGGGAGGGGTTGTAGACGTTAGACCACAAACGCAAGAGCAGAGCAGCGAAAGGACGAGGACCATAGCAGAACCGGCCCCTCGTATGGAGAACGCGATAGAAAGGGAGAGAGGCAGTATCTGTCGGTTCTCCTCACTGGCTGTCGTCCCTTCACCCGCTCGGCTAGAAGAGATGATGGAGGGCTGGAGCTTAGCGGCGTGGAAGCAGCGGGCAAACGTGTGTGTGTGTGTGTGTGCGTGCGTGTGCACGTGCGTGTAATTGCGACTCTTCCTTCGAGGCTCTCTGAGCATGTGTGTGCGCACCTGTCTCGTTTTTTTTTCCTTCTGATGTTTTTTTTGTTGTTGTTGCAACTTAACACTGGGGCCCAACTAAAAAACGAGTGACCCCACAGGTCCAACTCTTATCTTCTGTGGGCGAAATAATCTTTTATGCACTCTGTACTCCAATACTGCTGAGACCACATCTGACTTCCACCGGGTCCTCGGGGCGCTCTGTAACTATTTCAATATTTTGTGAGTGTGTTAATAAAACATTAAGATGTTCTGTGTGATCTGTAGCCCCAAGCCCCAACCCAAAGGGATGGCGGCGGGAACACAGCGGATGGGGGTTTCTCTGCAGCTTTATCACAGCGATACCCCCCCATGACTACACCCTGGGGGGGGGGGGGGGGTCTTATGGAAAAGGCGTCGAAGTGGAGCTCCAGCCGAGCCGTCGCTATCGTCTATTCCAGTCTTGTCTCGATTTTTATTTACGTGTCTGCATCGGATGCGCGAGTGGCTGTTGCGTTTCTCAGGCAAAGAAAATCAAATCTGTGTGTTTTGAATTTGCACGGGGGTGATATAGGCAGTGTTGGGGTCGTTACTCAAAAAACGTCATGTGTTACGCATTACTTGTTACTTTTCTTAAAAGTAATGCCCTGCTTTACTTATTTCTCCCTGGAGAAAATAATCTGTGACACTACTCGTAACATCGCCTGAGATGCATTGTCACGTAATTGCCACACAGTGAGCGTTGTGCCCTCCTGTTTACCAGCATGCACCGTGTTCAGACTTTGAGAGTTATGTCATTAAGTCTCATTGTTAAGTAGACGTTTTAAACGTTGTACGCAAGTGTTTTGTGCATGCATGGTTGTTCTGTGTGGTTTAACTGTTAGTCATCGTTTCTGTTTATGTTGTAAGTGTTTCGGGGAAGTCTTCATCTCTCAGTTGAATTAGACAGTAAAGAGACTGTTAAAGCAAACCTTGTCTGACTTCTCTGACGGCCAAATAACATAGAGGTTCCCTCCTTTATTAGTTAAATACAGAACTCATACAGATTATTGTGAGTAACAAGTAATGACGTAATTGTTTGATAAAGAACTGTAAAGTGATTACTGAATTTAGGAACTGTAATTTGTTCCATTGCTCCTTACAGACAAATGTGATGGGAGTAGCGCGGTAATATATGTAGTTTCAGGTTATTACTCCCCATGCATCATCCAGCCGGTGACAGCTAATACTGTGGCGGAAAAGCTTCATGGCTCCCTCCCCATGTGGGAACCAATTATATAGCTGTATTCTGAAGAAATATATTAATCACGCACACGCACACACACACACGCACACACACACACACACACACACACACACACACACTTCCCACCACCTGCAGGATTGACTTGGCTGCTGTTGCCTACTTCAGATTGCCATGGTATTTCATGTCATCTCGTGTGTGTGTGTGTGTGTGTGTGTGTGTGTGTGTGTGTGTGTGTGTGTGTGTGTGTGTGTGTGTGTGTGTGTGTGTGTGTGTGTGTGTGTGTGTGTGTGAGGGTCAGTGGTGATTACATGAAGCCCATGCATGTCCGTGCGTGCGCTCGCTGGGTTCGGGGGGGGTGAGTCGTCAGACAAGACAGGAGTTATGTAAGAGGTGGTTAATTAATGAGACCCTCATCTTGATTCATCACGGAGAGATGTGATCCGTGGCAATCGGAAGAAAAGTGTGTGTGTGTGTGTGTGTGTATGTGTGTGTGTGTGTGTGTGTGTGTGTGTGTGTGTGTCGGCGGGGGAGGGCAGGGGGGGTCGCTTGGAGGCATTGAGGAAATTGGGATTAAGCATAGCAAAGAGAACATGTACAGTCCCAGTAATGCCTCCCACTGTTTTTTGGGTTTTTTTTGACTGTGATTAGACACACATAGAGACATATTTTTGCACAGGCAGATCTCCTTTAAGGGGGTTTTTAATGGATTTTTGCACCTGGAGCCCATAAAAAAATAAAAAAAAATGTTTACTTTATGCTGTTGATTTTTGTTCTTCCGGTTTATTCTTCCTTCTGTTTTACTGCTCAAAATTTCCAGATTTATTTTTCCATTTTCCTTCCATATTGTCTTTATTTTTTATTGTGTGCAGTTTACTGTGAGGTTTTTTTTTTTCTTCCAAATATTGGCTTTGGAGGCTAGAGAGAAAGAGATTGGGGGATGGACAGTGGGAGTGGGGGAGAGAATGAAGTGAGGAGGGGGGGTGAATGACATGAACGGTGGTAGAAGAGGAGTGCTGCAAGGAATGATAATATTCTCTCTCTCTCTCTCTCTCTCTCTCTCCATTTTTCCCCCCTGCCGGTATTTACTTCCTCCTGTTCTGCCTCCCCTGTCACACCTCCCTCCTTTCCTTCCCCTTCCACTCTCTCCCTCCCTCCCTCCCTCTCCCTCCCTCTCTCTCTCTCTCTCTCTCTCCCTCTCCCTCTCCCTCCCTCCCTCTCTCTCTCTCTCTCCAGCTGCAGTGCAGAGATCTCAGCCGGGGCCCTCGTCAGTCCGTCAGGTGACCGGGACAGAGGCGCTGACATCACCGCCCCCCCGGCCGGCTGTCGGTCCTCCCCCGTCGCCATGGCAACGGTGGCGGCGGCGGCGGCGGCCTGCGGAGGAGCGGGCGCTGCCGACAACGCTCCTGCAGGAGGAGGAGGAGAGGAGCAACCGGAGGAATGCGTAAGGAACTCCTGCCTCTTTTCTCTCTCTCTCTCTCTCTCTCTCTCTCTTTCTATACATCCTCCTCTTGTTCTTTCCGTCCTTTATTGTCGTCGTCTTGTCTTTCGCTGGAGCGCTGCGGCGGGCAGAGAGAGAGAGAGAGAGAGAGAGAACGAGAGCGAGCGCTCGGTGTTTGGAAGCTCTGATCCATTAGCATGCAGAGCAGAGATAGTCGGGTGGAGGGGTTTTGGGGGAAGGGGGGGGACTGCAACACAACCACAAACACTCGTGCAGGCGCACGCGCGCACACACACACAGACACACACACACACACACAGACACACACACACACACACATCATCACACACATGCAAACTCACGCGGGGGGGTCTGCGGCTCGAGCGTTTCCGCCACTGCGCTCCGTTCTCCAGCAACAGTGCGGCGTCGGGGGGTGCAGGGAAAGAGGATTAACTCCCCCCCATCCTTCTCCTCCTTCAACCCAACCTCCATCTCTCCTCTGGAGCCCATGGCCGCCGGAAACTCTGCGCTCTGCGTTTCTTTTTCGCCACGTGCCTCCGCTCTGCAGCCTGACGTTGAAGGCTTTTAGCCGCAGCAGCTAGCACTGCATCCAAATCCCCCCCGCCACCCCCACCGAAACACACACAGACACACACACACACACACACACACACACCTCCTCTCCACCATTCCCGGCTGGAACGCCACAAGCCTCCGTCCCGAGCTCTGCAGGAGCAGGGCGAGAAGGAGGAGAAGGTGAGAGCCGGATCGACCGCTGGGGGGTGGGGGTGAGGGTGGGGGTGGATGTCTCGTCTCGCATTCTATTTGTTGTCATGCTACGAGGTCGCGTGCGGCCGCTGTCGGTGGTGTTATGACTGGGTGCGCATTTTTCCAGGTCCGATCCCCGAAAATCCGCCGCGAGCTCGTTCCCTCATTTTCGTCACCCGCTTACCTGAGCCTGATTACCGCTTGCCATTGAGGCGTCTAAAAAAGGGAAGGAGAAATTAAATAAATAAGTAAACAAATAAATAAATAAATACAAAACAACAACTCTGCCCTTCACACTTCTCTGAGGTTGTGTGTAGCTATGGAAACTGTTTTCAAGAAAGAGAGAGAGAGAGAGAGAGAGAGAGAGAGAGAGAGAGAAGGCACTCTGCGTTTTGGAGCGGGGTGAAAAATCCATGATGGGGAATTCAATACTGTTAAAGAGTCATTATACGGAGGCCAGACCATCTGACAGACGTCACGTGTCGCCGCCGTGACCTTTGGCCGGGGGGGTCGACAGAGGGGGCGAGGGACTTGACACCGGGCTAAATGATTTTATTTCGGAGCCAGGGGAGAGAGCGGTCCTCGGCTCTGTCGGGCGATGTGCAGACGTACCTCCGTTCCTCCGCCGGCCGGGACCTCATGCACTCTCCTCTCCGAGGCTGGGATGTTGTTGATGTGTCGTGTTGGAACGTGTCCGCGCGGCCCCGGAAAATTGGATTTCTGTCGGTTTTCGACTAGTTTGTAAATGGATCAAGGGAGAGGGAGAGAGAGAGAGATAGCCAAGGCTTGTTACGCAATCACCAGGCTGGACTGAACATGTTACACATTGTGGAGGTTATGCCCTCACACACTCGCACACACTTTTTTCATTATGAGCTATCCTGGGAGAGTTTTTGCTTTTTTTTCCCCCCTCCGCCATGCGTTTTAATCGGTTGCCGTAGCAACGCGGGCGGCCGATTGAACCCTGTGTGTCTGTCCGTTCGGCAGCGCCATCCTGGGCTGGGCTGCAGGCGCTCCAGCTCGGACGCGGCCTATGAGACGGCCGAGACGGTGAGGGCGCAGCGCGAGTGCCGCCTCCGGCCCCACTACAGCGACCCCATGCCTGCCGACGCCGCCAAGCGCAAGCAGCTGGAGATGAAGATCGCCGCGGCCGCCAGACTCCACAGCCAGCGCCGCGAGCGGGACCGGGACCGAGACCGAGAGCGGGACCGGGACAGCGGTGAGCGTTCCTAGTGATATGCAGCAGCGAGGACAGATGTAGAGGTTGCAGCTTTCTTTGAAGTTTCCTTTCAGCCATTTATAGATACGTCGGGAACCAATTTCACACACACACACACACACACACACACACACACACACACACACACACACACACACACACACACACGCAAATGACATCGCCATCCAAGTGTTACATCACAGCTACCATGAGACGGCAAATAGGTTGTGTCCTCAGCTTTGCTCTGTAAACGGGGATTTTATGATTCTGTAATCTTCCTCCTATGGAGAGCTGCCTCCGGCCTCCTCCATTCGCCAACGCCCTCATAACTCCGGGAAGGTTCAATCTGGCTCAGACGCATGTGAACTGGCATTATTTTCAGGATGCCCTCCAACTAAGCCTGGCATTTTGCGACCTGCCCCCGTTTTTTTTTGTTTTTTGTTTTTTTTTGAGGATTATGGCTATTAAAATACCCTCTCTCTTACGCAACTTTGTTTTGAGCTAGTCTTTTGAACATTTTGGCCTCTGCCCTCCTTGCTCTTCCCAGAGTGTTGCTCTGGGCAAAAGCTTCTTGGCTCTGGACAGGAGGCGCAGAATGTCAGTCAATATGGCATATGCTAATGGTGACCTTATGCCTCTTGGGGTCAGGAATGGAAATGTAGACCGCTGAATAGTGAGATCGACACAGGGCCGCTCCACAGGCATCGGCCTCAGATAGCCGATGTCGATGAGCTGAATGAGCCAGATGTCTCAATGTCTTTATCTTCGAACGTATACACATAAGTGTACCCAAATGGGCTCTAAATTCTGGTGACATGGATGGACAAAGGTCAAGCCAGACAAGAAAGAAATGTCTGTGATTATTATGGGTTTAGGAAATTCCAAACAATCGGACAGATATGAAGATAAATGGGCTTAAATGGTTATCCTCTATATATTTTTAAACCATGTCTGTGTTCTCTCTGGTTCCAGCACCGGCAGCGCTGCGCGGTCACTCTGAGCCCCGGGGGGACGAGCGGCAGGGGGGCCTGGGCGTGACACGCTGCGGCCAGCACCGCTGGAGCACCGTCAGCAGCCTGAGCGCCGACAGTGGCGTGCTGGGCCTCAGCGACGAGCGGGAGGAGGAGGACAGCGAGCCCCGGCGCCAGCGCCGTGCCCGGGGAGGCGAGGTGGAGCGTGTGGATAGTGGCATAGGACCCGGCCTGGCTCGCCGCTGGAAGAGACCCTCGGCCTCGCTGCGCGCCTGGGAGGCCCAGCGGCCCTGCCCTGATTGCGGCCAGAGGGATGGGGCGGCCCGGGAGCGGCCAGAGGGCATGTGCGACTGCTGCTCCAAACTGCGCACCGAGCGGAAGGAGGCCATCCTGGAGTTCCTAAACACCGAGTCAAGCTACGGCGAGGACCTGCGCATCATCAAGGAGGAGTTCTACTGCCCCATGCAGAGCGCCGCACTGCTGACGGCCGAGCAGCTGCTGGTGGTGTTCGGAAATGTCCAGGAGCTGATCGACGTGAACGATCGCTTCACGGAGCACCTGCAGGACAGCATCGACCAAGCCTTTGACCAGGTGAACTAGACACACACACACACACACACACACACACACACACACACACACACACAATTTCTACCTACTGAAATCATAGCCTGGAACACCAATTTGGGGCAACGGGTGTTTGCGACCAACTTCTATGTAGACTCTTAGATCACCAAGTTAAGAAACCCCATGGGGCTTTGATCTGCAGGGAGACGAGGACCTGCTGACGGTCTGCATCGGGGAGATCTTCCTGGAGTTTGTTAACATGCTGCCGGCCTTCCAGACCTACTGCCTGCAACAGCCCACCTCGGTCAACATGCTCAACACCTTGGAGAAGGAGAAAGAGCTGCTGAGGTACCCGTACACAGCCGTACAACAGTACTGTGTCAGAGTTGGGGACTTCTACATGGGACATGGGTTTTGTCATGTGGTGAATGTTGTAAATATTACTAGCTTGATGCTTATCTGTATGAAAATTCCAGACAAAAGATGTTTTTGTGCGTTCGATTTGAACTCTCAACTCAAGATTTTACTTCCACAACATAGAATTGTGGACAAGTGACAAGTTTCTGGAGCCTTTTTCCAGGTTCTACTACGGATGTTCCGTGTAATTCTTAATGGAGGAGACAGAAGGTTTTTACTTATTCATAAGAATGTCTATTTTAAGAATAAACCCAGAATGATTGATATTTTTAGACCCAACCACAGCTCCTCATAAGACTCATGCTGTCCTGTGATTCAAATTTGACAATTCAGATAACACCGCAGGCCTCACGGTCTCACTTTTGTTTTTTTACCCCCCCTATGGTTCTCTCTCAACCCTCCGTCTCCTCTTCTAGAATATTCCTGGACGTGTCTCAGAACGACAACACGGCGTTGCGACGCATGAACCTGCGCTCGTTCCTGATGGCGCCGCTCCAGCGAGTCACCAAGTACCCGCTGCTGCTGAGCCGCATCAGCAAGGCCACCACCGAGTGCCACCCGGACCACGGGCGCCTGCGCGAGGCCAAGAGCCGCGTGGAGTCCCACCTGGAGCACATTAACATGAAGACCAAGCAGGAGGGCACGGGCGTCACCTGGTCGCTCCGCTCCTTCCGCCGCGACAGCCGCAAGAACCGCGAGGTGATCAACATCGAGATGCGCGAGGTGTCCATGAAGACGGTGGGCTGGGCGAGGGAGCACACGCGCTTTGTCATGGAGGGTCCGCTGCAGCTGTCCCAGCCGGCTGACGGCCAGTGGGTGAAAAAGGGCAGTAAGGCCCTCAAGTTCCAGAACGTCCAGAGCCTGCTGATGGTGAGGACGCAGCGGCCCGGCGATGTCCCGGCGCAAGGGACGGAGCCGGGTGGACCGGGGACTAGGGTGGAGCCGGCGGAGATCGGCGGGGAGAGCATCCGGGACGGCGTGCTGGTGCTGATCAAGGACAAGAGCAGCGGGAAGTTCGCCGTGCTGCGGGAGCCCATCCACCTGGGGAACTGCGTGGTGTCGGCCGACCCGGAGTGCGAGGACACGTTCGAGGTGCTCGACATCCGACGGGAGTCCTTTGTGTTCCGGGCGTCGGACAAAGCCCGCACCCAGCAGTGGTTCCGTCAGATCAAGCGTTACGTCAGAGACTTGGGACCCTGGAGAAAGAGACGCAACGCCCTGCCCAACATTATGATCAACGCCAATCAGATGCGCTCCTGACGGTACACGTGTGCCACTCCTGCCGGATACATGGCTGTAAATACCCCGACAATGACGTAGACATGGAGAATCTCTGAATGACTGTACCTGGTCGTCTTTCAGGATGTCAGCCCTTTCTGAAAGCCTTGTGAGGGTGGTGATTGTGGTAACGATACGGCACTTTTCTTTCTCTTTCCTTCGACAAAAAACTACTGACTGTGTCATACTGTTATGAAATTACATATAAAAGATGCAGTTTTAACTGCGATGACCAAAAAAAAGAGGGAAAAAAACAAAGCCGCCCTCAGTTGGGAGTGCTGTACAGCCTTGATTGTGAAGACTGTTAGCTCCGAAATGACGGAGAGCTGTGCACGAGCGGCCACCATCGAGGAAAAAAAGAAATAAGGTATAACACTGGCAACACTGTCAATTGATTTCAAAGATGCACAAGTAAGAAAAGCGACCGTGTGTGATTGGTATGTGTGCCCAGTTGGGGACGCGGGCCAGAGTTTTGTTGATGGTTTCAATTTGTTTTCGCTTCACGGGCGAACTCGAGTCACTGCCCCCTCGCGTCTCTCTGGCTCCCCCTGCTGGACGCCGGCGGCATAGCAACGTACACTGCCAAAGAAGCAGCTGATCAGGGCCGAACGTGGAAACCTCCTGGTGTCACTGTGTTCAGTTACAGAGGTTATTTAACAGCAATAATCTCCAATATCAGACATTTGACAGTACGTATATGTGTACTTCGTATTTAATTTCCAACACCTAACTCTGGCTTTCAAACCAAATCGAGGAGGTTGCTTTTGTTGACGAGCTGCAATCACTGTTAAATCTACTACATTATTTAATATGTCTCTCTTATGTTGGCTGTGCTTTGCCTCAAAGTAGGGTCTTGAAGCTAAGACTATCGTCGTTCTCCCGGGCATGACCTTAGTGCCACAACAGTTGTCTATGGGAGTTCCAGCCCATGTCTCTGGCATGGTAAAAAAAAAAAAAAAAAAGATGGTTTAACACATTACACTGGACCTGACGAACCCCCACTGACCAGTTATCACACGGTTACAGCCTTGTACTCATGCGGGGCCGGGCAAAGGGATGAGCTTTGGTGCCTTGGTGTTTCGTTAGATTACGATGAACACTGCTCACTGTAACGCCTCCACTGTAGCATTTTTTTTAGTTTGGGAGCTGACCAAGCGTCCACCGTCACTGTATTGCCCGATGGCGCGCAGGGGGTCATTCAAGAGGCAAGAGCCATCGTTTCCGCACACAAGGACTCGGTTCATTCTAATGCAGTATGTCAATATTTACTCGTCCCTCTGGCGTATGCGTTGCTTGTTTACCTTCTTGGAGGGGGTTTTTTATTTCATGTATTATTTATGGCGGGTTCTGTTTTGTGTTTGCTGCACTTTATGATGATTTGTTTCAAGAAAATAAGTAACTCAACACTGTACACTGGATCTGCAGTCAGAACGTGTATTTCTGTACTATTTATTCATCTCGTAATGTCTTTGAACAATACGATCCATAAGCGGCCGCCGCTGACACAGGCCGGTCACAGCAATATAGTTGGCCGAAAACTAGCCATCCTACTGTTTGATGTTCCTGTGGTTGAGCAGCACCACTAGCAGAGGTAGCTAATCACTGTGCTCGGAGGGACAGAATACGTCTTCACCCACTCCATTCCAGCTGTTCCGAACTACGTCAACCACCCCGACTCAAAACTCTCTCAGCTTCCACATCTTCCATGTCCGACTGCAGCTCCTTCACATGGCAGGACACCATTTGGTAGAAGAAAACTAAAAGTAGAAAAAAATACCCGCGGAGGTCTGTTCCTTTGTGTTTGAAGGACCCAATGTAATATTTCACATCTAATGTAATATATTGTGAATTATATTAAAGATTTTAAATTCAAACTGGCTTTTTGTTTTCCGAAAACATTTCATTGTGAAGTCTGGAGGATGCTGCTGTAAGTCAAATTTAATTTTATAGCTGGAATCGTTAACAGTACATTGGAAATAACAGTCGTTTTGATTTGTGCGTTTGAGTACTGCTCTCTTAGGAAAGACAAAACTTTTTTTTGTTGTGGATTTCAATTTGTGTCTCGTTTGCCCACAATGCATTATGAGGGTTCAACAGTAAATATTACAGTTCAGCCTTTTGCGTTGGCCTTCCAGTGCTCAGGATTCCGTTTACCATGTAAATGACTCAAAACCAACCGGATTTGTAAGGCTGTGCACATATTTAATTGTAAAACACGTTCAAAGCAACGGTTCCAAAACAGCATCTTAAACAAAGAGTACACTATTAAAACATTTTTAAAAAATCAAGTGGAATCATTTGTCGTCAATAATCAGGGAGAGAAAAAAAAACCCAACACATTTTGGAAAGAAACAGTGTACAGCATGTCTTCAGAAAGTACTATTCAACTAGACTACAGCCAAGGTAGGAAAGGTAAGCAGAGAGTAGAAATCCGAAGAAGGGGCGAGGCGGAGAAACCATGTTCCACCTCCCAATGAACAGCTCTTCATGCAGGACATAACGTCTCGAAAAACCGACAAAGAAAGTACAGTTTGTGAGCAAAACTACACATGAAATTGGCACGACTGTCGTTTCGGAGGAACCCAGCTACAGTAATAAACGCTGCTGTATCAAGTGCCTCCTTTACCTCTGCCAACAGAACAAACAGAGGCAGCGACCGAGAAGGAAAACCGAGCATCGGGATTCATTTCCCTTCTGAAACCTAATTGTCTAGTACTACATCTGATTCATTTGCTTTTAAGCCACTCTCTCAGGCTTTTTCCCGGGATTCAACTACATTCCTACTAATTTGTAATGGAGCCTCTGTGCTCTTTCGCAGCATATTCTGAGATCCCAGAAACACCGCCGCGGATTCCAAACACACTTATTTATTTATTTTTCCACACGACAATCCGTTTCATGAAGAAGTGAAACAAAAAAAGTACAATTTTTAAGGTTTCCGTGAATGGAATAGTCGAGACAGTGTAATTCGATGACACACGTGGGTCTTTCTCCAAAAATATTTAGATAAACACCGAACCGGCAATCGATGAAACATGGTTTTAAAAAAAAAAAAAAAAAAAAAAAAGGTGAATGCCGCCAAGAATCGGCTTCACACTGAACCTTTCATCTCAGCAGTTCTCTTGACACCTCGACACTCCTGGCTGGACACACACACACACACACACACACACACACACACACACACACACACACACACACACACACACACACACACACACACACACACACACACACACACACACACACACACACACACACACACACGGTCCCAGGATGCTCGGAGCTCAGGCGGACCCCCAGGTCGGCCATCACCCAGGGTTATGGCGGAGGTAAAGTCTCTCTTTCGCTTGTTGAAGTTGTAGGGAGGTCTCGGCCTAAGGTGTAGCCAGCATGCCGCCGCCTTCTTTTTCTTCTTCTTCTCCCCCACCCCCCTCCCTCCTTCCTTCCTCCCCCCTCCTGTCATCTTAGTCGCAGGGCGGGGGGCGGGATAACAGAGGGAAAGGACCTATTTGTCTCCACTGGCCTCAGGCTCCTTTGCCAGGCCACGGATGGAGAGGTCATACACCACCTCCTCGATCTTCTTCACATCGTACTTGAGGCCGTCGTAGCGCTTGCGCAGTGGGTCGTTCTTCAGGTTGAGCAGGCGGAAGCCGGAGTCCAGCTCGTTGATGAAGTTGGAGATGCGGAGCGGCCGGCCATAGTCTCCCGCCGTCACGCTGTTCACCGCCAGCCGCGACTGGAAGAAAATAAGAGGAAGCCGCTCAGTCAAGGCCCCGTAACTACTGATTTGCTTATATACATTAGCCTCTGCCCTGCATTAATGTTCATATTAGGACCAGGATTGATGCGTGTCATCGGAGAAAATACATTTCGGTTTACAGCTCCAAAGCCACATTCTGGTGAGCAGTACCTCTTCATCATTTTAGGCTACGATGGCAATTCTTAACTCCCCTAACATTCACAGCCTCGTTCAAAGTGTATTCAACGGTCATAGAACCACTGAGAAAAAGGTCTGAACACAAGTGGCAGAGCAGCTTGAGGCTTCGCGCTAAGGCAAGCGTTTGACTCCTGCCTCTAATCCTCAGTGCGGGCAGATTTCATATGTCCTGCTTGCATTTCGGTGGGTGTCCGCTGAGGAGTCCGATTCCCTGTCCAAATACATTTATCATAAATTTGAAGTTGGGAGCCGTGTGAGAACTATCTTTAAGATGTTTTAAGACTTTCAATCTGTCATAAGCAGGGTCCACTCTGATATTACAAAATGAAATTCCAGGACTTTCAAGTACTTTTTAAGCACTAATTATTATTTTTTTTTTTTTTTACTTTCAAGAACGATACGCAAGACAATTTTTCAATTTTCAAAGTGATCTATATTAATTAAAATGCAATTTGTGTAATTTTCTATTTTTATATTAGTATATCTTATATATATTATTAATGTCATTTTCATCTACTACTATAAGTGTTTATTTACAACCATACTGGATAAAATGTACAAACAAGGACTTTTCAAGCTTTTCAGCACAAAATTGACTATTTTCAAGGGTATCCCAGTAGTTGAAATTCTGAGGCCAAAATGCAGGCATTTCAAGCATCTCAAGGACCCGGTAATAACTCTGCATAACGTTCAAATTGACCAATAGCAACATTCCGCCCCCCGAGACACAAACTGGCCAATTCTTTCTCCATGTATTTGAATGGAGTTGATTCAGACATTACATGTCCCAAGAAATTTTTGTTTTTTGTTCTGAGCAGTTGCTAATGTTAAAAATTGTGAAACATTGTTTACATGCAGTAATGACAGAAGGTCTCCTGAGAGAGAACTGGGTGGCCTGAATAGAAAGCATCTATTCGGGAAGGAGACTGGACAAACAGATGACCTACCAGTTCACTGGCCATGATCAGAATTCCCGCCAGGTAGTCTTCCACGTCCAGGTGGAAGCCCTTCTCTCGCAACACTTCGACTGCAAGGAGGAGGAGGAGGAGACAGAGAGAGGGTGAGGTGGCATACCCAGTCAGGAACATTCGATCTTAGAAACAGGAAGTGGTACCTACTGCCAAGGATCCGGGCCACCTCCTCACGGGTCACCAGAGCTTCACTTTCCAGGTAGACCACGAAGGCTGTCAGAAAGCTCAAGCGCTGCAGGACAAAGCGCCAGTGCTCATGGAACCTGAATGGGGATTACAAAGACAACGCTAAAGGAGAGGGACTAATCAACAAAAAAAAACAAAAACAAGGGATAACAAGTGTGGCTTAACCCTGGTTAAGCCAGCGTGTCCTGTGCATCAAACAAGCTGATTGGTTGAATTTCCTGTTGGGAGGCAGGTTCCAAATGGATAAGAAAAATTTGCAGATAGATGTGTGACTTATGGATGAGGTTCAAAAGTTGAATTTTATTTAGTCTAAAGTCTTCAAATAAAGTTTGAAAAAAAAAAAAAAAAAACTGAAAAAAAAAAAGCAGGTTTCTTCTATGTTATGCGACACTACCCCCACGTGGACACGTAACGTTATACACAAAGTTGTACGAGTACAAAGGCAAACACCCCCGCAAACAGCCACACTAAGGTCGCTGTCAGCGTTGCCAGATTGGGCGGTCTTCTGCCCAGTTGGCTACTTTTGATCACATCGGGCTGGAAAAAACAGAATTGGGCAGGTACCTAAAACTTTGGCTGGTTTGTGAAAAAATTTGGGCTGGTTTGTGAAATAATCAGCGTTTTGTTTTTGTTACAAGAGGAATCGATCATGATTCAAGATGTTTATTTGTCACATACATATACATACAATCATACATATATGGAGTGAAATTAAGTCCTGTCGTCATGCCCCGTTCCTCCTGTTTCTATTTTAGATGGATAGTAATTGACTTTGTTTCCTTATTGAACGATACAAAGAAGCGCCATGTGTGTCGGGGACAAATGGCCAGTCACTCTCTAATCAACCACATCCCCTCCGTCAACGGTTTTCTGGCATTGGGCTGGTTTCTGGGAGACTTTTAGACTGTGGTTGCTTGGAAATTGTCAATCAGATCTGGCAACACTGGTGTCTGTGCACATTCGCTTATGTGCAGACAGAGAAGCATAATCCAGCCTTTACTTAACATTAATGACCTTTTGTTAGGATAATAAAGTAACATGTGTTCAGAATGACAAAAAACATCTGCAAATAGTGCTAAATACGAAAACCGCCAAATTATAATTCATAATATTTTGACAGATAAATGGACACCTATTAAGCTTCTGGGTCATTCACGAGTCAAATAGCACACTAAACAGTGTAGGATATAATCTAATCTAAACTTCTATGGATAGCAGGTTATCGGAGTTGGATCTTACCTGTAATACTGCTCAACGGGAAATTTGGTTTTGAGATCTGCGATGTGTGTCCTGACTGTGTAGAACAGTTCTCGAGCCTTCATACATTTCTCAGGAACTGTTGAGAGAATGGACAGGGACGTAAGCAAAGTTATCAGAGAGAAAAGGAAAAAAAAAAAACTAAACGTACGGGCCAGACAACATTAAATCTGTGGATTCCGTTGGTGCCTTTAAACAACGGCTTAAACCAGTCCCTGACCTAATAACTGTGATTGGCATAAGCATCAGTGTTTGGTATTTGAGCACCTGCATCCTGTTTTACATTGAAATTTAAATGTATAAAAGTATATATATATATATATATATATATATATATATGGTTGTCTCGTCCTCCATAGTTGTACAGCACTTAGTGTATGTTTGAAGGGCTGTATAAATACATTCAAACAGAACACTGAGGACATTTCCCACTCACTTTCTTTGAAACCAGTTGGCTGGTGGACACTTTGGAGAACAGTCAGGATCTCCCTGGCAGTCTGCTCCAGGAGCTGCGCCACCTTGCGAATGTCCTACAAGATCGTGGACAAAACCAGAATGAAACAACGCAGAAGAGCGGGGGCATGTCGTGGGGGAAACGAGCCTTTCTACAGCAACGTGTTCACCCGTGCGTGTGGACCGGTTGTGTGCATTAGCTTAGCTGCTAGCTGGCCAGCGTCGCAAGCGAACTTAGGTGTCTACCAATTTGTTTGGGATAAAAGCTCCATTCTCACCTCTCTGACATCCTGGTCTGCGCTCAGGAACCCCTGGATGTAACTGAACATCTC